>NC_059477.1:34482834-34791501 GCF_018139145.2 Gymnogyps californianus
AGCTTGAAGCCACTGCAGCTTGTGCCTCTCTGCTGTGAGGAGTGGGTTGTTTTCTATCGGGGAAGGAAAGAGAACTTCACCTTTTGTCACAGGATATAGCAGCTATGTTGTCTTCTCGGAAGTGTGATCTCATCTTCATTTTGGCTTGAATAGCTGTTTGGTTTCTTAGTAATTTAGCTGTTACTTTTACTTGAGTGTTATGAAGACATTTTATGAAAAGCTTTACTTCTATGAAGAGCAAATCACTGAAAACAACATGATTTTTACAATTACTTAGTTATGAAAATCACTGATTTTAAGGCATGTGACAAATAAAATTTCCTGATTTTAGCAAGCAATTGATAGGATGTTAGTTCTATCTAATAAACCAAGTTACTTGGCTGTGGGAACGGAAACGTGGATTAAAATCTTTCTAAAGATTCTAAGAGAAAGAAATGAAGTGTCTGTTTAACATAGTAGTTAATCATCCAGGAGGAAGAAAAGCAGTTTAATGATATGAATTACATATTAATCACATACTTGTTTAGGTGTTGAAAACAAAGACAAGAGGTAGCACAGGATAGAAATAGCAAATATGTATTTGAACTTCAAGATGGCTTTGCCTTGGCTACAGCCCTGTAATTCTGGGAGCTGCTTTCTGTGACAGACAGTGTGGAAATGTTGCAACATGAAGATTAGCAGAAATACAGTATTAACCTCAAATACTATGGTATGCTCTGAAATGGAAAGAGAATTCCAGTTCTGAACTGTGGATTTTAATTTTGATGTTCAAGTACGTAATTCAGATTTTATTTTCATGGCTAGATGCATAGTTTTCAAGTTAGATGATGTTGAGTCTACCATACATAAAAGACGCAATAAAAGAGAAGCAGTACGATATAAATTTTAAAACTAACCAGCAGAGCAGGGAATGTACAACAACGTCAGTGAAATATTTGCGAACAGCTTGCAAATCTGATTAATTACTCATATGAAAAATTGTCAATACTTTTGACTAGTAAATCCGTTGGAGGCTTCTGCAATTTGTTCACAGGCAATTTGTGAACTGAAAAAGCTGAAATCCCATTGGTGCAGTTTTCATTATAAATGACTCATTCAATCCTGGCGTAGACAAATAAATAACACAGGATACACAAACATGCTTTGAAATACATGCAAGAAGTAATGCAAAGATTCAGTGAAGAGAAACTTGTGCCAAGTTTTGCAACAAGGTGAACAGTAGCTGAAATGAGGCCACACAGGGCCCACACCTGACTTCCAGCCAACATCAGTTTCTCACCTGGGGCAAGTCCTCACTGACATGACCAGACAGAAAATGCTTGGGATGGCTTTTGAATTCAGTGTCATTTCCCTCTCGTTTTGAAGATCAAGCCATGCACTAAATAAAACAAATGTTAGCAAAAATATCATCTCTAGATATATCTCCTCTCTGCAGAAAATAAAAAATATAGAACACAAAACTATGTGAAAATTTTTTTTGTGTGTAAACTGGTTTATCTTGAAATTGGACAGGTGAGTTTTGGTTGTTAGAGTAATTCTCCTATTGGTCTTAAACTGTTGGTTATATCTAACATATCAAAGCCACATCTTGTTAGGTCATCCTTCTGTGGACCACATAGTTACTCTGAATTGTCATTTTGCCTGATTTGGACATGTCTGTTCTCAGGCTCTGACAGACTCATTTAAAAAAAACCCCACAAACAAAAAAAACCCCAAAACCCCAATGGTGAGTGTAAATCTTTGGGGGGGGGCGGAATAAATCTCAAACTCTCAAAAGAAAGGCAGACAGAGCCAGAAAGACTGGTAGTAGGAACCATGGCAAAGATAAGTAATCAACTGAGACAAATATTGTTGCGGTCTGTCAGCTCATACAGAGATAGTTATGATTAGTGTTTTGGATACTCCTGAGCACAGAGAATAAAATCAGATGTAGGAATCTTTCCTGTCACAGCCAGATGCTTTTCTTAGGCTCAATTGACACTTTGGTTGCATGAGCACAAAAATATCCCTATTTAATTTCTTTCAGATACAAAGGACTCTCAGGAGTCCTGTTTTGGGTGGAACTGGATGTTTCTCAACAGAATTTGCTCTGAGACAAAAAATATCTTCAGCTTAGATGGAAATTCAATGAAAAGTATAGCAAATAGCTTGTATATCTTGTGAAGTCCTATGGCTTGAAGCCTAATATCATTGTGTATGTCTGTTGGTGGCCACAACAAAGACCATCTCTCTCTGCAAAAAAGACTTTCTAGAGGAGGAGAGGGCTTTCTACTAGGATTCATCAAAAAAAAAAAAAAAGGAGGAAAAAAGAAGTGCGTGGGACAAATGGGAAGGGACTTATGTGTAGCTAGCTTGGAGTATTTCAAGTTTTTGAACTTGAAATAGATTGAAAATATAATCTATTTTAAGACATGATCAAGAAAATTACATTCTTTTGCCTACCATAGTGGGTCATCCCATCCACCAAGGCAGGCTGAGGTGATAGAACAAAGGACAGAAGAAAAGGATGAAAGACTCTTTGAAAGATTGAGGTCAGTCTCTTTCAGAGATACCCATCTACTATGGTTAGAAGTCAGCGAACTAAAGATTAAAGTCTTCTGTAACTTACTAACCATTTGTATGGTCTTGGGAGTCCTAATAAGCACAGAGTGGTATCTCCTGATTTTCACCAGCGTGCTGTGATGGAGCTTTAGGATGCAATAGAAAATAAAGAGGAAATTAGAAAATAAGTATCATGCAGTATAAAGCTGGGAGTGAAGAAATCAGTGTTGCTGTCTGGCTCTGTCCTACTTGTGCAAATAGTTTCTGTGCTCTGTTGTTTATTTTCTTTACCTGTGAAACAGTGCTAATAGCACCTGTCTTCCTTACTGTCTTTTGTCACTAGTGGATGAAAGGTACAGTATAAGTAGAGGAGGTAGGAGCTCAGCAATATTGTTTTTTCTGATCATACTTCATGTTCACTTGGTTCATTTTTGTCTCAGGAAAAGGTTGAATTTCTCTTCAACAGCTTTGTACTTTGATTTTGGTGGGCCTTTAATAGTAAGGAAAATGTCTCTATTCCATGTGATATCTTAGTATCAAATTACTTATAATATTTGTATAAAGTTGAAAATAGCTTAAACTAAGCACCGTAAGGACATAGTTATTTTGTGGTATTCAACTGGAAATATAGTATGAATGAAATGATCACAGAAAGCTAGATTCAAATATGCCTTATTTATGGTATCTGTCCAAAGCACAGAGCAAGTATTAGTGTGTGTTTTATATAATTCGGTAAACATTCTCTTTGATAGACTGGTAACCAAAGAGATTTATTCTTCCAAAACCTATTGTCTATTTTTGGATTTTCTCAGAAACCACGATAGCGAATAAACACAGTCTGTTTGTACTTGTAATAAACATGATCTGAAAGATCTTGGCCTGTAGCAAGTATTTCCCAGAAGAAATGAGACTAGAGCCCCCAAAAGGGGATGACAAATCCTAAATGAGGAATACCTTTAGGAAACAGTTTTCTGTGCCAGGGGAATACCTTTCAGATGTGTTGAGCGTAAGCTCTTCCTACTAGAGGCCCTAGAAATTTTACCATAAAATTCGGTAAAAGGAAGATAAAACTGGTACTGTGGATATTTGAAAATACCAGTACGTAGGCAGGGAGAAATTTGAGTCATGCTGACTTAAATCTAAACATATAAAATAATTTTAATTTGTATTAGGTTTGGAAACATTTGTAGGATTTTTGCATTATTACTGTAAATTTTCTTGATATTCGTGGCTGTATTTTTTCCTCTTCCCTCTCCCCTCTGTCTTCTTATCAAAGTGTAACTAACAGTATTTGTCAGCAGTCAAACAGGTACATCTTGAATTTTTCTTGCTTCAATTGTATTCCAAATTTTTGTTTCCCGTGTATGCAATATAGTGACCGGTCCTAACGGGTTGCCCTTCTTTCTTTTTATCAACTGATACTTCTTAATGGAGCATTTTAAGGGCTAGAGAAATCCTCAATTAGCAGAAATCAGTGCAGTTACTTTTAAAGCTAATGGAGTTCTGCCAGTTGACACTATCTGGTTAAATATTTCATGTTAGGCCAGCTCAGTTGTTTTTATTTTCCCCCAATAAGAAAACATCTAGCTCCTTTAAATAGCTTTCATGCTTTACATTCTTCAGAGGCTGTAAAGCTTTGATGTTACATGGTGCTAAGCCAGTAATAGTGGTGTGTCCAGGATGCCATGGGTCTGACAGCTGTGCTACTCTTTCACTATTAAAAACACAGTAATGTCAACAAAACTGCAATAGGGTGTTTGACTACCAGTTGTTACTATTTTCTCACAAGACCTTTCAAACCCTTTTTGATTAGTGTATAGGGCAATTGGTTCTTTGCCTCTAAATTAATTTGCGCTGAACTGCATTCTCCTTCTGTTGAACCAATTATGGAGATACTTACAATCTGTTTGGATCTTAGTATTTTGTCTATAGTGTTCAGTAGTTCATGCAGATTTGGGATGAGCTCTTCAGCAGGGAGGCTTATGCTTTCTTATCTCTGTTTGTTGTGACAACTTTTATCTTTCCCTGTTAACTTCAGTCAAAGTTATAGTTTAGAAGTATATTAAAGGAGTCATGGAGGTCCTAGCTAACTACTGTGCCACAAACACAAACCCTTTCAATCCAGGTAGAGCCATAGTGCAGTATTCACACTTCTTAAATCCAAGCATTTCCTAAATATCCTGAATCAGACAATTCATCTCCCCAGGCTATTTGTAGTCAAAAGAGAGACAAAGTCTTTTTGGAAAGTGCTTCAGAGTAAAGCCTAAAAGGGCTCTAAGCCATCCCCTGTAGAAGCCTGTTTTTCTCCACTGGCCATGTGTAGGGAACGGTGAGAGCAGCCTTCTTGCATAGGTTATGTGGGCCACTCTGACTGAATTGGAGAAAATGAGGTTGGAAGGAAGATCTTCCTGTAACTTATTTTTCCTCTTAAATCTTGGATGAAGAATCATCCATTCCTAAGAAATGGCTGAGTAACTTGTTCTTAAGTTTCCGCTGATGATGAAACTGTATCTCAGACTGCTGATTCTTGGTCCCAATTACACTGTCCATTTTCCTGATGGCCAGCCTAAATATTTCCTTTCTGTGGCTCAAGCCTGTTGCTTCCATGTAATCTGTAGTGAAGATGCAGAGCATCCTCCTATGATGCTTTTTTATGATGGCGTGGTATTAGCGACTCATGCTTGCTTGCCATCCATGTTTAGTCCTTTTTCAAAATACTGTGAGCAAGAAGCTTTTCTCCATCAACTTCATATAGATGCATATTTCTCTGAAGTATTGTTTTTTACCTTTCTTTGGTGAATTGTGTACTTTATTTTTGACCACTTCCCTAGTATGTCAATTTTCTGTCTTTGCTCATCTTCAGCCTTTCATGCTTACAGCCCTTGTGAGTTCGTGCCACCTGGAAGTTTAATAACTGTGTTCTCTGCTATGCCATCAAGGTCATTAAAGACAGCAGTGCACAGGCCCCAGTCTCAGAGGACCCCACTTGATATATCTTTCCAGACTGATGCTGAATCGGTGATATCTACACTTAAAGGCTTTGTTAGCACTCCCACTCTGGATATTTCTTTCAGGTGACTGTGCTGGGTGAGAGTGAGTGGTGACTGCCCCATGATGTGCCCCGTTACTCCTGCTCCTACAGTTTGGGAGGGAGGTAGCTGGGGCAACCTATTCCTGTTTGCCAGAGGAGAGGCCACCAGCTCTTCTACACTAGCTGTGAAGCTACACAACTTCTCTAGCTATGTGGCCTTATACCCTATAATAGGAAAAATAAAACCCCAAAACCTAAACAAATATTTCTTTGATGCTCTTCTCTTGACAAGTTGATGTGGCCTGTTATGTATTTTTTTTCTTGTTAGTTTGTAGACTTTTTCAAGTGATTCCTGTATTTTCCAATGTTTTCTGAATTGCCAACGCATGACTTGTGCTCTTGAGCCATTGCCTGTCAAGCCAAATGGCCTAATTAACCTTGTGGTTCCCGATTTGCTAAGCAATCTTGAATGTGAAATCTCATTAAGTACCCTTTGGAAATCTGAATATGCTTATATTTCCACTTAATTTCCCTTATCTAAAATGGTAGTAGTATAAAACTGTGGCATATTAGTTTGTTAAGTATAACCTCTAGTGCTTTAAGCCACTCTCAAACTCTGTATTTATCAATAAAGCTCCAACAGATGGAATATAGTTATAGCATCAGCTTAGGACCTGGGAAATCTTGAATGACAGTTTCTTATTAAACTACAGGCTTTTCTCTCATTTCAAGTCATTTAATCTCCTCATTGCCTAAATTCCTTTTTTGTAATTTGAGTTAAGAACACTTGCTCCTCTTTCTTTTATTTGTTCTCCTCTGTTCCAACTTCAAGGACAAGGACTTTGTTTTCTAAAGCATTTAAAAATGTAGGTAGAACAAAGTCTGTCTCAAGCAGATTTTAAGTGTTTTTCTCATTTTAGATGTTTTCAGTTTACTGAATTATATTTTTCCTATTCACTTCCTTAAATTACACTTGTAAGAGATAGTTATAGATAGTCTGTTCAAGGAATCCTCCCTGCAATCGGAACTTTCTCCAACAAAAGGTTACTGTCTTCCTGGGACAGCTCTCCTGGCCAGCTCAGGTCTGCTACAGATGTTCCACTATTGCTACTTTACTAAATGTTTGGCCAGAATACTAGTGTTTTTATTGAATAATGGAAGGACTTCAGCGATAGGATCACATTCTTCATAAGAACAAGAAAATGCTATTTATTACAACTGGGTTACATACTGTGTTACAACCCTGTGCTCAGACTTTAATCTAAGGGGCTGATACTCTGCTTTGGATAGAAGTGGAAATACCTGTTGTAGTCTTATTAGGGAGGAGCCTAACAATGTGAATGCAGATGGTAGTGGCAGGGGCTGTACCAATATAGAAGGGACAGACAGTGTCCCTCAAGATTCAGTCTCAGTGGTTGTAAGGCCACATAATGAGAGAGGTTAAACCTAGCTCTATGCTGCTCTACTTCAGTGTGGTTCGATAGTCTCAATTCAGCTCAGGCTAAACTACATGCCGTGACAGTACCTGAGCCAGTGAGTTAAAAGGAGGGCAGCTGGACTAGGTGATTGTTGTAGGACTCTTCCAACTGAACTATTCTATTCTGTATCAACCCTGTAATTGTTTTGTGTTCTGCCTAGAAGGATTAGTGGTCAGAGGGAAAGGCTGTGCATGTCTTGTCAGTCAACATCCCACAGAAATACCTTACAGAATTCCTATTGTTATCACTACAGGGATAACAAACAGATGGACTGACAAAGGAGCAAAAAACCTACAACTTGATGCTTGTGAGCAACTCAAATTCTAATGGACTTGATTTTTTTCACCTTCAGAGTACCCAGTCACGATTGCTGATGTTGAAATAGGGTGTTTTCAGCTGCTTTTAAATGAATTTCAAAATAATCTTGGAGATAAACTTTCTGGTATGTGCTCAAGAGTTGTGTGGGTTTTGCAGTAATATTTGCTTAGCAAAACCTGGTGTTTTCAAAGTAATGACCTTAACATTGTGGTTTCCAGTTAAGAGTCATTCTGTAACTCAGTTCCTTCTATTGAACAGAAGAAATCAATAATAATAAGTTTTAGGACTTATGCTGTATAAGCACAAAATACATTTTTATGCAATGCTATATTTGAGTTTTCACTGTGAGGAAACTTCACTATTGGAAAACTAGACTGAAAATGTGTTTGTTTTAGCAAGCAGATTTCATAGAATTTTGAACTGTAGAACTCGATGCATTTTTCTGGTGAAGCTAAGACTTCCGATGATGATTGTCAAATCTGAAATGCAAAGAGTAAGTGCTGTGTTGGGTGCTTATTCATAGTATGTAGTAATCTTTACATGGTGAGTTCCCTTGGGATGTTTTACAGTTCAGGACAATATGTAAGAGCTTATAGCTTTTCTCAGCTACTCTTACTGCTTATAAATTCTATGTAGGCTATATAGCCATAGGAGAATATCTTTATTAAAACAAGCTACTAGATAAATAAGTTTTCCGGTTACAATCACAAATACATGTGTCATTAAACACACTGGAAAGGGTGAACACATTGCAACTGTCTGTCAATGCATTCTGTATAATTTTGATTTATGTTAACATCAGAAATTTTCTGATATGAACATATGAAACTAGACTATGCAATATCATGGTAATAAATGGAGTTTTTTTTCTGAACTCTGCTCCAGGATCTGGATTCTGCCTTTAAAACCAGTCCCTGAGGTGTTCTCTGGGCACAACTGGGTGACGCGAGTGACTGGTGAAAGTATGAGTCCAGGAAGACCATGCTTGCTGGCTGTAGGGACTACCTGGAAAATACCGTGTCCTCTTTCTTGACCCATTGTATCCATTATGTTTGTGTCGGATCTGATGGCTGTTTTATACAACCCTCTGAACTTTGGCATTTTCCGTAGATGTAAGCTGAGGTCAGAAAGGAAGAACAGTGGTGTCATCCATTCCATCTTGCTCCAAGTCCAGTGCTTTAGAGACAGTATGCCTTGTAGGAGTCCACTAGTTTTCTGAAATTATTCCCATCTTGAGAGGATAATGTGGAGAAACAAAGAATCCATCGGTTTTCATGCCTTTTATTTGGAATAACTGTTTTTCAGACCTCTCTGAATTAACATTTTTGCCATGTTTTTCTACCTTCCTCTGCTCACATCAAGCATACTATTTTGTGATCATTTGTCCCCAAATGAATTCAGAATTCAGTGCCATGATTAAGCATACTCCTTTATATTAGGAGGTGGCTGCATATAGAGTTAACTAATACTAGGCTGCTTCATTTTAATGTCAGTCCTCAAGTGTAACTTTTAGGAACACAAATTTTAAACTACAAGGCACGTGTAACTTTTGCCAGGCGTCTCAGACTGGAGCCCCCTATTAGATGCTTTCTTCTGCATGTTGTAGGTAGGTGCTGAAGGAGATGCTCGTCCTGTTCTCCAGCCCCATTTACTACACCAGTGCCTCTTTCAGGAGGTTGCTGCTGAAAACACTGCTATGTATTAATTCCAGACACTCTACTCCACAGTAATCAATAACCATAAAACAAGTAATGATGTCTTTAATATACACTTCCACCTCTATCACCCATTCTGCCCTTAAGCAGGCTATAAAACAGGATTTTTAACATTTCAGTGATGCTGTGAACCATCCCATCTGACTTCACTAATGCTAATTATATGAAATTTCTTCCCACTGGTGAGTTTCCAATTCCTCTTTCTTTGTTTTGCAGATTCCTGTCATTGATACAGTGATAACTGAAATATTTCTTGTCTTTCCTTCCTACTTCAGCTGAACTCATTCATGAAATCCTGGACTTGTCTGTGCTTCATTTGTTTCCCTTATCTGCTTGACTTTGTACTATTAGTTTAAAATCTCCCTTGTTGCTCCAGTTAATCCACAGCGGAGATTAATCTCTTTTCTGGTTGATAAAAGGCCCCTCAGGCCTTTTCTTCACCTGAAAAATGGACTGATATTCCATAGCCAAAACTTCCAGCTTTTAGTCTCAGAAATTCCATGAAGTTTTGTATGAAGGTAGCGGTCTGTCCTCCAGCATTTGTTTTGCTCAGAAAAGATCTTTATGAAAATAATTTCAAATTTGTTGTGCTGCTAGTTCTTGTGCTGGCTGAAGACCCCTGAAATATCCTGTGACCTTCCTGGGTCATATCCTGCAGGCGTTCCTCTGCACCACTGCTGGAGAAGATTTGAAAAATGACTTCATATTCCCCCCACACTACATTCACACATTGTAGAGAGGAAACATAGCGGTTTTTTGTCCTTTGCTGGACTGTATGGTCTGTTCTTACAGCTCTGCTAATGGCTCTGTGTTATAGTGGTTGTAAGAGGTCTCTGGGTAGTTGTGTGCTCCTCTTCGAGTATGTTGTTGAGTTTGTCCTGTCGTGGTTTAACCCCAGCCGCAGCTAAGCACCACACAGCCGCTCACTCACTGATGGGGAGAGAATCAGGAAAAAAACTCGTGAGTTGAATAAAGACAGTTTAATAGACAGAAAGAATGAAAAACAATGATAATGATAATAATAATATGAAATAGCAATACTAAAAGAATTAAACTATACAAAGCAAGTGTGCACATGCAATTGCTCACACTCGTTGACCGATGCCAGTTAGTTCCGAGCCGCGATCTGCCCTCCGCCAACTCCCCTGTTATATACTGGCATGACGTTCATGTATGGAATACCCTTTGCTAGTTCAAGTCAGCTGCCCGGCTTGCTGCCTCCCAGCTTCTTGCACACCTGCTACTGCAGAGCACGGAAACTGGAAAGTCCTTGCTGAAGATAATGCTACTTAGCAACAACTAAAACATCAGAGTGTTATCAACATCATTCTCACTCTAAATCCAAAACACAGCACTGTAGCAGCTCCTAAGAAAAAATTAACTCTGTCCCAGCCGAAACCAGACAGTCCCCAGAAGCTTTGTGCTCAGTTCCTCCAGCAAGTAGTGCTGCAGCACCTGGCTCCTGATTCAGTAATGCTGCTTTGAATGCTGGTCAGTTCCTTTTCCCTCTGTCCCAAATCACACATGATTTGCCTCTGCTATTTCCAGTTCCTGCTCTCTCCAGGTCTGCTTTTGGTTTGGTACATCTAGCAGCTGGCACGCCATGAACGCCTAAATTAATTCTGCTCTTTGGCAGACACAGAAAAAGGAAAATACTGTTTTTTCACAATGTTCGGTGTGGACCCAGTTGTACACCTCACGCAGTATTACAGGTCCTCTGGCAATGCCAGGGGTTTTATCTTAGAGGCTAATATGAACTGCCCCTAAGTGCTACTTAAGTTCATTCAAACAAATAAATATACAAGGCTGTGTTTAAAAAAAAAAAAAAAAAAAAAAAAGCCTGCATTGTATATACCTGTGATAATTTAAACCTAGTTTTTATTTTCCCTATGAGTGCACTCTGTCACAGGTCAGCAAGTCTGATCTCTGTTTATAGTTGTAATTTCAGTTGCTGACTTTTATTAAAGAATTCGTAATGGCACGAGTTGTTTTCTTAAATAAGCAATAATGGAGAGGGCATCAGAAATATAAGATAAAGAACAGCACCTTTAAAGCAGCGTAAGTTATGGGCAACAGTAAATAAATAGCCTGACATTATAAATGTTGAATTTAGTTAGAATGTAAATATCATACTCTCTGCAGACATAAGTGTTCAAATCCTACTGAATTGAGTTGGAGTGGTACAGGAATATTTCAGACCCGGGGCTGGACCTGTTGGAAGGATTTTGGAAAAGTTATGGTGAACAATTTATGGACTGTGGCTACATGTAGGTTTTGAGTGACCTGATTAAAGAGAAGATGTATATTCCTGTGGAAATTGAAAATGTACTTCATGAGCCATGTCCTCAGATTTTTATTTTGTTTAGAGGCTTGAGTCAGCTGTTCTCATTCAGAAGCAATCTTGTTCAAATACCAGGGCAAACTTGACGTGCCTCTAGCTGAACTTTGTGGCCACTGTTCACAACCACCTCTCATGACTGTGCCACATCTCTTCAATCATATGTTGGGAGGATAGAGGGGGGCTGAAATACCCAGCCATGTCCTGATAAATCTTCACTCGCTCAAGGATGATGTCTAGTCACTTCCAATGTAACCTCAAGATTTATTCTGCTGTATGCTGAGATTAGCAGCTGGATTTTTCATCGTTTGCTGGATGCTTGCTGTACTGAAGTAAATAGGCTAAAGGGGGGAAGGAGAGGGGAAAGTAGCTGTTGTGTTCCAGATCTTGGTTCTCTGCTGGATGTCAAGCCAACAGGGAAATTGGGATGTCAGCTTGTCCTGAATAGTCAAAACACAAGGCTGCTCAGCTTTGTGGAAACCATAGATCTAATAAAAGATGTTAAGAAACTGAAATTTTAACATTGAATCTTCTAGTAATGAGAAATGATATAAAGAAGTAGTATTATTATAAAACTGACATATTAATCTCTTGATACTTCAGACTCCTGTTTCTCTCCCCCCCAAGTAATTGTTGTGGTTTAACCCCAGCCGGCAACTAAGCACCATGCAGCTGCTTGCTCACTGCCCCCACCCGGTGGGATGGGGGGGAGAATCGGGGGGGGGGAAAAAAAACCAAACAACAAAACCTCGTGGGTTGAGATAAGACAGTTTAATAGGACAGAAAGGAAGGAAAATAATGATGATAATAATAATAAAATGACAATAATAATACTAAAAGAATTAGAATATACAAACCAAGTGATGCGCAATGCAATTGCTCACCACTTGCTGATGGATGCACAGTTAGTTCCCAAGCAGCGATCCGCCCCTCCCAGCCAACTCCCCCCAGTTTATATACTGGGCATGATGTCATATGGTATGGACTATCCCTTTGGCCAGTTTGGGTCAGCTGTCCTGGCTGTGTCCCCTCCCAGCTTCTTGTGCCCCTCCAGCCTTCTTGCTGGCTGGGCATAAGAAGCTGAAAAATCCTTGACTTAGTATAGACACTACTTAGCAACAACTAAAACCATCCGTGTGTTACCAACATTATTTTCCTCCTAAATCCAAAACACTGCACTATACCAGCTACTAGGAAGAAAACTAACTCTATCCCAGCTGAAACCAGGACAGTAATGTTTGTTTTATTTTGGTTTATTATGGAATAGGATATTGTTTCAAAACACAAAGGCAATGAAATATTTTTTTTTTCTCTTGGAAAGTCTGTTTCAAACAGATCTGCTGTCTGTGCTGATTTACTGAAACTAGGCAAAGCTAAACAAATGAAAAAAAATTTTCTTGGGACACTCCCCCCCCCCCCAAATTTAAAACAGCTAACTATGCAAAAAAACCCAAAACCCTAAGGTTAAATGCTAAGGAGAGAAATTTTCTAATATATGTAAGAGGAATTTTTCTCACATGACCTGTCTCATTAAATCTATTGAAGTGGAACCTCTCCTAAGAGGAAAGCTACTCAAGTGTGTAATTGTTTGCTGGGCAAACTCCTAGTCTATAGCACACTGGATTTTGTTAGTGTACTGTTAAAATGCATAGTGATATAAGCATACAATAATTCTGTAATTAGAATTACATCAGGCATAATGGTTTTTCATTAGAAAGAGCATTGGCTGGTTATAATAATGATTTCAAAGTGTGTGTTTCTGTGTTCTCTCAAGCTAGCTAATGAATGCCTTCGAGCCTTGCACATAAAAGGAATCAAATCTTCAGTCCTATATATGACTTAGAAAACTGTCACATCAATTTGTTACAGTAATTAACATTTAATATCATTTTCACTTCTGATCAGCCTGCTCCTCATTTAAATCAAAACTTGTCTAATTCCCACTTATCAGCAAACAGATTAGCAGATGATTCAATTCACCTTAGAAATTTAAGTGTCTGATAAATATTGGCTGTAAATCAGACTAGTAAATGAACTTTGTCAATTTATAGCTGTGAGCTTTATTAATTATCTAAAGAAAAAAAGTACATGTTCATAAGCAGTTGATAAAGTCATGAAGAAGATCTCTAATATGTCTTTAAAAATAAAGAACTTTATAATTATGTGCATGTAGTTGTATATACATACCTCCTATATAGAATAAAGTTGAGTACAGCTCTTGTGCAGGAGCATTGCAGATGTGAGGCTGTGGCTCTCTTGCTGCCGATGTAGGTCTGCTGCCCTAGGAGACAATCTGTTCTGCACTACATCTATTGTATGGCCATAACATATTTGTTTAGTTCATGAATACATCTTCCATTTTACTACTTCTAAAAGAATTTCAGAAATTCAAGTGGAAGTCCTTGGTGTAGACTTTCCTGTCTACAAGCTCTAAGTTTGTAATTTTCTGTTAACAGTATATCTGTAAGGCTCCCAAAAAAGCATTGTAATTCTACCTGGGATTATTATTTTAGCTGGAATATGCTGAAAAAAAGTATATTTAGAAGTAGTTTCCAGCAGAAATGTGCCAAGAACACACACGACTGAAATGTTCCAAAAGTGTCGCTAAAGGATAGAAGAGCCAAAGAGCATGAAGAAGGAAGGAGCTGGGCAGGATATTAGCAAAACAGCAGAGAAGAGGAAATGGAGGATCCCTCATTTCAATCACTAGTTCTAAATATAAAATTATATATTATCCGCTAGCTATCAAACTTTTCTCTTTAATTATCTTAGCAATACTGATTAATGAATTACAGGATGGTATGGATGTAAACAAAGCAAATGGAAACCATCTATATATCTGTGTCTTAGTCCCAATTAGAAAATGGATTCCTGTGTTAGAGAACTAACTTATTTCCCCCCAAAACCAGGATAGCATGTAGAAGAACATGCTTTACTCATGACCAGATTTGTTATTTCAGTGGTTAGTGTTAACCTTCACCTTTGTTTGTTTCAAATAAAGCAGACGGCTATCTGGAAGAGACAGAGGGAAATACCTGTCCATGCGAATATGAACAGAACTATTGCTTTAGACTTGGGATCAGAAACTTTAGTACTGAGATGGTTATAACAGGAGCAAGAACAAGTTGCTCACCTGACCACACTAATCTGTCCCTTTATTGCCTACCTGCTGAAACACTGCAGCACTGCGTGCCAATACCTACCATTGTGCATTGAAGGCACAATGCCCCAGTTTGCATTGTATTCCAGGAATAAAGTAATAGTTCCTGCTTCAGTGAGTTTGTGAAATGCATACTATTAACATAACACTAATTACAGTAAATTGTGTTCTTCTGTGTCTCCTTTCCTCACCCTTGGTTGAGTTGCTATAATGTTGTAATTGCTTGATGATGCCAGTAAAGATTGGGTGTCTCATGGGTAATGCCCATGAAATCTTATTTTCTGTTGTAGTCCATTAAGAAGATGCTAATATTAACCCAAGAGTCTGAGGTCAGTGTACAGTCCATGAATTTGTCCAAGCACACTTTGTTGTACATATAAATCCTTGGTTATAAAAGGCTTGACTGTGTTTCCTCACAGTGATTCAACTTTTCCAAATCTTGAGTATAAGTATAGATTGCATAGGAAATAACTAACATTATGATGTGTGCATGTCTTAAGCATTTTGGAATAAAATTGTTATCCGTTTTATGATTCCTAAGGTACGCTAGGAAGATGCAAAATGCAAATTCAGTGGAGAAATCAATAAAGCTCTCAATATGTTTAATTATTGACCACAGTACAAAACAGTCAGCTTTCCATTGACTGTATTGAAAATACAAGAAAGGAAACTTAAATATTACTGGCTCCACTGCAGTTGTCTTTTGTGTCAAAGTTTCTGCAATTCTTTTTTGTAGTCCAATGGGAAACAAAGTAGTTCTGTCACTTCTGCTGGAAGCAACACACAGCCATTGTGCAAACCACACTCCATTTCTGCATTCCCTCAGCTTCTTGAATAACAGTAATTAAAATGTCAAGGTGTTGGTTGGATCCCATGGTCTTTGGCTCAGTGTTTTTTGTCAAATTACAACCGACAAACAGAATTGATTCACATACCTAAAGGTATTGGCCCAAATTCACTCTTGGTGCAAGTTCATCGACTGAAGAGTCCTAAAACAAAGGATGAGTTTGCCTCAGTTGTATTGACTGCAATGAATTTGCATGACTCAAAAGACACTGTTCAGATTTGTCCATGAGACTGCCTATTATTGTATTTATATAAATATTTTGATCCAGTTATGCTCTGTCCAGAGAGGTGGTAAATGGTGTGGAATCAATGTGAGCAATCATAAACAAGCACATCACAGTGCCCTGGCTACTAGATGGCGTCTCCTGTTTTACCAAGTCAATAACAGAAAGGCTGAAAGAGGCTTTGAAGCCGGTTTCTGACAGCTACTTGCTTCAAATGTTGGGTTGCTGATTTATGTATTGCTGAAATTGTAGTTCCTATTCTATTTTGCCAGTAATGCTGCTGTAACTGTTAATGGCATAGTGAATTCACAGGGGAATCGCAACCTTGAACATGTCTTTACGGACAAATTCAGAATAAAAGTCTTACAATGGTATTTTCTGTCTGCCTTTGTTCAGGTCACTTGACAGCACTTGGTTTTATCAGTCATTCTGATTCTTCAAAATACTTTCGTGATTTAGTTGAGTGGATTTACTTAGATTTGCAAGAGCTATCTCTGATGAAAAATCAGTAATGTTGTCTTTCTTAAACTACGGTTTAATTAGAAGTTGTATAGCACCCTGTTGGAGCTGATTTTGCCCTTCTTTATGATGTCCAAATACACTCACAGTAATGTACTTTGGCTGAGTTTTATACTTCATCTTTCATTGCTTTGTGTTTGCTTTGTATTTTATTTTTTTGAACACCGGATGCAAACAGTAGATATTAAAAGATTTATTTAATTTTTTAAAATAATACCTATGATGTCAGGAATGCTGTCTCTAAACCCATGCTATCCTTAAGTTAGGGATAAATGTGGCCGCATATTTGGTCTACTTGGGCAGGGACATGCTTTAGGAATGACCTTGTTGTGTCCCACTTGTCTGACTCAGAGTTCCTCTTGGTCCTTATGGTCACTTGGTTAAGAAATACCACATAATTTGTCTCAACCAAGCAAGTGTAAGTTTCACAGAATGACTACTCAAAACAAATTATTTGTAGATATCCTGGTTTTGGCTGGAATAGAGTTAATTTTCTTCTTAGTAACGGATACATTGAGTACCAGTTAGTAACACTGGTACTCATTGAGCCACTCTGGGCTATGGGATTACATCCTCCTTATGACAGGGTGTGGGGGTTTCTGCAGTTCTTTGCAGCAATGGGGAAAAGAAAAAAAATCTGTTAAACTGTATGGGCTTGTGTCCTGGTTTCAGCTGGGATAGGGTTAGTTTTCTTCTTAGTAGCTGGTACAGTGCTGTGTTTTGGATTTAGTGTGAGAATAATGTTGATAACACTCCGATGTTTTAGTTGTTGCTAAATAGCGCTTATCCTAAGTTAAGGACTTTTCAGTTTCCCATGCTCTGCCAGCAAGCAGGTCTGCAAGAAGCTGGGAGGGAGCAGAGCCGGGGCAGCTGACCCGAACTGGCCAAAGGGATATTCCATACCATGGAACATCATGGCCAGTATATAAACTGGGGGGAGTTGGCTGGGAGGGGCGGATCGCTGCTCTGGCATTGGTCAGTGGGTGGTGAGCAATTGCACTGTGCATCACTTGTCTTTTCTTGGGTTTTATTTCTCTTTTTTTATATTCCTTTTCATTACTAGTATTATTATGATGATTATTACTATATTTCTGTTAGTAGTAGTATTATATTTTATTTTACTTTAGTTATTCAACTGCTATTATCTCAGCCCATGGGTTTTACATTTTTTTCCCTGATCCTCCTCCCCATCGCACTGGGAGGAGGGAGGGGTGAGCAGCTGAGTGGTGCTTAGTTGCTGGCTGGGGTTAAACCATGACAGTAGAGCAGAGGAAAAGCATGAACTGACTCATATATATATATATGTGTGTGTGTGTGTATATATATAAATAAAAATAAAAATTTTGGGCCAATAGTTACCTATTGAGATAGGCAGCAGCAGAAGTGACTGTTCTGAATATACAGGAATGGTTGTGAGTTAGTAAACAGCTTCCAACACTGTGAAAAGAACTAAAGAACTGATGACTGCTGTCTCTGTTTTCTCTCCTTCATGTCAGCTTTCTCAGCAACTTATTTTGTAAGAACTTCAAGCAAGAGGTGTCTTCCCCTTGTGTTTGAAGAGTGCCTCACCTATTAAAGCCCTGGTAGGGGGCCTTATGTGGTACTATAATAGAAAGAATGATTGGATTTTGCTTGTTTTCATGCCAAGTGCTTAAAAATGAATAGTGATGAGGCTGAATTATTCCCTCATAAAAGTAGAATTGGCTTTTGTTCTACTGAAACAGAGAATTTTGAATAGCTTGGTGTTATTGTGGGATTATGAGAAGTGTAAGCTTTGCCTTATGCTGCTATTCATATGCTTCTTGCTCACTTTACTGGCATTAGGATCATCGATACAGTTTTTTTTTTCTCTACATTTGTGACTTGAAGTTTCAGAAAAGCTTTTCTTTTGATATCAGCCAGTTTATGGCAAAAAATTCCTAAATTCTCCATTGCCTATTTACAAGAGTACCGCTGTAGCAGCTCCAATGTACCCATCTTAATTTGTGTGCCCTCAGGACCTGACTACAGAATTTGCTCCTAAGGGTAGTTGTCATGTTGACCTCTCAGGAAATGGAATTCAAATTCTTACACCAATGTAACTGTAGTAGTCTCGGGGAACTGGAAGAGGATTACTTGTGTGGCACTGTCAGGTTACTGCAGGCTATCTGCTCCCACTCCTTACCAGGTGACAGATCCAGAAGAACTGAAGGTGGCAGATACACAGGTGTACAAACACTTTTGGGGCATGAATTTGTAATTGGAAGGACACAAAATGAAACTATTGTTACAGCTGCAGAACCAACAATGAGAAGTAATTTTTTTTTCTCAGAAAATTTATAGTTACATTGTTAAGCTTACTACCACAAGGTATTCTGAAAGTCAAAATTACAGTTATGTTTAAGAAGAGGTCTGTATAAATTCGTGAGGGATGAGTCCATTAATGGTTATTTAAAATGATGAGTCTTATTTACATTTCTAATTCAGCAAATCTATTAAGTGGTTTTTGGCAGAGGGTGTGAGGGGGATGCTGACATTATCCATGCTCTCTTCCTTATACTCTTTCCCTAAGCAGTTTCTGTTCATTACTTGTCAGAAACACAAGTCTGGATTGTGTTCACTTTGGTTTAGCCAGGATGGCAGTTCTTAGTGTCCTACAGGGCAAGAGCACAGAGCCTCTGTGGGTTTGCTCAGCCTGCTATTAGAGAGTCTAACTCGCATCAACCTTCAGCTGGCATGTAATTTTTTTTTTTTTTTTTTTAAACCTAATGTAAGAGATTTCTTGGGGTTCAGCACCTGCAGAACGTGTGCCTATGTGCTATTGTACATCGTGCTGTTCCATGCAAAAGCAGTCTGGTCTGTTTTGGCTAGCAGTGTCTGGTAACAGCTGTCTACAGCCTAACCCACTTGAGCCACCTTCTCTATGTGTCCTGACTCCACCATGGCACTCCAACTGCAGTCTCCCTGATCTTGGCACGTCTTTCTGACCCAGTTCTCGTCTTTGCACTTTATATAGTTGTGCTACATTCCTATTTTTTTCATTGTCCTTGATGCATCAAAAATAAAGTCACTGAGCCAGATCTTGCAGATAAACAGCAGACTTAATTTACTGAGTCTTAAGAAGCAAATTGGCCATGGTAGAAATAAAAAAAATAAAAATACCTGGCTCATTCCTATGCAGTGTTGAAACATGCAAACTATTTGGCTTGTTTAAAACCAAACAGTACTCCTTCTGCTTTAATTTGTGTATACAATTGGCTGAAAATAATAATACATTTTGAAAGCAAGGCTTGTCTTGCATTTTAATCTGTATAATCAATCTATCGCCAAGAAATAATGATCCTGATCCCATATATTTTTCTTTGTGTGAGAAAATAAGAATAACATAGGCATGAAAATTATCACCTGTGAGAGGAGTCTGTTACTGTCAGATTAATTACTGTTTTTAAAATAAAACAGCTCTAGCTCCTGTGGGACATGTCAGCCCATCCTGGAAGGAGCTGGCACCAGAAGCCAACAGACAGGAGGAGGAGGAGGAAGGGCAACCACAGCTTGTGTGAATGGTTTCTCAGGGGAAGCCAGCTGGCTTGGACTTCTTGAAACTCATGGGAATTGCTGCCAGGGAGCAGTTATCTGTTCTCTCCTGAGAGCTTGAGAGATCTCTAGGGGAGGATGGGTGGTGGGATAAACTGTCCTGGTAGTCGGCAGGAGTTCCCTGCTGGGCCAGCCCATGGTGACCTGCTGGGTTGCAGGAGGGCTATCAAATTTATTGAAGCCTAGACCAGGAAAAGCGTCTGTGCACTTCAAGAAGCTACAGCTAAAGGCAACTGAGAGGAAGAGAGCGCGAAAGCAGGGTGGCTCGTTTTGCTCACCTCTCCAGAGGCGGATTGGTGGCACAGGGTGAGACAGAGGCATTGAAGTGTCCTCTCATCTATTAACTTTTCTAAGGTGGGAGCAGGGAGGAGAGGGGGATTCTCTGCAGAAGGAGCTGTGGTTGAGGTTTGTCCTGGAGCTGTCACAAAATTCGTGAGGGGAATGCTCAGAGGGGAGTGACAGTAAACCTAGAAGTGCTTCTGTTGAGAGTTTTGAGAATTATGTGCATGAAGGAGCACTTTTATTGGTGGGCAGCCTTGTTAAGCTGTTTTGCAGAATGAGACACTTTGATTGTTATTGACACATTAACTTTAGGGATTTTAGTGTTCTCCTTGTGCAGGGTAGAAAAACAGGAAAATATATCAATGTCTGGGAAGCTGTTTCTCAGTGAGTACTTTACAGTAATATTTTTAAAGAGAAGAAATTATAATTAAACCTTTATGTGTATCCACCTTTATAGTCTATATACATCTCTTAATGCATTAATTGCTTGGAGTCCAGATTTGCCTCTTAATGCAGTAACTGGAATTCCAAAATATCTGTTGCAACTCTAAACTTCTAATGGTATGCTGCCTTAGACTGTGGAATAAGAAATAAAATTACTCCATTTTAATTTCAGAAGCTAACGTATGTTTTTAATCCATCTTCAACCAACATTAAAAGCACTTCGTTTTTAATAAACTTGAGGGAGAATGAGAAATCATTTTGTTCCTGTGATTAATATGGAAATGGGTTTCTGTCCTCTGAAATGTATAGTTTATATACAAATGAAAATGAATTTCAACTTGGAAACAGCTTTATTGATGCTTTAAAATGGAGTGAGAATGGCAAAGTTCCTTAAATTGAACCTGGAGAAACAGAGATGCACTATTAGTTTTAATAAGTCATTTCATTGTCAGTAACCTAATAATTACTGTAAATTGTATATGTAACAATAATCCCTGAGTGTTACTCATTATAAGCAGTTAGTCAATGATGTGATAAGCTAAAAGCGTAAGGTGATAAGGAAGGTGGTTAATTTCAGTAGTGACTGATTTCCTGCGAAGTACAGTGTCATAATTTATATGCTCTACAGCAGTTAGAATGGCAACAATTTTGTAAATGCTGACTGCATCCAGTGACTTTTTCACTAATGGAAAACTGCAGATACGCTCAAATCCAAAATGTTATTTTGGATTATTTGAAAAATATTGTATCTTGAAATCATCAATGTGTATTAACAAATAAAAAAGCAGCCACGATCAAGAACACAGTGAAAAGAAAGGGTATAACACTACTGATTTTATTAGATAATCAGAAATAACTTCTTGGTTGGTACAATGTGTTCTTAAGTTTCCCAGTATAGCTAACATGTCATAGATAAGGCTTGAATATGCACAGATGCAAACTCCAAAAATTGGTTGGATTTGCTTTTATATTTTTGAGTCCTAGGTGTTCTTTCAAATGTTTGACTTCCATCACTTATTAAGGATGTGGATGCCCTAGGTATTCATATCTCCTGTACTTCAGAACTACTTGAGGTTGTGTATTGAGTCCTATGTGCAATATTCTTTCCTCATTGTTTTTGTTGATCGTACTTTGTGATTGTGGTAAATCAGTCACCACTACTGGCTGGCAGGATTTGGTTCACTTTACCTCTACAGTACTCGGATTAGCAGAAAAAAAAGAGATCTTGCCTAGATCTCCACTGTGGTGAGCCAGGGCTATCTCTGTCTATGCCAGATGATTGCAAACCAAGAGTAGGTCACCACTGAATCAGATTGCCATAAGGCCTTTTAAAAGAAACATGTAAACATCTGAGAGCATCAGCTTATTACTTGAAGGTGGATGCTATTGTAGGCAGCAGCATATGTGAGAAAAGAGGTCTGAGATGATGACTGCAGTGTCAAGGTCTGTAGCCCAAGTCCTGGGGCTAGATGATCACTTTGCATCTGCTTTGGCAGAGCAGACCTTTGAGCTGTGTCTTTCTGGCTTTGCGCTACCAGAAATGCAACATGCTAGAAGAAAAGGCTGACAAGGATTACAACAGCACTGGTAACTGGTATGCAATACAGTGTTTTAAAATACACGTTCATTTAGCCAGCAGTGTTAGCATTCTAACTGGTCAGCAGAGGACTCTGTACAAATTGAATTTGGGTTATCTTGGGTCTGATTTGAGTCTTTGCTCAGTGTCCTGAGTGACCTGTGCCACAGTGCAGAACTGGCTCAGGAGTAGCTTTGGGTATATGGGGTTGTACCTGGGAGTGGACAACTGTCTGTGTCTGTGACCCACACCAGCCAGTTACACCCTCCTAGGAAGGGGCTTTGGTCCCATATCCCAGCCATGCGAAATGATATACTCTGGGAGCTATAATTACTGTGCAGGAACAGATCACTTTCATCCTTCTGTCCCCTTCAAAGCCCCTTTTTCATTGTTCGCCAAACCTATGCAGGAAGAATAGGAGGATAGGATTAATACCTGTCAACTGTCTTGGGCTGTTCCTTAGATATCCACAAGCTCCCAGCCTAGCCCAGGCTTTCTCATTTAATGGTCTAACTAGGTGTAATTACATTTAGTATTATATATAGAAGCTACTGGCTCATGTCTGAACTTTGTCTAAAGATTTATGATCGTAATAAGATTATACTAATAATTGCGTTGAGTTTGTCTTAGCTCAAAATGTTTTTGCTAATCAGAACACTGTTTGCCAACTTGGTAAATTGTCTTCTACTTGTATTAAATGGAAAAATTACGTAAACTGAAAGCACAGGGTAATAACTGTAAAGAACAATCATTTCAATGATTTGAACAGAGATGGCCAATTACTTAATAACCTCTTCATATGGAGAAGGGACTCTTGTGCTAGGGATCTCTTCATACCCTCAGATTTAAACTGCCTAAATTCTCAGTCTTTGTCAAATTAGACGTAGAAAATGAATGAATTATTATGACTAAATGAGAGTAATATGTATGGAAAAGACTGCATATAATAACCCTCTAAAACGGAAAACTTTGAGACATGATGCTTAACTAAAGCTGTCTGTGTCTTGGCATTAATCCATAATGTGTGTTTAATTGAGCAAGTGAAAACTGTCATTTGAAATACTTTTTCAGAGAAAAATAGCTCTTTTCATCAAAATGGAGAACTTGGCAGAAGTTTGATTTCAACAGGGTTGTTTGATGAAGACACCAATCTTTTTCTATCAAGAGTTAGATCAAGGGTAATATTTTCAAATGTGCCCAAGTGACTTGAACTGAATCGAATTTCTGAAGCTAACATAGGCATTTTACATGTTTCCAAAGCAGTAGACTTCTAAGGCACCTGAGTAATTTTTCATTTCAAAAAAACACCTACACATTTATTTTTATATTAAGTAGAAAAATGTCAGGAAAAATTTCTTGTCAGATCAGGTATTTAACCGAATCTTATATTCATTGCTAGTCACAAAATTTAAATTTTTAAAGAATAAGCATTAAGAAAAATAGCTTTCACTTTCTACAGTCAGGTTGAAATGCTAATTTAAGATAAGAATGTGATGAATCTGACAAGGCCAGATACATAAATAAGATCCTGGTATCATAGACATCAACTCCTGCAGGCCCCTGCAAGGTGAGACGCTATCTTATCCCTGGTCCAGAGGTTGTAGTGTGCAGGTAAGGATTATATCTTGACCTCCTGATTTTTTCTGTCTGGCTGTTCTCGCATGATCTGCACTGCAGTGGACCCATGGTGTTTTTAGCTGCTAACCAACAACATGATAAACCTGCTGTGTACGATCCTGTAGACCATCACCAGTGATGGTTTCTCTCATTGCTGAGCAGTGGCTCACTGAGCCACTCTGGGCTATGGGATTACATCCTCCTTATGACAGGGTGTGGGGGTTTCTGCAGTTCTTTGCAGCAATGGGGAAAAGAAAAAAAATCCGTTAAACTGTATGGGCTTGTGTCCTGGTTTCAGCTGGGATAGGGTTAGTTTTCTTCTTAGTAGCTGGTACAGTGCTGTGTTTTGGATTTAGTGTGAGAATACTGTTGATAACACACTGATGTTTTAGTTGTTGCTAAGTAGCGCTTATCTTAAGCCAAGGACTTTTCAGTTTCCCATGCTCTGCCAGCAAGCAGGTGTGCAAGAAGCTGGGAGGGAGCAGAGCCGGGCAGCTGACCTGAACTAGCCAAAGGGGTATTCCATACCATAGAAAGTCATGCCCAGTATATAAACAGGGGGAGTTGTCCGGGAGGGGCGGATCGCTGCTCTGGCATCAGTCAGTGGGTGGTGAGCAATTGCATTGTGCATCACTTGTCTTTTCTTGGGTATTATTTCTCTTTTTTTTGTTATATTCCTTTTCACTACAATTATTATATTATTATTCTTAGTATTATATTTTATTTTACTTTAGTTATTAAGCTGTTCTTATTTCAACCCACGAGTTCTACTTTTTTTTTTTCCTCCTCCCCCTCCCACGGGGAGGGGGAAGCGGCTGCGTGGCGCTGAGTTGCTGGCTGGGGTTAAACCATGAGAGCTTGTTTCGAGAATTTCCTAAGACAACCTTATACAAGAATTTCTCAAGGCAGTCAGGATTTATATAACTATGGAAAAAAATTATAGTTACTTATTCCTTTCTCTCTGCTTAGGAGTAAAAACAAAAAGGAACAATAACAAACTATTATCATGGTTTTTTGGCACATGACCTTTATGCAAAGAACTGTACTGACAGTGGAATAGATACCTAATGTGTGTGCATGCAAACATAGCCAGAAACACTTAATTACTGTAACAAAAAATGGATTAACATTGCTTTTAAGAACTTTCTTAGAAAACTGTTTTAGACACATTGGGTAGCTTTAGCTGCTTCCCTCAGACTGAAATAATGCTTCCCTCATGACAAAGGTAACAAAATAATTCATGTTTGAATTCTAGTAGTGATTTGTATATGATGAAACACAAATTGTATGAGAAGCAGCAGGAAAAAAAGCAAAAAGGGACATGAAGCGGTCATAGGGCTGGACATGTGCTAGGTACGGTGGAGTCTCTAAAGGGCCTTAGAAAGGACAGCTGATTGTGTCCTTTCTCTCTTTGTACAATGTTTGCAGAATCTGGCTTCACACACAAGAAATCCGTCTCAACTTTGTGTTATGCATCCAAAACATCTCCCTTTAGTTCTTCCTGGGGGCAGTTACATACCAGACTGGTGGAAGATGACACTGCCAGAAGATCTATCCATTGCATGTAGGATAACGCTTAATGCAAATTTAACTAGTTTATATTCATTGCAAAGAAAGAAGACGACTCCTGTCACTTTTAGTATCTTTTTATTGAGTGTAAAAAAAGTATGTGCTGCATTTGGGTACTGATGGCTTACTTCACTTTTCTGAGAACCAAGCTTTAACATCCTTGTGCCTGCTGAGATACTGCCTGTGGTATTTTACATTCAGAGATGGAACAGGATGGATTAGGATTGGGTACAGAGTCAGCGAGTCTCTAAATAATAATGTATCAGAGGAAGATCTTGTGGGAGGAGGAGCAGAAGCAAAAAATATTGATGTTAGGTCAGCCAAATGTTTAAGTATGCCTTTAGTAGGATGTTGTGGTAGTTTTGCAGCTAGACAGAAGAAGACTAGAGATTGTAACAATAAGCCAGAAAAAGGATAAGATATCTAGACATCAATAACATTCACTGCATGAAAGATCTATCACAGAAATACAGTAGACTAACAATAAAAGGCAAGGATGTTTTTACGTCTTTTATGAGTTTCTTTTTTTCCCTTTAGCTTGCACAGTTTGTACTCGGTGACCTTCTATCTCATCTCTGTGTGTGGCAGGAATCTCATCTGAAAAAGAAATTTAGTTTAAACTTGCAGCTTCCACTTGTGAATCGAAGAATTTCTGCAGAATAGCAGTTGCCTTTAAAGAAAAGCACAAAAATTAGATCAATTATTGAAGAGGAGTTGCTGAAATTTAGATCATAATTCTCATGGCTGAAAAATGTAAATGTATTAAATTGTAGTGACACACACACACAATGTCATCGTGATTATTGCAATTAAATATATTATTGTTAATGCATAATATAATTATAAATTTTAGAATGATAATTAATATATCTTTTAATATAATGCAAACCTAGAAGTTAATCAGCTCTACATATGAGTGGGGTGAAGTAGTCATTGGTGGAGAACCTCTAATTAACACTATAATATTAGACAATTAACACTATGATATTAGACATACCTAACAAGCAACAGCATCCCATAAGAAAAAGCTCAGGAAAACAGAAAACACTGCATAAAGGACCGGATCTTTGGTGAGACGTCCTCTACGGATGGTGAAACCCCTCCAAAGCCAGGCATGTGTTCTTTTCCCTCTGCAGAAGCACCTGCAAAACATGATGCAATAAGCACTATTCAGAAGGATTCCCTTTTCCAGGAGTCTTGTTTTTGTTGATTTTGGAAATGGTTCATTGCAATGTCATTAATTTGAAATGATCTTGAATTAGGGTGTTAGTATAGTAAGTAATCATGTTTGACTATACTCTTTCATCATGTGCTTGATTATATTCATTAACTCAATTCCTATGGCTCCTAGCTGCTAGGGCTGGGGGTGGACAGTCGACATGCATACCTTCTCACGCCATCGGGGCTGGAGATGGCCTCAGTCAAAACAACTGTTGCATCAGTCCAGATCTGTTTCCCACTGTGGATATAAAACAGGAGTTTGGAAGTCAATGAAGAGCCACCAAGTAAAAGAATGATAAACTGTCTTCATAGCAGAAAACCTTCTGCAGTATTTTAACTCAGTAAGTTAAAAGCACAGTCCAGGTGCGCAGCTAAATGTTCCTGCTGCTACGAGGGCATCACGCAGTGGGTAGCTGAACCATAATTAAACTTATACTGCTAGTGCATCCCTGAGGAAAATAAGCAGCTACATGATGATTATGCTTTTCCTTCCTTTAGCCATGTTGTTTGTGCAGTCTTTCCCATTCATGCACGAGCTTCAAACCTTGAGCAGGGCTTGCACAGATCCCAGTGCTCAGATGAAGGGATGCAATGCAAGTATTCTGTTGCGCAGACCTTTTTTATGGGATCATTTTCACAACTGCTGCCTTGTGCATTTATGCATGGAATTTTTGCAAGATGCCAGGTTTGGTAAAAACGTGAGAGTAAATAGTGTTAATTTCTTGTTGATATAGTATTGTATTATATGGACCAAGGGGTAATGGATTTTCAGACAAGACTTGTGAGTTTCAGACAGTTGTTAAGATAAATACTATAGCAGAGGACACCAGTCATCTTTTAAGATTATTTTAGGTATGTTTGTGAAGCAATTAGGATAAAAGTACCACTCCTTTTATGCACAGTGCATACTGATTTTTAAAGCTATGTTTATTCGATATTTATCTGTCTTGCCTCCTACATGAAAGATTCGAGACCATTAGAAAAATGGGTCCAAGTGTCCACCCTGAGGAGTCCAGAGGTGAAAATCATACTGCTGCTACCTGAGCTGGCAGCAGTATTTAACTGAACTTCATACTGTCAGTTCGTCACCTTTACACAGAAACTTCAGATGCAATCTCAGATATAAACACAAATAAACCAGCCTTTGCTCTGCTTTCTGCTCTTTACAGCCTATAGGCTTGTGCAGTTAATCTGGTTCTGCTAATACAGCAGGAGCTGAAGATTTCTTCTGCCTAAACCAATTCATATCCTGATCAAAGGTATTATCTGACGAATTATTTCGGTTTCTGTTTCTATGTTTATATTCATGTATTGGCAAGTTTGCTTTCAGCAGCTTCACTGCAAGAATTGAGCCTGAGATATATTTGTCATTAGTAGTCAGTAGTAGTAGTCAAAGTATTACTTTGAATGTTCCAAGAAGTGGCAGAACTGAAGCTGCAGGAAGTGATTTTTCACTGGCATGCTCTCAGTTATTATCTGAACATTTAAACCAAGTTATTCTTCAGCAGGAGCCTGAAACAGACGGCTTGTGATTGACCTCAGCTGTTTCAGTTTCAAAATGAACAGATAAAAAATTCTGGGGCTGTTAAAATGCAAAAATTGAGGTTTCCTCAAATCAAAGACAGGTGGGCTGCAAAATTTTCCACTAGCTAAGTGGATAGGGATACTCTACCCCCCACCCTTTTTATTTTTCTTTTATTTCGCTCCATTTATATTCTTATTTTGTTTTGGACTGTTCTTGCTGAGAGTTGCCAGGTTTTGCTTTTTGCTTTGAAGGCATCGCTCCTGTGGGATTAAGCTCTGGGGAAGTGATTCAGTTCACTCTGGTCCAGCAGACCAGTCTGATGTGTATGTGTCCCTCTGGTTATTGGTACAACATTGGTTTTAAAAATAAAAGACTGAAAGCTTGACAAAAAATGCCACTGACTTATAGTAAGTCAGTGAGAGCTTTTAGTGACCCACTTCATTAACGAATAGGCTGCTATGTTCTGTACTAATTATAGTTTAAGGTCAGTGGTTTCCTATTTGTGCATGCAGTGTCCTACTCAAATGCATGTAGTGATGTGCAGACTTGCTGTGTTGAAAGGTAGAAGAGATGTGGCAAGTTGCCGGATTTAGATTTAGTTACAAAAACACTTTCTGTAGGCTGAGTGTATTGTGCTTATAGCTATATGAGTAATGAGAGATGGTGGGTTGGTTTATCTGGCAGTAAAACATGAACTGAAAGAAACAATGTAAAAGTCATTGGAGAAACAGAAAGGTGGGAGTTGAACATCAGTTGGAGCAGGCAGGAATTTGGGTGATGCAGAGGAAAAGATCTAGAAGATGGAAAGAGATGATAACTCACGGTGTCTATTCTATCTACCTCAAAAAAATAACTTCACACTTTGTTCCAGAAAGTGACAGGCTGTCTTTGACAAGAAATGGAGTGGTTAGGCTCAGTGGGACTTCAGATCCCTGGCTTTAATTCCCTGTTCCGGTGCCTTTTATCACCTGACTCATTTCTTTCCAGATCCATAAAAATATTTAAGAATCCCTGCTCCCATTAAAGCAGATTTTGTTTAACTTGCTGAGATCTTAAAGATTAGATTTGTTTTAGCTTCGCATCTGCAAAATATGAATAATAGTAGTATATTATCCTACTTGCGGTACTAAAAAGTGAAAAGAACACAAAAGTGAGAAATGCTTCAAATCACGTAAGTTCCAGAAACTGAAAGGCAGATGTGAGAAAAGAATAGAGCCTAGGTAAGAATCACTCCTTTGAAGATGTTTCTGCTTGTCACTTCTGCATAGAAACATGTACTTTAGGATACTTTCATTGTGATTATATATCTTTTGAGTAGTTGAATGGCTCTTACACTTTCATTGTAACACTAGAGCAAAAGTCACAGGAAAGCAATTTAGAGAAATTCATCCTCGTAAGACACGCAAACCTTTCACCTTTCCTAATTGCAGCACTCTGACAATTCATTATAGTTCTAGATTCTTTGATTTTATTGCAAAAAGCCCTTCCCACCCCTGAGTGTTTTCAAAACATCTTTTGCTCGTGCCCTTTCAGCTTTAATTAGATCTCATGGGACATAGTCCTACAAATTAAAAAAGGGATGAGAGGATTGCTAAACATTTGTGTTTTGGTCTTCTGCCCCAAAATGAGTGTGCCTTCAGAAGTAAATATATAAAGGATCTTGTATGGCCTTTGCTGGCATGAGTTGTGTTGTCTGGCCAGAGATAATTTACTCAAGGGAGGGCATACACCTGGATTATCGGGGCACCACAGCGATTCAGGGAAATGCACACCAAGTCCTGACACACTCTACCAGCGGCTGCCCAGCATGGTCTGAAGCCAGGGTACCAGCTTGGTGTTTGTGCATCTGTGGTGTAATGTCTCTTTGATGGGGGAGTGAACTGAATCCATATAGACTCTATGGTGTAGATAGATCATATCTCCTTTATGATTTCTGGTGGAGAAAAAGAGAGAGGATCTAGGGCACTGCAGCAGGTTTGGATAGAGCCAAAACTCTTGCAAAAGTGAGGCACTATAACTTTTAAAGTGTACTGAAGGAGAACATGGACAAGCAAAAAGGACTATGAGCCACAAGAGAAGGAAAAATAAAGTTATCTTGAGAGTTCAGTCAGGATAATGACTTTTGGTGTAATGACCATTTCTAGGACCTTGAAAGCAGTCACCAGAGAAGGCCATTCTCTAGGAAGAAACAAAAGACATGAAATGAGAGAGATTTCTTACACAGGAGTACATTGACAGAAAGATACTGTCAAAATGTTTTTTATTTGTTGTCAGTCACTCTTCCCAGAGAAAGGGACGGGTCCTTATCTTCCTGTAGTGGTAGAATTCAGTGGTTTCTATCCATCCCAGTTCTTTTCTCCATAGCAGTAACATACTTCCATGCTGAGTATGGCTGATTTTCAATAGTTACATACACCCTTTTCTGCAATAGCGAGTGGCAGATGTAAAAGATGCTATTTTTTTTAATGGCATTTAGGATCTATGGAATTATCTGGAGGGAGGAATCAAGTGTCTGAAAGTAACTATGAAAGTAGATAGCTTCCTGTTTTTCTTATGTTCTTATTTACAATTTTTTTTGTAAATATGAGCAAATCATGCTCCTTGATCTACGTATTAAAAAAGGCCAAGTTTAAAATCCGAATAGTGATAAAAATATTTTCCAAACAGTTCTACATTTGCAAACAGTCTGATACTTAGTCAATTATGGTATCTCTGTAATAGTGTTTCTGTTGAGATTGAGATTATTTGATGCAAAATTTCCAGATCTTTTCAGATCTTCTCCAGGTCTTTCATCCAGGTCTTCTTCCAAAATGAATTCTGCTATGGGCTCCTCCTGAAGACAGAGATGTGTCCAAAGAGATCACTATATGAGGGAAATTGGAGGATAAAACTGAGAAGCCCTTATTGTCTTGTATCACCACCTTATACCTCACTTCCAAATTCTTTTTTTATAAAAGCCACAGTTCAGGGATTAGTACAACAATGATGTTCAAATATAAGAAAAAAAAATCCTTAATTTCATATTTCTTCAGTCTAAAATTGTCCTTGGATTGCAACTTGCATGTTACTTTTGTGTTAAGTAAAAAGAATACTTAATTGAACAAAATTTTTTAAGAACTTTGTAGATGTGTATGTTAGAAGTATTATATGTCTAAATATTTTCATCAAATACACTGTATCACTTCATATAATATCCACTCAAGTTCCAAGAAAAACAGAATTAACCATATGTATAATTCCTTTGAAACACCTAACTGTCTGTTTAAAAAAAAAAAAAAAAAAATTCTAGCTGAAAAGGGAAAGTAGGGAGTGCATGTCTGGCTGATGATGGGAGACGGTATTATTTTAATGAATGAACGGGAGTCATAGTGGTTTGACATGAACTAAAGATTTGGTCTACTTTTTAAACAATGTACTGTTGCGTACCACTCGGATAATTTTCAGTGAATTCATGCTTCACATACAGTTTTAAGGAAACATGAAATTCTTTTTGCATCTGCAGGAGTTCTTAAGTTACATTAAAAATAGCTAGTTTATACATAAACTTATTATGAAATTTTAAAATGCTAAACTGCCTCCCAACTGCTTACAAATATTTTGAATGCTATGGAAGGAGCATGTTCTTCTTTGTGTCTGAATTCAGGTTGCTAGCACTCATTAAAAATAAGGGGGCAAAAGAATACTCAAATCCTAGCATAATAATACTAAAATACTTTAAGGACTATGATAAGAATGGATTAAACAGTCTGTCCTTATAGGTTGTTTTGGAAATTCAAACCAAATGCAAGGGTAGTAAAAGTAATCAGAGGCACGCAGCTGTGGTAGGCAGGCAGGCATAGCATGTGAGACAGGGTGGTCCTAGTACTGGTTCAGTCATGGACTGTCTGGGAGGCCTGGAAAAGTTTTCTCAGCTAATTGTGTCTGCCCTTGTGCTCCCATCCTTGTTTTCAGAGTACCTTGATGCAGAATCCTGACCTAAGTCTAAGGGCAACAGAGGTATAAAAGCTATAATTTATATGGGCATGGTACATGGGTGTCCTTGGTGTCTCATGCTCACCTTTCCCTTTTCTTGTAATATTAATCTCAGAGATGACTTTGAAACCACATCATTTTTTTCTTTAAGTTACTCTAATAAATTTAATGTTCACAGAAGATGCTAGATTGACAGCCCTGCAGAATAAAAATATTCACAAGGCAGGTAGTTATAGTTTAGGCGGGGATCAATCTTGTAATTATCATACTCTTGACTTTGAGGACTTCTGTTAGTGGGACTTCTGACTCGAATGGCACAACTGGAAACCAACCTGATTCCTCATACTTGTCCATAAATGAAAAAATCAGTAAGAGACTTGAAGATGCATCAAAGGCTAAACACCAGTCTGTCAACTGCAAGCAGAGCACACGACACAGCTGCTGCCGAAGTGGGATGCCAGTGGCAGCTATGTGGACCTAATGCCCTTGGCCTGGAAAAGAGCAGCACAAGAGCTGTTTTTCCTCACAATGGGCTAAAATGCCTACGGAGAGGTGAAATTGTGGCTTGAATACTGGAGACACCAGGGAATCCTGGATGTGCTAAAACCTTGCCATGGCTGCACTTATCTTTTTACTCCACTGACAGCAAGGTGAAGGGAGTGCTCTGAGACCACCTGACCTCTCTCTTCACCTCTGCTGGGGCATTTTTAACACAATTATTCTTTTCCTGGCTGGTTAAGCTGTTTTAAGGAACAGATTAAATCACAGTAGGCTCTTGCTGCGGCTGCACCTTGCCAGAAAAAAATGGCCCTAGGTGACCCATCCTTATGTCAAAGCCAGCCACCTTTATGCTGAAGGAGACTGAGAGAAGAGCTCATGTTTCTGTTCTGCCTTTGTTGCCGTTGTTTTCACTTTGGCTGCTAATAAGGATTTATGATGTTGTAAACTAAAACGATTTCTGGAAGTGCCGCTTCTCAGAGAGAGAGTTTCTGGTGTGTCTTTCTATGGCTTGTTTAGTTTTTTTATTTTCTCCTGAGCCATTGGACTTTTCTGATTTCAGTTATGTAGACATAAGGTCAAACTAACTTCCCAGTAAATTAATGCATTGAATTCAAATGCGTCTCTGCATAACATGATGCAGTGTAGCTCATGCCTTTTTTTTGTTTATGGAATAATCTGGAGAGTGTAGAATGAAAAACTAAATTAGAACCTGAGTCACAGTTTCTATCACACAGCCTGAGCTCGGCCTTCTTCAGCACATAATTTTGCAAAAGTGTTTGTTCGGTGTTACATCAAGAGGCATATCTGTGCATTACCCACTTAAGGTATGCAGCTTGCAACAGCCATCTGCTGAAATCCCCTTTCCTTTTCAGTGTAGCCAATTTGAGTCTAAAATATTGATAAACAATCTCTGCTGCTAAATTAAGACTAAAAGAGTAAACAGGGGAGTGAATCTAAGCAATAAATTTCCCAGACATTCATGCTATGTGTGCTCCTGTTAATATCATGGTGATAAGGAACATTAAAAATCTGACACATGTAATCATTGTTTTCAAGTGATGTGAAGGATAAAAATTTTAGGTAGGCTAGCATAGAGATGATGAAAAACTACTCCCAAACAACTCATCTATATCCACAGACAGCTTAGTCGCTATGTGTTGTGGTCACTTGTGTAGCTGTAAATAAAACATCCCGCATTGTGTTAGTCACCTCTAAGTGTGTTGTTGAAGATAATATTTCCAAGGGTAAAGTGGAAATTGTTTTGCTGATTTTTGTAGTCAAAGAACAACCACTTCTAAATAGCTCCCACCCAATGCATCCACAATCAGAAGCTACCCTCTTTGGCAAGAATGGAGAGGAGTTAAGAAAAAAGTCTTTGTTTTCTGTCTGCTCTTTGTTATTATCTCTCTAGTCCATCTAACAAAAAGGTAGAGCTTTGTGAACTGCAGCGGCTTACAGAAGAGGTACTTGCCCGGCAATGGGTTTCTGCACTGATGTCAGGGCCAACTCAGTTGTCTGTACAGAAACTGGAAGAGGACATCCAGCCCTCCACCCTGGTCAAGGGCTGGTCTGCCAGGCATGGGGCACTGAGGGTCCATCCATGATGCGGCAGAAGTGTGACGCATTACAGCAGGGATTAAAGCAGCTTGTTCTGGTACAGTAAGCACTGAGCACAGCAGCGAGGAGCTGAGGAAAAGCTGGAGAAACCTGTGTAGAGTTTAAGGTGTATACTCAAAGCAGCTAGCCAGAACAGTCTCTATGTCACTGTGGATATGTTGCTATTGGTACCCAAGTTGGATATTTTAAAGCTACTTGGAGGAGTTGCAGTTGTATCTTTGGCTCCAGGGTAGACATATGCAGAGGCAACAGCTCCAACCTCATGTATCTCACTGTTTAAAGTAAACGTATGGTAGAAAGAGAAAAAGAAGCAGTTCTTGGAGCTGGAACAATTTATCCAGCTAGTTAAGAGCATTTGGTGAAGTTTCACATGCAGTCCTCCTGGGTGCGTGTACTAGGTTGGCTTTAGACACAAGCAGTTCAAATGACTGTTTGCTGCCATATGTTGGGGGTGGGAGGAGGACCCCAGTGTCAACGAATTGCCCAAAGGGTGCTGTGTGCCTCGTTAATTCCTTACATCTGTTCATTCGTGTCAGGAGAAAGCTATCACCTTGTTTGCTGAACTCCATAATATGCTGCTGTCTGTGAGCAGAGCTGGTGCGTGCTCTCTTGAGAGCTCAGCAGTGCCTGGGACAACACAAAGATCTTCTGAAGTTAAAATATAAGACATGGAAGTGAGATATGAGAAAAATAAGGCTTGGATAGGGCCAGAGCATTAATCTAAGTCTTTAAAGGGGGGGAGGGAGAGGAATGCGGTGGGCAGAGTGTATCTCCAAATCTTTTTTGAGAAACCTGTACTTACAATATACTAAACATCCCTTTCCATAACACTTCTCTGGCTCAACAGAATGATTTGGGAATTTTTGCTACCTTACCTCTTAAAAATCCAGAAGTTGGCAGGTTCTGCAGCCTCCAGAAACACCTTTTAGTGCGCATGAGATCTGTGATAAAGTATGTCAGAAACAGAGAGGACTTTTTCTGCAGTTATTTTCTTGTGTATAGACAGTGGCACTGAAGGAACACAGATGTACTCAAAGTAAATGAAGAGATGTGTGTCGGAGAGATGACTGCTGAGGAGAGCACCTGCCATCACAGCCACAGTAATCAAAAGATTTGTAAAGCCATTTTACTCCCTGCTTCTAAAAATTTCAGCTGCCTTGCTTTCTCGTGCTGTGGTTTCCAGGTTCCCAGAGGCTGTTCCCCGACCTTCCCATGCTTGCCCAGGCCAGCTGCTGTTTCTCCCTAATATAACAGGAATCAGCAGATCCTTTGTTCATGTGCTGTTTGGTGTTAAATCAGTGGACATCTTGTTTCCAGTGTCAGTCTGATAGTCACTTCCAGCTCCTTCCTGCTTTGAGCAAGCCCCTCTCCCAGGCCAGTGGCTATACAGTGCTGTGACTTTGATTTAGATAATTTTACGGTCTCTCTTATCTCTGCCTCATTTTCTCTGTTCCTTATATGGTCAGCCATCTGAGGATCTCCAATGTATTGAGTATTCTGACTTTCAGGGAAGTTAATTAAACTCCAAGTCTTAATGCTACTTTAATATTTGCTGTTTTAATTTTATTTTTATGTGTGTAGTTTTCTCCATCAAAATGCCAACATTTGCTGTAATTTAAACACAGTAGCGTCTGATGCTTAGATTATCACCAAATGACTGCAGCATCTTAGCTGCTGCAATTTCACATAGTGACAAGAAATGCTTTGGTCCTTGACTCATGTAAACAGTATTTCATATAACTGTGAAGGCAGGGAATTGCATCTTTTTATCACAACTGAAGATACATAGCAAATCTAAGAACAAACAAAATATACTTTTTGTCCAGTCATAAGCTGTACTTTTATTTGGAGATTTCAAAACACTGCTTTGAGATGGAGGCTGTATAACGAGTGCTGATCTGAGATACTTGTGCATTGTATAATGTTATGGAGATAGAAATATGTATTTTTGATATCTTATTTGCAGTGAAACACTTAATTGGAAACTGTAAAATGTGTCCGTAACATTTTTGCTTACTGCCTGGCTGTGGGTTTTGTCTTTTTTTTTTTAAATGCTGTTTCAGCATATTCCTGGCTAATAAGGGTAGGTGTTTTACATCATTTTAGCAAAGTGGAACATTGGAATTATATGACTGAAAATCTATATTGCCGTTTTTCATTTTCATTATTACTCTTTCATAATTAAGCAATAAATATAAGCTATGCTGATCTGTATGATTATGGCAAGCTTTCTTGCATAGTGCAAAGAAAGAGTAGGTGGAAAAAGATTCCAGCTACCCTTGGAAAAATATGAAAATAATCTTTCAGTATGTTGCCTGCTTATCTTGAACTTGTTCTGAGCTTTTCCATGTACTTCAGTGGAACCAGTGTCACACTGCTGGTGGTTTATTTAGGAGTTTGATGTAGGATGTACGTTTTTCCAGTCAGTGTAACATTGGCTTGAAGATGTTCCTGTGATGAGCAATAGCGAAGACAAAGAGTTTAAGTACCGCTTCTCACAAGGATGAAAATGTCATCTATTTGCCAAACTTCTGCAAAAATATTAAATTCTTTCAAACTTTAAGAAAATTAATGGTTGCACAGGTGAGTGAGGCCAAATAAAGCCTTGAGAACAAGCCAGGAAGGTACCAATTACTGTTCGTTTCAAAAGGAGTCTTGTGGGGTCAACAGCACACTTAAACCAAGCGTACTGTGTCCTTTCCTTTGTGTCACCCAGCAGATGTGGGAGGTGTTGGAAGACAGCGAGGCTGTGATGCCACTGGAGACGTGGGAGAGAGCTGAAAACGCTATTGATGGGAGCTAAGGTGAGGGGAGTGTGTGTCTTTTTGTGTGTCTTGTGCAGATCCTGGGTGAATTGTGCAGGGAAGAGAGCTGAAGGAGTGGAAGCAGGTGGAATGGAAGGGGAGAGCAGGACACAGGTAGGGAGGTGAGGCTGCCGGGGTGATGAAGATAGGTGCGAGAAGTACGAAAACCAGCTCCTGCCTGCCCATATCACGTGGTGAGAGTTGTTTGGTCATCACCTTGGGACAGCTGCTCTGTCATTGTTTTGGTAATTTAGCACATCTATCCTCACGTTTGCTGAATGGGATCTTGGTACTCAGTCCCTGTTGCCATCTTTTGCCTCTCCTTTCCTTTTTTGGCTGCTGCCTGTACATGTGTTGCTGTCCTGTCTGAAGTCAGGGACTCATTTTGGTTTTTGCTGTCACCCCATTTTAGTTATGTCAACATCTTTAAAATTGCTGGCCTCAAGCGTGCAATTGTTTCACATCAAGAGCATGTTTGGGGCAAGTGACAAAAAAAGAAAAGCTGATTGTCCTCAAGCCACATGTCTGTAAATTTCTCTGGTAGATGAACATAGTTCTTTAGCATTTTTTGAGGGCAAACTGCCTCTACTTACCTTTTCAATGTCATTGCAAAAAAAGATGTGATACAATTGAATTCTGTTGACTATGTAAATCTTGTGACCATTTAATGAACACATTTTAAGATATTTTTCTAAGGAACAGAGAAGAAAATATATGTTTACCTTCTGCCTATAATTTCTTGAAATTTGGTAAAATAGAAAGGACAAAATCACGTGAGCAGGGCTATGTCAAATCCCCGCTGTTTATTCCGCAGGAAGAGAGGAAGAAAAGGAAGTGACAAAAACAGTGATCTGAACCATGAAATATCTCACTTTGTTACTTAAAAGAGATTGTGTGAGTCATAGGGAACCATAATTTTGTAAACAGCTGCAGTGATTTCTGTAATGCAGAGACCTAATGAGGAACGGTGAGTCTAGCTTGGTTAGAACAACAACGCTGCATTGCAACATTCTGTGCTGAGTACTCTGAAAGTATAAAGCAATGGTCTGGAGTTTCGGGAGTCTGTAATCTCCTAGATGATCTTTGGCAAATCATTTCACTTCGCACTGCTTCTGTTTCACCATCTGTAAGACATGCAGGACAATAAAAAAGCCCATTGAAAGCTACTGATGAAAGTTAGGTGGCAGTATTATTTATCGTATTAAATGTACATTCTATGCAACGCTGTTCATGGTTACGGATGTAAATTGTTGTTAAAGCTGCAGAAGGCCTTTGCTCCTCTGCATAGATCCTCTGTGCCAACTTTCTGCTCGTCATCATTAGAACTGGGAGAAAAATCTTCCCATCACTCTTTATATCAAAGGTCTGCTACCATGTTACAGCATTACAATCAGACTTTTATGCTTATTCTTATCTGTTTCATATATTTATCTTTTTTTTGTTTTCCATTACTGTCATGACTTTTCCATTTCATAATAATTGTCATCATAACTGCGTAAATGCACAGATAGATGTCTGTAAGTGTTCTTAAGTTCGCTTTTATGTGTGCTCAGAAGATGTAAGAATGCAGAAAAACCCCCACCCATGTTGCACTGTGTGGGTAAAGCAGTCTCTTTTAAAAGCTTTATACCCTTCTATGAAAAGTTCTAGTTATAAGTTTTCTGCTTACATTTTGATTAATAGGATTCAGAGTTCTATTTGTAACAGAAAAAGCATTTCAAATTATATCTTTCTTCCTTCTGTCTATTTATGAGGTGATCTTTTTCTTTCCAAGCTAACCTACATTTGGCTTTTAACTTCATTTGCTAAAATTTGAAGGTCTGTAATCTTTCAGACTATCAAACTGTTCTATTGAAACTTCCAAATTGGACCAGCTGCTTTCCTGATAATCACTACATTTCTAATAAGTCTGGCAGTAACCGAATTAATTCTGTGTTCTTGCCACTAACAAAGATGGATTTAAAAGTGTTATTTTTGAAGACTCGTTAGGGGACCTTTCCCACAGTTCTTTCCAGATGAAAAGAATTAATAATAATGAAAATAATGTTCTTGAAGTACCAGGGCATACAATGACTGTACTAGTTGTGTGATGGAGTTTCTTACAGTGCATCCTGGTGCATTCTGTTCAGAGGTAAAAAAAAAAAAAAAAAACCCAAACCCTTCTTTGGGGGGAAAAAAAAACCCCAAAACCCTCAACTTTTTTCTGGGGTTGTGGAAATGACTTAGTTTATGCCCAGTGTTCCTAAAGGGTGTGTGTGTAAGGGGTTGCAACCATTAGATCTTATTTTTATCTTCTTGATATAAACATAAATTCATTCTTTCTCACAGAACAAAGTATAGTTTGTTTAAATTTCTTCTAGTGTTGGCTGATTGGCATTCCCTCAGGGGAAAAAAGGGATTTCAGGCCTGCACAGAACATTATGAAGAGTCAGTTTCCCTAGAGACTCTGCCTACTATGAAATTGTAGTAGCATGCTTATTAAGCAGTGTGTTGTGCAGAATATGATGTCTGCATCATAAACTCTCTGATTAATGGGATGCGAAGTCCTGGGTCCAGATTCTTAGAGGTATTGTTGTGTTGTTCCACTAAGCATTGCAACACATAGAGAATTGGGACAGTAGCAGGGTAATAGTTTTTTCAGGATGTTGTGACTTTCCCAGAAATTCTATCGTCATCCCAGTTCACTACCCAAAATATGGAACTCAATATGATTCCATGAAATTTTTAGGTATCAGCAAATTCACCATCTTCTAATGAAAAGCTCTTTAAACTGAAACACTTGTGAAATACTCCAAATGCCACAACATTTCCTGAGACTATGCTATTACTACTGTTTTTATCATGTCTGCTGGTAGAGACAAAAGCACTTGCCAAAATACATGATTTGTTTGTAGACAATTGCAATTAAAGAAACTATTGATCCCTGTGGTAATTTGTCACTCTAAGATTTTTCCATTGCTCTTGAAAATCTTCTGGGAGATGTGAATCACTGTCTCTTCCTCTCTGGATGTGATAATACCGAAGTCCTTTTCTGATCTGGGACTAAGTTACTGACAGCAATGCTTTGCCTCTCAGCATTATATGTGTAATGAATTTAATACATTATGCACGCATTGAATCAGATACTACACTTTCAAATGTTTAGTCTGATATTTATGCTCATTCTTTTTTATTTATTACTTTTAAGAAGGTTACAAAGTAACTGAAAAACATTCCTGATGCTTAATTTGGAAAATACAGAGGCTACTCCAAAGGAGCAGACCTTTAACTGCAATGCTGAAATGTCAGACAGCAGTTGGAGATCCTCAGTCCCAACCTTTTATTTAGCACGATTTTGCTTGGCTTGTTCAGATTGATGAGAGAACAGCTTGAGACAATGAGAGTTTCATTACAGTCCTGTTTTACTTTCTCTCCCATTTATTTGAAAGGTGGTTAAAACCTCATACAGCATGTTGTATCATATGTGCAGAAATTAATTCTTTGGATTTGCATTTAAAGCATCCCATCATTCTGTTGCATAGTTTTATTATTTTGCATACTGTGCTATAGATTTTGGGCTTGGACTGGGCTAACATAGCTGAGTTCAAGCATAAGGTACTGCTCAAGTTCATCCACACTTATTATCTGAACTGTAGACCTACAAGCTTCACCCCAGTGGCAGCTGTGGAAGCTCTGTTGAATTTGCAGTATGGGTATGACTCCACTGCCTTACTGGCTATAGCTTTCCAAATCAGCTGATCCCAACGATTCTGTGTCCCAGCTAGAATTTGTAGCTATGGCTGTTTGCATTCAATCAAAGAAATTACAGATATTTTGCAAAATCATTATGGACATGGGTAGTTTTGCACAAGTAAACTGCAGGTAAACAATAACTCCTGTTCAGAGCCCCTTGGCCTCTGAACAAACGACAGACCAAGTCCAAAGATCTGGAGGAGGAAAAAGAGGGAAAGACCCTTAAATAAGCTGTTCATTATTACTCCCTTTTGCACAGTGAATGGGGCATATTGCTGCATGTTTTCAAGTATCTGTAAAACACTCAAGCTACAAGTTTGCAGAAACTTTGAATAGAGTCTCTACAGAGAGCTGTTTTGGTGCTTTGATAATTCATGAATGTCAGAAGAGCAGTGGTGAACCTGTGGATGGGACAGTGCCCTTAGATAAATGTGCATGGTGAGGAAGTAGAGGGGAATTAATCTAAAAGCATCTTTAAGGACCCAAGAGGAAGGTAGGGGAAAGGAACTGCCTTTAAGCTATTCCTGTGTATGTACAGAAAGTTTCAAGTGGAGCTTGCCCCATCGGTCTGATACCACTGATCTGGAAGGGAAAAGCTTTGTTACCCAGGCCTGAAGAACAAATAACTTCAGCAGTTAAAACATATACCATGCTAGGACTGACGCGGACACAGCATACTGTGTTACTCTACCCTCTGAAGTCGACCCCGTAACTGGTCACCTCCAAGCTTTTCTGCTTCTGAGCCATTCCAGGAACTTAGACTCGCTCTGTATGCTTTGAGCACAGGAATCCGTGATCAGCTAGCTCACTTTCTTCTTCCTGACTTCTGGCCCTTCTGCTCTCTACTCTGTTACTCTGAAGCCCGTAAGTAGGAAAAGACAGTGGCCTACAGACTGATTTCTGCAAGGGTTTTATGTCACAAGGCACATAGAAATGTGTGCCTTGTGACAGGAGCCATCTCTGTGTCACACTGAGGAAGTGAGCACATGCAGATAGCTGAAGTGGAGGCTCTATTATATTATATTGTAACATTACATTATTATTATTGTTATTCTATTATGGAAAGGGAGGAGCAGCTCATGCGATTTAGACTAATTTCAAGGCAACCTCATGGCCAGCTCTTACTATGGACAGGAATAAATGTTTTAATGCAACCAAAGTCTAAGCTGTGTATTTTTCCTTCTGTTTCCTAGCCTGGCTCCTTAGCTCATTTATTCAATACTTTGCAATGCACATCTCTATTCTATTTTTTTTTTTAATTTGTGGCTTTATTTCTTGGGTATGCAGTCTTAGCAAATACTGAGCTATTATGATTCTGTTTATGCAGCTTCTACTTTGAAAAAAACCCAGAGCAGTCCTTCTGTGTCTACTAAGCTCAGAAATGTTCTCACAGTGTCCCTCCCATGCTTTGAATATAACAAGCATAAAATGGCTTCCTTATGGATGTTTTCTCCCAATCCTGTGGCATGAAGTATTTGTGAAGTACCACTGGATATTTATTGTTTCTCCATCTAACTCAGCTTTGAATTCACCTGATCACAGAAACTCTACAGCTCTTGCTGCTGTTTCAGCATGAAGTCACACTTGTTTAGAGAAAAATAAGGTCAGAAAAATTCCAATGAAATGCTTTATTCCTGTGAGAATTTGTCTATTTGTCAAAACACATACAGACCTTACTGATGCAGTGCCACTGCAATGTAGGTCCTGCCCTTAGGTAAATTCTTTTTGGAAATTTGATGAATTTCATCCTTTCCTCCCACCTCATCAATATCCCTTGGGTGCACTCTCGAGGGTGCCAATGCCTCATTTCGGGTTCTCAGTAGCATCCATATACCAGGGAGTAGGATCATAATCACCCTACCTGATTTTGGATATCATCTGGACTATGGACAATAGGAAAATAGACAGATAATGAGAAAAATAAGCACTTCTGATTCCTTTACAGGGAAAGATAAACCATGGCATAGAAGAACCTATTTCTCTCCAGTATATAGAAGGGAAATACTTAAATGCGGCTGTCTGCACAGCCAATATCTAAATTAGGTGGTTGTACCTCAGTCCTTTTGTCAGCTCTTATCCAACTTCATTAATAGTTCCCTGATTTGTAATCAGATAAAGCCTGGCTACGATTTTCAAGTTTCCCCAGTGTTATCACCTTTTGTTTCTTTTTTTGAATTGTAAAGTTTTTCATTGGAAGGTGCACCGTTTTCATGCAGAAATTCCCCACACATCAGGGAAGGAAGGCAGGCATAAAATGCATTGGATATTCCATTATTTGGAAAGAACTGTCATGTTTTAATTTTTTCAGTCAGCAAAAGGCCAATTTTCTTGAATCGATGTATTTCCTGAGTCTTCTGTGTCTGAGATCTTAAAGTTAGAAGAACAAGGACAGGCAGCGAAACCAACCACTGCAGAAATGAATATGGAGTTGCAATTACACTTGAGATTGCAGGGTTTTAATGCGAGTTCCCTGTTTCATGGTCAGATCGGATTAGTTTAATACAAAAAAGTTACTGGGAGTTTTGAAAATGAATGGCCAAAGGCAATTATCAGGAAACTCCAACCCCATCATAAGAGCTCTGCATGTTCTTAAAGCTCTGCAGTTTTTCAGTAGCCCCGAAGAGTTTATTATATGCGTAAGAACTACAGGCCTGTGGAGGATTTTTTAGACCCTGGATCCAATTGCAGAGAAGGTTGGAAGGGCCTGGAGCTGTGAAATGAACAGGACTGAAATCCTTTCTTTTCAATTTGTCATTTAACACTTGCAACCAGTATCTTCAGGGACTTCAGCCTTGTGCATTGACTCACAGTCACCACTGCAGCTACTTGAGTGCAATCTTTCATGTAGGGGATGATTCAGCTGGTAAAATTACATTACTTTGAAATTAGTTTGGTACTTAGCATTTAATATTCTTCTCTTTTGCTCTGCAATTAGCTTTTACTAATGCAATTTAATCTATTTGTAACATTTCTTGAAAATCATAGTAGACAGGATTTGAAATGAAGCTAAATCTCTTGAACTTTTCCTTATGTTAATTTGAAATGCCAACAGGGCACCAACTGCTGTGAAAATTAATGAATGAGCTACACCAGACTGTCTTTCATTTCATTTGAATGACTTCACACTTAGAGAGCATATGTGACAAACAAACTATTCTCTAACACCACAGATGATGCTGGAGCGAGAAGAATTTTGCTGCTTGTGGGGCTGCCCGGACAGGTTGTGGGTCTTGATTTCTTTGCAAGCACATTATGGAGTATAGCTCACGGGAGAGGCAACTCCTCTCAGAAAGATGTTTTTTCTTTTAAAGAAACATTTTTTAAAGTGTGTGAAATATTATTAAGCTAAAAATATATACCACTGTGGTAACATTTTTCTCTAACAGTGCTTTGCTCCTCATTTAAAAAAATCTCAAACACGACACTCAGCTTTCTTAAGAGTGAGGGCAATTTGTCTGTGTTACTTCTTAGACATTAAGCTGCAAAAACTGTGTAATGCTACCGCAGATCTGAGCTGAATTAACTTATACTGTGCACAATAATTTTGTTCAAAACTGCAGATTGCACTTTTTCCTTGTCCTGAAGAGGTGGGGAAATGGTTGGTCTTAACAGTTAAAGCAGACCTCCTGTGCAATAAAATGAATTTCAGGAGAGAATAAGATAAAACTTCTTGACTTGTTAGAAATGCTTATGAGCCAAAAGAAAATAAACACATGCAGATAAATTGTTTTCTCAGGCAGTGTCAGTCACATCATATCTATTAAAGCCCAATTGCAGAATCTGGGCTATTTTTGCACCGTGATCAGAAGCGCTGTACTAAGTGCTTGGACAACAACTCTGCCATCATCCTCTGCTAAATCTTCTTTGTAATTCTGGAATTTGGCTTTTTTTTCTTTCAGACACCACAGTACTTACTTGATTGTGTTCCTGCTGACAAAGTTTTAATATCTTTCTATTTAAGCACATGCTAATATTCCACTATAGTCTTGACACCAACATACAAGCTCACTGCTCGCTGGGGGTGGTTTGTTGACTCAGGTGGGAAATTCAGTTCTTCAGTTTTAACTGGAAGTAGTAAATGTACTTTTTTGTTCCACCGTTTGGAGTCTCTAATAACAAATGAAAATAAAATCAAATTATGTGATCAGTAAAACTGTGACACAATGTTCGTTCCTAGATAAATGATCAAATAAGCAATTTTACTTACACCCGGATTAAATAACTGGCAACAAAACCAATAAATTATTTTTTTATACTGTGCATTGCAGTCACATAATGAAAAGACTAATTGGATTTGGACTTGGAAAAATGCCTCTGCTGTGCTCCAAAAATTGAAACATTGACTAAACTGTGAAATAAACTAAAAGTACGGGGCAGATGTATTCTGGCTGTTGTAATGCAAAGGAATCACAATTTCTTCTCTGACTTAGGCTTGACATTTAACGGGCATAATGGCAATGTTGTGCAAATAGATACAAGCTGTGAACTCTGTTTAATGGAAACAAAATAATAGCATGTTTAAAGGCATTTTTTAGAAACGGGACATGAAGAGGCTTGTCAACAGCGAGCCCATGACAGAGCGAGAACTGGTGATGGACTCAGCTGGACACAGAGCTCTTCTCCCTTGGTCAAGCCAGGGCAGATATATTCACTTTGCGTCACGCAGGGCAGTCATCTCTGAGTGTGCCTGTGCTGCGTTCAAGGACAGACAAGGTCGTCTTTTGTGTCATTTTTCATCACTTTTCTAGATAAGTGGTATCCTTACTCTCTGCTTGTTGTCAGACACCAAAGTGGTTTCAGACATAATTTATGGGTATGATTTATACATCAAAACACCTGTCAAACTGAATGCTTAAAAAGTAAATTTTAGAAGTCTGGAGAGGGACATATAAATGGCGCACATTACAGTGTGGTTTCAGGACTGTTTGTTCACAGAGGTTTTAAACTGGCATCTGACTTGTGCCTCCTGGAAGCAACAACTGTGTAGATTATTGCATAGTGCAGCCTGGCTATGCCAGAGTGCAGCGATTAAGATTGCGCAGCTGTAGGGAAAGATGTGTATGGCTTTATGTATCAAAACTGCACTAAGAATTGCTTTGATTGCTTAAAACTGTTACTCTGTAGGGTACGTGGATTGTCAATTCCCACATCATGTATACTTAATATTGCTGGATAAATTAATGGATAATTAAATATTTTAGAAAATGATTGTAAATGAGATTTTACAAGATATAACGGAAATTGTGTTAGGCCAAAAGTGGGAAGGGATTTAAAAATGGGTTGACAACTTCACAGTTTGGGGATTTCTATGAAACATTCTGGTCTGTTTTTATATCATCTGGCTCAGGAAAGTCCTTGATCTCGGATCACCAGGCCCTACATGTGAATGCTACGTCAGGTTCACTATGTTCATGTTCTGTTTCTCATCCTTTTCTTTCAATGTTTGCAATCTGCCACTAATCCTCTTACTATTGCTGTAGTTTGCCAAATGAATTGTTTTGGGCTGATACAATTTTTTTTTTTGTATCTTTTTCCCGCACCAAAATGAAATAAATTTGATTTGTTTTCTGTTTTATTTTTTTGCATTTTTTTAAGATAAAAATTCAAATATTGTATCTCAAAATGCCAGAATGAAATATTTCAACATTTCTCAACTTGTTTCTGAAGATTTTTTCAGCTGCATTCCTTGGACAGTTTCTCTGAATTCTTGAATAGTACGCTTGATCCAAAACTGAATTTATAAGCAAAAATATTATATCGAACAAAAATATTTACTGTTCTATAGTGTTTAAGAAGAATATAAACTGATAAATATTCCTGGTACACAGACAGTATTTCAGTACAGTCTGTATTGAAATTTATGTTGTAGTACCCTATATAAAAAAACGAGAGAAGCTACTAAGAAGGGAATTGTCATCCCTTCAGTTGGTCAAGAGATGGGAGCAGTTGAGACAGTGCTGGGCAAACATGACATTTCGACTGGTATCATAGCATGTTGTAGGTAGAGATCTGTCAACACTTCCTTTATTAACCTTGGTGTTCAGGCAGTCACAACTACCAGGTTAAAATTTCATCCCCAACCAGTGCTTGTTTTTTAAGTTCTCTAAGCTCACAAAAATAGTTTAAGCTAGTTTGTTTCCAAATTTAGAGCTGCCAGAGACAAAAGAACAACAATAGGAAATAATAGGTTTCTGGCTCCTACACACACTGCTTTGTGCTCCTAGTCTGAATTTATCAACCTGCTATTTTACATAATGCTATTTTCCATCTATTATGTTTAACACATGATACTTTGCATGAGAAAAGGGGCTGTGGTGTTGCTTTTTATTCTGAGATTATCGGGGTGCTCAGAAATGCTGTTAACTATTTTTCATATTGATTGATTTGTTAGGTCACATTCTCTGCTTTGTGTCTGCGCAAGACTCATATGAACCTAACTAAGAGCAGAATAAACTTCTTTGTTGTAAGAAAGAGACTGTGTCTTCATCTTAAATTATGAATCCATAAGACTGAAGCAAGGAATTATTTTAGTCTTGCATAATATGAATAATGCATGTAACACCATTATACACATCCTGCATATTGTGGAACCAGAATGTACTGTTATGTTAATAAACATTCATAATGCTCACCATAACCATTCTGAATGTTTTATAGCCAAAAAAATTGTGATCCCAAGGACATTCGGAGCTGTCGGTCTTATTACTATATCTAATTACTAAAACTTAAACTTATAGCTGTATTATCCCCTCTCTCCTTTTGACATGGGCAATTAGTCAAAATCTCTGGGTCTTGTAGGTTGTTTCTGTTATGTTGGTAATGGAGTTGGTTGTTTCTTATATGCAATCTTATTTAATTAAAAAAATGCAAACCCTTCTGTTTTTCTGAACATAAGGAGAATGAAACAACAGGAGAGACATGAATACCTTGCAATTCTCAGCTTCTTTCAAACTGTATTGAACCGCAAATCTTTCTCTGTTACATCAGCAGTGCTTCTAAGGCTATAGGAGCAGCTTCCAAGCTGGTGTCTTCATTTCCTTTCTCTCTGGTCCTGCAGTTCCCCTCACTCCCAAAACTGTCTGCTTTCAGCCTAGTTTCTGGCTATGTCAATATTCAGGAAAAGGTGGTGAAGCCTCATGGTTGGCTGTGTATCCCAGTCTCACCTTGTTCTTAGTGGTGCTCCTCTGGTTTTTGCCTGAGAGAGCCCGTGAAGGCTCAAAAAATGCTGTTGGAAACTGGTAGAGGAGCTCTGGCCCAACATGGTACCACAGGGTTAGCTTTGAGAAATATATGGAGGTTAGCTTGCTGATTTGCCTAATTAGGGTCAAAGAATAGTTAATTTGTGGATTGAAATGGCTTGCAGGCTGTGTCTCACCCCTCACACATGGGTAAATTTGACAGTGAAGAAAATTCAGGCGAGTTTGAAATTAGAACTTAATGAAGATGAGAGACAGAGGGGAACTCTGCTGTCAACAATCCCTTTGATAACCACAGAGGCCGCAGGGAAAAAAAAAAAATCTGTCCTTTTACTTGCTTTGATAATCAAGGAAAACAGAATAATCTACTCTAGAAGGGGTTGCAGGCTTTCTCCTTAAAACAAGTACGTTCTATGATATTTTACTAAACTGGTTAAATAACCTGTAATCACTTATTCTAGAAGAGCCACCTCTTTTTCGTTTGGGGTTTGGTTTGCTTTGTTTCTATTTTAAAGCTGTGTGCAAGTTAAGTAAGATAGTCAACGAAGTTTAAGTGAACCTATTTACTACATTCACAGAGAGATGAAACAGTCTGTTAACAAAGTGAGTTTTTCAAAGTTGCAAAGTTTTCCTTGGTGGGAAACATGAAAATAATTAACTACCCAGTTATTGTAACAACACATTTAATAATTTTGTTTGTTTGTTTGAAACCATTAGTTCTGGGACATTTACTCTTAACTGTCTAATTGTTACTTTATGAGGAAAGGGGTTGACATTAAAAGGGGGCCATTTGTGTTGATTCAAAGGTTAGTTTAGAAGATAAATCTCTTTGATGGATATAAGAAATGGAAAAGGAACATTTTACCCTCGTCAGTGTAGAAAATTTATATTTCTTTCATTCCATTGCTTCAGAAATTATTCTTATTATGGAACCATAGCTTTTAAGGACAAACTGGGACATTTGATCATTTACTCTGACCTTGTGTAATAGAGGCCATAGAATTTTATCTTATGTTGAGCCTGTTAACTTCAGCTCCATCATGGTAAATATATTACAGAGGTCTTCAGCCTTGATTTGAAGCCAACAAGACATAAGTTCATAGCTTTTTATGGTAGCATGTTCCAGAAATTAATCATACATATAAATACAAATGTTTGTCTTGTTTCTTAAACTTATTTATGCTAATCCCCAGACTTTGGTCCCCAATTTCACTGCTAAACAAGAGAGTTCTTTGCATTCTTCTGTGTCTACCCATTTCTGATAGATCCAATTTCTACTAGAGCTCTTCTGAGAGAGTGTTTGCATGGAGGACTGCTGAGGTTGCAGTGCGTCCCCATGACAGTGAGGGATAACTGAAGGTTCAGCATTAATTTGTTTTATGGTTACATGTAACTGTTTACCAAGCTGCTTGTCACCCTTGAAGGGCAATGTCATTAACTTCAGTGTAGATACAAATCCTGACCAAGTTGTAGCCCGAAAGCTCATCTTGACTTGACATTATAAACATGCTCTAGATTAAATAGAAATAGCAAGGAAGTACCATGTGAAAAAATAAGCAACCAGAGATCTACTTTTCTTAATTTCTCTAGATGTAGTCTCCTGTGTAAAATCCTGGAGCTATGCCACAGCTGTCCAAGGTATAAGATAAGCACGGGGGTATAACGCTGACTTTCCCTTTTTATGTGCTGGTTCATTTCAGTCTTTCTTTCATTCATTCTTTAGTTCACTCTTCTGCTTCCCTTTGGGATCCATACACAGTTCTCAAAAGTGTATCCACTCTAAGTTGGATTCGTCACCCATAATGGCCATGTCAAGCACGGCTGTTACTGATTTTGGCTTCTATCAGTGGTTACAGCAGCCTTTACCATCTTCCTAAAAGCATGTATTCCAAGAGAATAATACAGTTTTTTCCTGTACTGAGTACCCTCCTAAGTCCTCCTCTTGCTTTTTTTTCTTCCCTTGAATGAGATTTTATCATGTTTTGGGGTCTTGCCAGAACGTCAGTCTTCAGACAAAATAAGGGTCTTTAGGCTGTTGTAGTTGCTGTTTAGTTTTATTTGGGGGGGCGAGGGGGGTGTGGGTTTCAAAAAGGGAAACCACACTAAAAGTCACCTATATTTGTACTCAGATCAGTTATTGTTTGTTAAGTCTGTAAGACCGAGTGTATTCCTAGAACGTGACTTGTTAAAACTTTCACTCCTGGTGATGTTACTTTTTCTTTAACGCTTAAAGTTTTTCTGCTTTCAGTCCTTAAAGCGAAGAAATAGAAACTTGTACAGTTGCACCTTTGGTGACAGCCTGCCTATTGTGGTTGTTGCTGAACATTAACATAGGCTTATACACCATTTCCCCCGTGATTTCCTTTCCACGCTGCTGCATAGAATTCAAGACTAAGAAGGTTCTAATTAGAAAACTAAACTTAATCCTCTCTGTAAACTGAGCTTTTCTAGTCAGGAAACAAATGCTTTCTCTCCTTCTCCCTTCAACTTTGTGGCCGGCTCTTTCCTCTTCTCCTTTGTTTTTGCTGTTTGTGAGCTTTTTAAAAATATTTGTGTTTCTATTTTACTAGCAATTTAGAGCCGTTAATGATGGGTATGAAATAGTGGCTAGGCCCATGTCTAGCTGGTGTCAAAAGTCCTCAATTGGTTCACATGCCTATTTCCAGTTGAGAGCTTATTTATTGGTGTCATTATTAGGAAACATGATATTTACAGGCAAGTAAAAGAAAAAGAGAAAAATGTGCGTCATTTTCTTGTATCCGGACCTGTCTTTAGATCACTTTCTCCTGCACTGCATACTGTAATTCACTCTCTCTATCCCCTTGTTCCAGGAAATGGTTGTTCAAAGATGATGCTGAGAGAAAGGATGGCCTACTAGTTACTACTTTTAATGCAGAATCAGAGACCCCTTGTCTTCTAATCTCTCCATTCTTTCCTAGTTTAGACATAGAAATATAAAACTTGCAACAAAAAACACGAGAGATCATTGGTTTGCATTTTTCTTTGTTTCCAATATGGAATGGCTTTTCTTGAAAACTTCAAATATTTCTGTGTTCTCAGTTTCTATACCTTCCAGCAAGTTTCCTAACAGAATACCAATCAAAGAAATAAAAGTAACGGGTAATGGTATGAGCAGAGTATTTACATTTGCATTCACTGCGGTTGGTTACAGTACTAGCTCATATTGAAATTTAAGGTTAGTATTTGTGTAAAGAGAACTAGTTCAGTAAGTTGCAGTTAAAGGTTTACGGTATTTTATGAAGGTGCAGAAGTCTTTTGCCACATGTTCAAGGCTGCCCTATACCTTTGAACAGCGACTGAAATGAAAAAAATCCTGAAAAAGAGCCAAAAAAAAAAAAGCTTTTTATGAAGAATTAAAGTAGAACTTAAAGGACATGAGGGCTTTGGACTGGTTGTCTTCCTAGTGTTACCATCCTTAGTGCATAAGTGAGCTGAGCTTTCTTAGTCAATAAGCCAGTAGGGCAGCATCTTAAAAGACAAAGAAGAAACGTTGGCTAATTGGAAAAACCTATTAGCAGACTTCTTCGCTGGAGTCAAAATACTGTGTTCACTAATTAAAAAGGTCTCTGTTTATACATGTTGGGCTTGGCCTTAGAGGTAGCAGAGTTTACAGTACAGCCAGCGATTTCCAAATTCTATCATCACCTACTCAAAAGCAGGAGACACAAATTTTCTTGCTTATTCACTGAACTGAATGTCAACCTCAGGCCATTCTTCTGGTCCTCACTTTGAAAGAATGCTAATTACTTTCTAATTGCAGCAAGCTGGCATCAAATCAATCTCTACTCAGACAAAATTTCCATGCCTTTCAGACAATAAAAGACTTGTATATTGATGAGCTCCTTTGATTCTGCTTAGAAGTTACACATTCAAATCTCCGCTAAAATATGGTTTCCATTTGAAAGGGAAAAAAAAAAAAATTTCGTAAACCTGTCTAATTATATTTGGATAGCAGTCTCTAAAAGAAGACTAATTCCTTTTTTCATCAAATGAACATCTCTGGAAAATGTCTTCTTTTTTAAGTTGATATTTACTTGACAACCAAAACAAGGCTGAGAAGAGAAATGTCTGAACATAGAAATTAATTCTTTCAGATTTTTCAGTCTTTTTATTAAGGCTTTTTTAAAGGGCAATAGAGGTGAGAAATCAAAATGGTACCCACACTAAGGTCAGGGTCCTATTATGCATACCTTGTATAAATATGGAGTGAAAGATGTCTTCAAAAAAAGTCCAAAGCACTGACAACTCAGACAAGATGAATGCCATACATAGAAGAGAAGGGAGAATGTAAATCAGATAGCTTTTATCTAAAGTTTCTAAAGCCAAAAATGCTGCGAGACAAGGTGATTTCCAGTCAGAGAATACAGACTGGGACTTAAGATACCTCTTTGCTACTCATTCAGACCTAATGTGGAGAAATTTGCAAACCTGGATTTAGAATTCAAATACGCAAACTGTAGTGTGGGTTTTTGGATCCACAGATTTCCACCCCCCACCCCCATGCATCCAGAGCTCCATAGAGGGTTTGGCCGCAACAGTGCTGATGTGGAACATAAACCTCTCTGTCTTTTGTTTTTCCTGGGCTTGTTCAGTTCTTGCCAGTCCTTATTTGTCTTCCCTCCCAAAGCCTCTTTACTTGTATTTTTCTGAACCTCCCTCTCTCTTCCTTAGCATAATACGTGGAAAATTTGGCAGAACTCTTTGAAAACATCACTATTGCTTGTGTGCTTTACATTAAGCTCTTAACTTAGTCTTGTTTCCTTGCTCATTTCCAGAAAGAATTTTTAAGGTGCAAAAGGCTGTCTGGAGAGCCTGCCCTTGTATCTTTGAGTAATTGCAATATTTAAAATCATGTACAACGTGGAGTCATGCAGTGTGGTCTAGTGCACAATTAACATCTGTTGGGTAGTTTATTCCTCTGGCGTGTTTCCAACTTGTGCTGCGAATGTGAGTACGGAATAAGTCAAACAATTTGTCCAAGTTCTTCAACCAAGTAACGGTGGCTTACGGAACATTTGAGCAATTATATACGTTTATGCAATGGGTGTTAACAAGTGACTAATAAAAAAAGCATTTTGTGACTACTACAGAATCTCTCTGTAAATGCTTCCTAGTAGGTTTGTGTATTGAAATTACTGGACACTGGCATGTTTACGTTTCTCAGAGTGCCTAGTTCATTAGCAGAAAAGAAAAATCAATACATTGAGAGGAAAGGAAGAAGGAGAACTGCATAATAATAATATACCTCTAACTGCTAATTTAAAAATGAGGGAGAATTTGCTGGGTTTAGTTTTCATTATGTTAATAAAAATGCATCTTGTCCATTTTGCTCATTTTTGCATTCATTCAGCTTTATGTAAAGCTCTTAGATGAATTTTTATGTTCCACCTATGCCTGAAAAAAAATGCATGTTTTATTAGATAATATGTGTAACAACTATTAAGCATTCTGTAGAGAACTGGGAGTTGTCCCAGTCGCTGTAGTAATCTTACTGTTAGCAATAACGTTTTTGACAGTGGTCACAGAATGAGTTCCTGTAGCAGTTTCTTTTTCTGGTTACTTCAAAGAGTTTGAAACTGAATGTTTTCAAATAGTAGAGAGAAACAATAATCGTGCTGCTGAGCATCAATTCAGTTGCTAGAGTTGCTGCATTACTTCAGTCCTTAAAGTATTTACTGCGCTAGTGTCTGTAATATCACTGGGATTAGGTGGAGTGCCCTGGCGGATTGCTGTAAAATATGGTCAGATGTTTTATGTTTTGGGTTTTTTCTTGAGAATAAAGAGACTTTCCTGACTGTGATAAGGTAAAGGAATATTAACACAGCTGTGCAGTGCCACAATACGGCAACAAAGATGTCTGTGTCATAAAACGCTGTCCCAACAGTCAAAGGATCAGATTTTCAAACACTAATTCTTAATTGCTCCATTTCCATTCACTTTGGGTAGAACTCCAGTTTTTGATACACTCAGAAGTACCAAGCAGCCACTTTACGTGTGTAAATCCATCAGCAGCAATCCTGAAACAGCCACTCAGCTGCTCCCAGCCACTAGAGGCATCTGACTCTACCGGGTGCCTGGTTCTCCAACGTCACAGCAACTCAGAGACGCACAAAACCTCACGCTGTTCCAGCAATGTATCCCTACTTGACACGAAGTGAGGTCATCAGAAAACTTGTTCTTTGAGTTTCTCTATTTAATATGGCCAGAAGCACCACTTTGGAGCTTTCCACGCATGGGCAGGGGGAGCAAGAGCGGCTCCGCTTACTGCTGGCAGGTCCAGCAGTCAGGGGGTCCTTGGGACAAGGCATGGTCTGGCTCAAATCCCTGCTCTGGGCCTGAGGTGCACAGGAGAGCCAGAGAACATGAGCTGCTTTTGCCTGCCCTCTAAAAGGGCAATGCAATGATGGTAATTATGGACATCCTCAGGATGATCGTAAAGGCCTTATCCAAAATTTATGGTTCTCAGTGACTTTGATTGGCTTTGAACTGGGCCCTTGGAGAGATACTTTACATTTGGGCAGAAATAGACACTTAGAGCTTCACACTGGTAGCTTTAAAGGATTTTAAATAGATAATTTTCCTGGCCTAATCCTTTGATCATCTCTCCCTCTTTGCAGATCTTCGCTCACTTTTCATCAAATGGGTTACACATCTTTTTCTTTGAGGCTTTCCTAGGCTACTTTCAGACTACCAATGATTTCTGACTTGGTATTGCTTTTTATCTTCAGGGAATTTACCAATAGTGTTGCCAGCTGTCATAGTTGTTTTAATCTGATGAATGCCCTGGCTGTGTGGGTTTTTTATTGTTGACAGTGATATTTTATTTAAACTATAAATCCTACTCCCAATAATGTCAATTTGCTTCTTGCATGTCTGCATGCAGTCTTAAGACTGCATCTCGAGGTTGTAACTTCCAATTTATCTTTGTAATCTCTAAATCAGTTTGAAATTAAAATATGTTACTACATATGTGCTTCATTACAAAATGGACTTTCAGGATTTCATTAGCATCTGGTGTGTTGCTTAGCGTCTTCTTGAAAAGCTAATTAAGTGTTATGCTGATATGAATAATTGTATTTTATTTTTTCTTAGCAATACAGTAGGCTGCTACAGAAAAGAAATAAGTGAATGATCAAGAGCATCATTGTGTGTTTTATTTAGCTCTTCTGCACTCTCTTTTAATAATAACAATAATAATCACTACAGTGGCCAGATGTGTAAAAGTCTAATTTACAGATGCAGTGAGCTTATAGTAACTCCAGAAGAATTCAATAGTATCTGCAGATGCTCAGCATTTTGAGACTCAGATCTGTAATGACTGTTATTTCCTAATGTTAAAGCAAGCAGTGGCCTACATCTTTGAGCTTTGTTGAATTATAAAAGGCTGCATGGGATGAGCCTGGATTTACCTACCCCAGCAACTACTGTAGCAGGCTGTACTGTGTTCAAAAGGATGACTTTGGGATGTGTTGAGTTCCCACTGAGATCATCCTCGATGGGTTATGTCACCTAGATCTGGACTCAAATCGCTCTGAAGGCACAGAGAGATTTTCAGCTTACGTCAGTGAGCACATCCCGAGGTCAGTAAGCTCATCCTTCTTCCATAAAAGTAAAAACAACTTCATCTTCATTAGCCTTCCTAGGCCAATGTCTCTGTAATTTCTCTTTAAAATCCTTTAGGATTCAGGCAGTCTCTTCCAGTACTTCATTCTTCTTAAAGTTTGAGCTCATATATATAATCAAGTCTCTTCCTAAACTTAAACAACCTTCATTTTATTAATGTTTCCTCACAAAGTTCATGTTATCTGGACTTCTGATTTTTCTTGTTGATGTCTTGGGATAATCCCATGTGAAGTTCCTGAATTCATCCATTTAGCCTTAACATTGATCTGCCTGTACCTCATTTCCACAAATTTTGAAATAGAGGTAATAACATTACCCTTACTATCAAGGTCTTCTGAGGACACATTCATGAAAGATTATGACTCTCTCTAATAATAAGAGGCTTGTAAGCACCTAAAGCAGTCAGAAAGATGAGCATCTAACCATCACACTAAATAGCAGGTTTAACGTTCATTTTACACACCCCTTATAAATGAAGTTATGTACGTAAAATTATGGTATTGGTTTATGTCTTCGATATAAAAAGTTTTACTATTTTTTTTGGCCAGAGGCAAGAGTGAAGCTCCCACAGCATTTGGGTAGCTCTCACCCAGGATTGCAGTGGTCAGCCAGGACTGGAAGGGAGACTGCAGGTTTTACTCCTGGCATGATGCTGAACCTCTTCCCTGCAACCAGGGACAGGGGCTCTTGTTCTGTGTTTGCTCTTATCTCCCAAAATGAAAATAGGCATATTTACTAGTGGATTCAAGATCCTTGAGTGAGAGGTACTGCTGAACTGCTTGGGCCCCAGGCTCCCCATTGCATGGGTGCTCGGAGGAGTGAGCACTGAGTGTTACAAAATGCAAATTCTACCTCTGTCCCTTGACATCAGATGAAAAAATCTGCTCTGCAAAGGTACAGATCTAGTTTTAAAATTGAGGATAAATGCAATGTTTATGAAAGGCAAGAAATATGCATGAACTGAGCATGAGCCTTACCCACGTTACGTGAGGTTTCCCAAACAGTCCCACCTTTGTCATTCTTCAGCTTATACCTGCTGCTGTGATGCAGTGAAATACCACGTTTTCCTGCTTAACTGAGGAGAATGGAGTAACTAAGTATTTTAGCAAATATTGCCTTTCTGGCGGTGAACACTGGACCTTCCTTCTGAAGTCTGTCAAAACCTACAGTTGCTCAAAGGGACCCTAGTGTGCTGAACCATGCAGTGCCCTAATGAAACGTCAGGCCCAGAACAGGATGAGACATCTACAATCTTATTGAGTGGTCGCTCTGAGCTAAGGGTTTGATTCAAGGCCACCGGATGAAAAGCTTTTAGATCAGCCTGCTATGTTATGCAGACCCTATTCTGTGATTTCTAATTTGCACTTCTATTATGCAATCCACGCTGCATTATCTGGCCATTCTTCAATGGTATCAAAGAACCAAAAAGCAACAGACGAACTGGGACAAAGAAAATAATCTAAAAACTGCAGAAGTTGCTTGCTGACTGATTGTATGTCCTTTATGAAATGCCATCCTTGTTGGCATCTGAAGAACCAGCATCAAAGTGTAGTACCCTTTTGGCATGACAGGGTAAGAACAAGAGCGAAACAAAGGAAGAATAGCAGTGTATACAATTCTCTTTGTTCTTTAGCAATACCACAAGGTTATTCCTCACCTGAAAGACACAGAATTAGCGATTGCAACACAACAGTGGCTCTAGCTGAGAAGTCCTGTGTTCTCTGGACGTCAGAGGGCACATTACGGCACTCTGTAATAGATCTCTCAGTAAACAGCACTGATAACACAAGATCCTCGCAGGCTTCCTGAGCAGCTTTGATGCCACTCTCAGCACTGAGAAATCGTGCTGGGCACTTGCTATGGGGTGAAAATGGACACTCTTCTTCCACTTGTCTGTTTCAGGAATTTTTTCTAAACATTTGAACAAATCTCAGTGTAAACTATTTCTCAGTAGCTGGGGTTTAACACGTATTGTTAACCAGCTACATTAAACGCAACTTAGCTGCTATACGTAGGTTGTTTTATTTGTGTTCAGGAATATAGATGTTTTCAGACTACTTGCTTAGGTGGAGGCAGAGGCATCAGGGAAGCAAAATATGGAGGTACTTGATATTCTTTTAAAAAACTTTTAAGTTTGCCTCAAAATACCAAGAATAAAGCTAACAGCTGACAATTCATGACTGAAAGGCATGTAGAACAGATGGGATTATGTTCATTTGTGGTCAGCCAGTGATACAAACCCAAATGCATTACTGCAATGAAAGTGTTGGAAGAACATTGTTCCTAGGCTTTTAGATAAATTTGTCCCAGCAGCTGCTCAGTGTCATCAGTTTCTAGTTAAGGATGTACTCTCATTTGTCAGATATCAGATACTTTTAATTAATAATTCTGAAAATTCAGAAAAAAAGTGTTCAGAAATGGAATTTTCCACTTTTTCAATTGCAATGGTTTACTGCAGTTGAAGATATAGTTATACTTTGGATAAATAGGTCTTCAAAAATTGTCTTTGATATATTTCCTCTGTTGTCAGTTTTCATGTTTAGCCTTCCTGAAGACCCTTGTTGATCAATGGTTTCTGACAAAGATGAGTTTTAAACCAAAGATTCTGAGTTGATTAAAGGTTTTGGAGTGCCACTGGTGTCTGGAGTTATTCCTCATTTACAGGAAATTAGTGTCCGACCCAGAGAGCAGCTTTTCTACCAGCATTTGCACTATTCCTGCAATTCCCCAAGCTTGCACTTTGCCAACCCTCTTGGGAAGTGAGGTGACCCCAGTGCTAGAACTGGCAGGCAGGTCTATTGCTAACAATTTCTTGCTATTTCCCTCAAGGCAGCTTCTTTTCATCTTTGCTGTAGTTGTAGAGGCTAATGTTTGATTTCAACTTCAAGCACTATAAGATACATATGCTTTCCATAGTTCAAATCCAGCTTTGAGGATCATATTTTCACACCTTTACCCAGACAAACTATAATGTTCTTATTCATTTGTGCATACAGAACTGAACTTAGACTTGACAGTCAGCTGTTTTCTTTGCTTACTGGCATTTCCCACCAAGTACATCCCAAAAGGAACAACAGTGGGTTTTCTGTGTGGGATGCCAGACTGTCTTTGCCCTTGAGTGCAAATGGCATCATGATGTAGAAGTGAGTCATCTCAGAGGTTTTAGGAACTTGCTGCTTATGCATCTATTCTGCAAACTGGGCTCTAAGCTTTTTCCCTGGCACTGGAAGTACGGTGGCAGTGCAACAGATGGGAAAAGGAGTAGCACAGCAGATTTCTGTGGCACCCCAACAGCCCACTGCTTGCCCACAGTGTTGAGTGTTTTAAATTAGCGTCATAATTTAAATGTGCCCAACAGGAACATTGTGTTATCTGGAGGTGTTGGAGCTTTCTGATACTGCAGAAATAAAGGAAAATCAAGCTCCTAATGAGTCTCAACATATGTCTTAGTCCATTAGCTACTGTTGGGGGTAACTCTACCCTACTAAAATTAATCTTTTTAGACTCCTCCTCTAGTCACTGGGGAGAGATAAGCGATTCAAAACAACTGTATTAGGCTCGTGATCTGAATTGTTCTCTGGAGAAACTCATTTCGCCCCACTAAGTGAATAGGAAGCATGGCATGACTCACTAGGCTGAAGTTAGCTTTTCTGCCTGCTGCCAGGCTCCCTCCCCAGCTCCTTCCTGCCCCAGTTTGGTGCTTCCCCGCCGCGCAGCCACAGTGCGTGCCCTGCTCTGTGAAAGAAGCCGTAGGAAAACACTGTGTTTTGCTCTACAAAACTGACACAGTTAATTTGTCTTAATTTTGTGAGTGTATACTTATTTTACTAATAACAAATAGAAGCATTCTGGTACATGCCAAGCAAATATAATTTTGCAGACCAAGCTGACAGCCCAGAAGTAGGCTTTTCAGGATATGTGGTGATGCATGTTTCAGACATTATGATTATAAATGAGCATCTAAAATGAAAATTAGCAAGCTGGTCTAATTTATTAAACCTGTATTTAGATTTTACACACATACCTGCTGTTGGATCAATTACTGCTAAGCTATGTTCACTGCAGTATCATAAACTCAGTACACTGATTAATTCCAGTCTGCTTGTTTGGTGTAATATAAAGCTTTATTGTAACATCTAGAACACAGCTAAACCAGTTGTGATTTCATGTTAGTTACTATATATCTAATACTACAATTTTACATATAGTTTAAGAACAAACTGCAGTTAGACAGGAAGGAACACTCGTCTTCATTTCCAAGTAATTCTGAAAATAACCAAGTTCAAAGAGTATTTCAATTACTTTGCACTGACTGCAGAAATTAGTCATTTCCATTTTAGAGTATTTGATTTGTAATTGATTTGTTCTGCATCCTTTTTTTTACTCTTACTTTTCCACTAGACTAGATCAGACTTCTAAGAGAAGTGTGTTTCATAATTACTTTTTGCATCTTTTTCCAAAACATAGTCATGGGTGTTACCATTTATGTAATGTTAGATGGCAATTTTGTGATGCTTGCCTATTGGGGATATGATTCCAGATTAGTTTTTCAGACTATATTTCTCTCAGAAAGAAAAAAAAAAAGCAACCACCAGACAAAGATTATAATAATTCTTTGATTTCTTGAGTATATGTTTGAGTCTCATCCGTTATTTTACTAAATGATGACTACTTTGGTTTCTGTGCATCTGCAGCAAATCAAACTGCTTTGAATATTTCCTACTGGGATACCATGGACTGCATATTTATCTTCAAACTTTTCATCTTTCTGCTGTCCCATTGTGTAAGAATTTGCCTGAGATCACGCAGCACAAGGAGCAGTCCCGCCTTCTCACTGCTTTGCAAAATAGTCTGTGCGTGCCTGTGCGTACATGGCTCTGCAATGCTGTGGGCCCTCTTGCATTGCTTGACCTGACAGTTGGGATAGATCACCTCTGCTGGTGCTGATTTTTGTCAGGGGACATACACTGTGACAGTGTGCGCCCAAGATATGACATCCGAAAAGGGTGCCTTAGGCGGTGGGCTGCAAAATGAATCTTAGACTGAAAGCTAGGATTTGGCTGGCTTGGGCTGCTTGCTTAAAAAAAAAAAAAAAAAAGGAACCCAATGACAGGTCTCATTAAAGGAGACTTGAAATATTGTTTTTCCTAAGCTATTTCCAGAAGATTAATCCAGAGAGGCTGGATAGATCATGTCCACTACATGGATTTCATCTTAAAACTGAAAGTAGTCATTTGTATATTTTGAAAAATTTTATGGCATTTTCTTGATGTATAATACTCCCTTAGGCTGCTGCAACTGAAGTACTTGATGGGTTGAACACTTGACTGTGGGGAGAGATGTTGTAAGCTTAGTTAATATACCTTTATGAGACTCTCTTAAATAGAAAATAACAACGTAGGAATTCACAGCGATATGGACTAACTTCCTTCTGAGGGCTCATATGGTGGCCAGAAGACTACTTATCAGTTGTGGCCGATTTTAGAAAGATTGTTTTGTCACTAGACTGAAACTGAGATCTGTCTTTTCTTGCCAGATCGGTTGAAGATTTCATGACTGATGTTGGGGAAATCCCTGAGTTTTTCTGTGTCATATTTAACGTCACTGTGCCTTGTTTAATTACACTGCAGATAATGGGGATAAAACTTAGTCATTGCACAGAGATGTGTAAAGATAATGTCTTTTTGTAGCAGCAACTGGTTTTGCTGTGCATGTGTGCCTACCACAGTGATAACCCTTTTGATGAGGGCAGCTTGGGCATTAGTATCACCAAAATAAAGAGTAATAGTACTGAGAAATACTTCGGTTTAATGTGAACTTGGTATTACTCTAAATTGAAGTTCTGTAAACAATAGATCAATAAATAGGTGTGCTATATCGTTCAGTGCTGTGTCTGTAAAGGGATATCTGCAATGCAATGTCTGTGGGTGATACTCTTCCAGATACTCTGAGGAAACCCATGTATTGGCTTTGCGTGGCTGTGAGAAGCTGCTCGAAGCTTCCCCTATGTCCGATAGAGCCAATGCCAGCCGGCTCCAAGACGGACCCGCCACTGGCCAAGGCCGAGCCCATCAGCGACGGTGGTAGCGCCTCTGGGATAGCATATTTAAGAAAGGGGAAAAGTTACTGCACAGCAGCAACTGCAGCCAGAGAGAGGAGTGAGAAGATGTGAGAGGAACAACTCTGCAGACATCCAGGTCAGTGAAGAAGGAGGGGGAGGAGGTGCTCCAGGCGCCGGAGCAGAGATTCCCCTGCAGCCCCTGGGGAAGACCATGGTGAGGCAGGCTGTCCCCCTGCAGCCCATGGAGGTCCACGGTGGAGCAGATATCCACCTGCAGCCCCTGGAAGACCCCACACCGGAGCAGGGGGATGTCCAAAGGAGGCTGTGACCCCATGGGAAGCCCACGCTGGAGCAGGCTCCTGGCAGGGCCTGTGGCCCCATGGAGAGAGAGGAATACCCACGCTGGAGCAGGTTTGCTGGCAGGACTTGTGACCCCGCGGGGGACCCACGCTGGAGCAGTCTGTTCCTGAAGGACTGCACCCCGTGGATGGGACCCACGCTGGAACAGTTCGTGAAGAACTGCAGCCCGTGGGAAGGACTCACATTGGAGAAGTTCGTGGAGGACTGTCTCCCGTGGGAGGGACCCCACGCTGGAGCAGGGGCAGAGTGTGAGGAGTCCTCCCCCTGAGGAGGAAGGAGCGGCAGAGACAACGTGTGATGAACTGACCCAAACCCCCATTCCCCGTCCCCCTGCACCGCTGCGGGGGAGGAGGTAGAGAACGCGGGAGTGAAGTTGAGCCCGGGAAGAAGGGAAGGGTGGGGGGAAGGTGTTTTTAAGATTTGGTTTTATGTCTCATTATCCTGCTCTGATTTGATTGGTAATAAATTAAACTAATTTCCCCAAGTCGAGTCTGTTTTGCCCGTGATGGTAATTGGTGAGTGATCTCTCCCTGTCCTTATCTCGACCCATGAGCCTTTTGTTATATTTTCTCTCCCCTGTCCAGCTGAGGAGGGGAGTGATAGAGCGGCTTTGGTGGGCACCTGGCATCCAGCCAGGGTGAACCCACCACAACCCATAATCTCAAAAGAAAAAAATATGAGTTCTTTTACTGGAATTCAAAACTTTAGCAAGGAGTTAAAGTGGTGCTAGCTTAGAAAATCATAAAGTGCCCATTAAGTTAGTCTTTAATAAGTTATAGTAAAAGAGAAATAGAAGCTTCTTAGAACTAATTTCAACTGCTCTGTTGATTATGTACATATGTATTTCAGCACTTACCTTCTCCATTGTTTGTGAGCATCTTTAAGCCATCCACTGATATGAAAAATAACGAAGGTAAATGAGAGGACTCCTGTGATGTTCAACAGTCATGATGCCTTACAACTAAGTAGTAAATACAAGATTTTTTTCCTAGGATATCGGGAGACTTTCAATAGGACTGACAAGTCTGAAAATTGGAAAGGCATTCCTGCAGTAAACGATTTCAGAGTGAAATAACAATAAATGAAAATGTTCAGATTTCTAATTTTCCTTATGTTTGACTAGCTTATTGCTTTCACTGCAGTGATAATCGCAGTACCAGGAAGTTAGCAAACATTTAAGAACTGTGCGTAGCTTAGAAAGACTCTGTTGTAAGGGATGTACAGTTCACCCACTGTCTGCTTTTTTGCCTCTAACTACAATGGTGAATGGGAGCATCTGGTTGTTTCTCTGCAAATACATTTAATGTATTGTCTGCATAAATGTGATGGGAACTTATGGCCCTTGGAATAAAAACCATGTATTTATTCCCTCCTGGCAAACATGGGACCTTCTGTATAATTTTTCTTCTTGAGTTGTATTTCAAACATATCCTCTTCTTTTGGTAATTTTTGACATTAATTTTGTATCATTATTCTCATCCTTTCATAATTCTTCAGTGCTATTTACAGAAGTTGTGCCCAAGTACAAACTAATAGTCAAGACTTCAGGGCCACAGGAGGAGCATGTAAAAAGGATAAAACCAACTTAATGTATATAGTCTGCTAGTTTAAGGAGGAGATCAGGGTTTAAGGGCCCCAAGGTGGGAGAGAAAATTGAATCTTGGTCTCTTCTGCCTGTGGAGACTATTCCAGCCACGAGACTACTGCATTAAAACAGGCTGCAGCACTTCTGCTTGTGGCTGCTGTCGGTTCAGTCGCTGTTTGGAGATGCCTCCTTCCCTGTGGGGCCCTCAATGACTCACTTAACTTGTAAGTACCTAATTAGATCTAAGTGAGAGATGCTCAGGGTCACACGGGGAGTCTGTGACAGAGAAACAGAGCCCTGATCTACAAACACTCAAACCAGTGAGAGGTCGTGGTGTTTGCTAGAGCTGGAAGCAGATAAACTTACCAAGCAACTACTTTTATTCAAATTCATTTATCATTAAAAAAAAATTGATTTAAATTCTTTCAGTTTTTGCTGAAACACTCTTAACTGAATAGCAGTTTAACACTGGTGACCTCTGTAGATTTCTCTTAATGTGGATGATCATCCCATTCACAGACACACATGCATCTCAGTGCCACATACATTTCAATCCATCAATAACTTTATAGAAGCCTAAACATTATTTTAAAACCTAACTTAATGATAGAAGAGGGATAAGAGTATTAGCCCGAGGGAATGAAAAGGTACATTTTGCATAAACTGTTATTCCTTAACCAACTGAACATTAGCTTATAAATCCAGTGTCAAATTCACATTGGTGATGGTGGAAACTGATGGTTCTACAGGATTGGTGATAAGGTCCTATGCTTTTGCAGCAGAAGGATCTCAATTAATCCTTGCTATTATTATTACATTTCTTGTGGTTTTAACAAGAAAGTTTGCTATAACAAAGTAGTGAATTCAAAAGGCTTTTCTGGCATTGTCTTCCCATTTTCTTATTGCTCCTTTCTTTTCTCTCTTAAATCTCCTCCATCATTAATCCTATGTCTGACACATTGACATTAAAGTGTCTTTTATGCTATGCCTGCACAGGGCAATGTAGCACTGTGTAAAGATACTCAAGGTAGCTCTGAATGAGCTAGCTCAAATAATGGGACATAGCATTACACTTATTGGGTGCCATCTATTGTATTCTGCTTCTCATTAGGACTCTTGCAGAGCCAGCTCCGGTATTTTTGATTGATGCAGTACTGAACCAAGTAGAAATCCTCTTAATAGTGTTGTGCAAGTAAGATGCAGCTATATGGGGATGCACAAATGCATAGAAAGGCACACCCCTAAAAAACCACAAAACTTTTTCCTCATTTTAGAACAATGTTATTTAACAAGGAAATGTCAGAAGAAATGAAAAAGGATAAGGGTACAAGTAATCTGATGGAGTTTATGAAGTGGACAAAGATATACTTAAAATCATATTGAAATGATGTCACGGACATAAAATATCCATATCAGACTGAAGACAGAAAAGATATTTGATGAGGAAGAGAGCATAGCTTAAAACAGATGTGAAGTCGGTATAAATGTGAAGTAGTATGACATAAATTGAAGCAGGTTGAACTGAGTAACAGAACTGAGCTCCTACTAGCAGAACATGACTTGCTCTGCTAGCACACATGAGGGTGTCATGGTAAGGACAGGAGCTGGGAGAGGAAGGGGTGAAGAACTTCCACTAGTCCTTTTGAAAATATGGATCAGCTGCAAAGATTTAAACTGGCATAAATTTTGAAAGAACAAGAGACCTTCTAGGTTTAAGATAGATACTGTAGTATTGTCTTATTTAGCATGGTGTAATCTGTGAACTTCAGCTTTAGTTTATAGGTCTGTCCAACCAGCATGTGATTTTTCTCACTAAATATGGAGTAGAGGAAGATGCTCCTTATTTGGCTGTACTATGGTAGCATTAATCAACATTTGCATGGTTCCTAGCTGTGGACAAGTTGAGTTATATGCTACCTGCGGAGGAAAGTGCTTGATTAACCCCCGATTTTTCTGCTTGTGCTGCCCACTGGTGCCACAGTATCCCTCTCCTCAGGAGGTGGGGTACCAGCTGGGCTGCTGTGTGGTCCCCTCTCTCTGCCTGTGGAAGGGCTGTAGCTAAGGAGCAGCCAGGTAGGGTGTTCCCTGATGGATCTACACCTGAGGTTTGTCACTCCCCAGTTGCTTCTGATGTGTGGAAAAACCTGAGTGTTGGCTGTGGTGCTACCACAGATGTCATCTCCACTCTCAGCCCTCGCCCATCTCGGCTGTTGGTTACCGGCTGTGCCGTACACAAACTTTTCTTTTCCCTTTTACGGCAGCATATTTTTGATGGCAAATGTTTGTGTACTCCCTCCCTTGCCACAAAGTTCATGTGCTTTGTTCCCACAGCTGCTAACGGATGGATGGAGGGTCATCTCCCGTAGCATATCCTGACTCCTCTCTAGTCACCCTATCTGGTTTACCTGATGAGATTCCTGGAAGGCTGGTGTGGCTATGCAGCAACACAGCAAAGCATTTCTCCTACGAGCAGTGAAGGATTCTGATTTCCACTCAGATGCTCCCAGTAGGTTTAGTCCAAGTGAACCAGGCCAGTTCTTCCTGCATGTGGCCACCCATGTTCACCAGCTGATGGAGGAAAGCACTCTGCATGTGATGGGATTGCTGTTTTGCTTGTCCTCCTTATTTCATCTAAATGTCAAGGCATAAAGTTATCACCATCATTTAAATTGGATTACTACAGTCAGTGCATTTTATCGTATCACTTCTAAGGCCCAGCGATGTGGAACACATTAATTGGCACTTGTTGGGATGCACAGGGCTTCTCAAGTGTATGAAGGCTTTAAGCATCATTCAAAAAGTAATGCCATGACCTAAAACCTCTTTCAAATGATCAGCAAGCTTTAAAAGAGGACATTCTATGTATAAAGTAATATTGGGAGAGGAGGAAAGACAGACGTTAAAAAAAAGAAAAGTGAAAATTGTTCTTCACTTCTGTTCATTGCACAGTTACCAAAATCAATGTGTCTGCAAATGTAACTTGTCTCATAAATCATTAGGTCACAAACCTGCACAATGTCAATGTGTTGTCACTATCCTATTAAATTAAATTACTAACCAAGGTAATACTTAACAGCACATTTCACAGGGAACAATGTTTTAATGTATTGAAGACGCCTAATAAATATAGCAGTCAGCTAATATGATTTGAAGGCTTTAGGCAGAAGAAATACTAGAGAGAGATAAAGATAAAGGAGGGTGGAAAAAAAAGATATCTAGTCACTAGGGATATAACGTACTGAAATACTGGATTGACATAATGAGAAATGTCCTACTAAATCCCTACCCAGTAATTATCAAAGATGGGTTGAATGGGTTATATTTGGATTTGGCACCTGCAAACACAAGGGGGTAGGTAGACTTTACAGATAACTGGCACTCTCAGTTGAGCTATGGGAAAAACTAAACGGTGATCTCTCAACCTTATTTTTACTGAATGTTCCCTGCAACTATGTTTATAAAAGGCAGGGACAGACTGTCAGCTCCTGAAGGAAACACTGAAACACACTGATTTACACCTGTTCCAACCCCTAGATATTTTAAGATTAAATCATATTTCAATTCTAGAGCCTTATGAAGTGCTTCACCTTGAACGGCAATACCCTCCCTGCTCTTCTGTTTGTCCAATGTGGGAGTAGCTTGCATTTTTTTCTTTTTTGGCAAAAGCCAAAGTTTAAACACATTTCTCACAATCCTGATCCTCCTGCCCGGTGCTTTAGAAGAAGGATGAGAGCTTGAAGAACTCTTACTATTATGGGAGTAAGTGGAGAATAAATAATCAGGAAGTTCAGGCTTCTGCATGGACAGGTTGCTGGGTGTGCAGTCTAAGTTGCAGTCCAGGCCAGAGTAATAGAGTATAATATTGAGTATTTTACTGATTAAAGTCTTGGACCTTAAAGCACTTGGGTGTTAGTCCAGTACGTTAGAGTGCCTAAAGATGGCACTTGCAGTCCAACATTATATTTGGCATAATGAAATGAAAGCCCAGCACTACTGGCCAAAATTCAGCCAAATAATGATGTTATAAAAAGAGTTGCGCTAGGTACATCAGACATGATCATCATCACATTTTTTGCCATTCAGCGCAGAGGAAATTCTGCAGCTGTGTTTAATATTAACTATGCTACATTCAGTTCTTGGCTTCTGTGCTCTCCCCCAAGGAGAATATGCAAGTCAAATGTCAAAATTTGATCCCTTTCAAGCTGTAGGGAAAACAGGAAGGCAGGAGACAAAGGCAATGAAGGAAAAGGTTATTTTTTAAGTAACAGAAGCTCATGTGCTGTCACTTTCTGTTGTTTGGCAAGAGGAAAGGTGCTATGAGAAGAAGGAGTTGGTGTGTGGTCAAAGTCTGAGATTCTATGGAGAATTAGTTAGCTGAAAGAGATATGCAATTGGATGTAATATACTTTATATATATGAAATTTATCTTCTTATTTATTGGTGTAATGCATAATGTGAAATGTTATCTAGCAATAGAACTCCCAGTGTAAGCTCTATTTTATTTTTGTGTTTTGAAAATAGTATAGTGTATGCAAATTTTTGAAATGTGGATATCTTCTGTATTTACAGGAAACTATAATCTTATTCTCTAACAATTACACTGTTATATAATGCAAATGACTGATTAAGCTCTGACTCTTACGGCTTGAGGTCATCTTTATTTTTATAAGGTATTTTATGGTCATTTTTCATTATGGCATAAAACATTTATTGTTTCATAAAGAAAAAGGAAGGGTCTATCTGAAAGACATGACATATTGAAGTTCAAACCACTTCTTGTTAGGACATATTTTACAATTTGTTTTGCTAGGTGCAATGGTGATGTAGCATTTTCTTCCAGCACCATCACCAGGCAAAGCTATGCTCGTGGACTACCTATTCTTTAGGTAGGAACGTGTCATGGTTTAACCCCAGCTGGCAACTAAGAACCACACAGCTGCTTGCTCACTGCCCCTGCAGTGGGGTGGGGGAGAGAGTCAGAAGAGTAAAAGTGAGAAAACTCATGGGTTGAGATAAAGACAGTTTAACAGGTAAAGCAAAAGCCGTGCGCACAAGCAAAGCAAAGCAAGGAATTCATTCACTGCTTCCCATCGGCAGGCAGGTGTTCAGCCATCTCCAGGAAAGCAGGGCTCCATCACGCGTAACGGTTACTTGGGAAGACAAACGCCATCACTCTGAACGTCCCCCGCTTCCTCCTTCTTCCCCCAGCTTTATATGCTGAGCATGACATCATATGGTATGGAATATCCCTTTGGTCAGTTGGGGTCAGCTGTCCCGGCTGTGTCCCCTCCCAACTTCTTGTGCACCCTCAGCCTCCTCGCTGGTGGCGTGGGGTGAGAAGCAGAAAAGGCCTTGACTCTGTGTAAGCACTGCTCAGCAATAAGGAAAACATCCCTGTTTCCAGCACAAATCCAAACCATAGCCCCATACTGGCTACTATGAAGAAAATTAACTCTACCCCAGCCAAAACCAGCACAGAATGGGACAAGAGTCCTCTATAAAATAGCAAGCATGGTGAGGTTTTGATAAGCGTGTTTGAGTCTGCATAGTCAGGTAAAATTCTGGCCCTAGCAAGGTATACAGGAATTTTGTGGTGAACTTAAAAAACCTGGAATATTGTTCCTTACAACAAAGTTTTCTCCACTAAAATTCACATGTTGATAAATCCTGGACTCTTTTCAAATGCAAGGTCTGTCTCTGTGTCCCCATACACAATGCAGTAATTCTAACCCTTGATTTCAAATGGAGCTATTTGCAGAGGTATGGTGCCGAGGGACTGGGCAGGCAGCACAGCACAGCACGCGACTCAACTTCCTCTGCTGTCATGACAGTAAGAGGCAAACATTACCATGTCTGTATTCACTCCTAAAAATGTCTACATTTGTCTTTTAACACTGACAAGACAGAGTAGTTGCTTAGCTGACAGCAAATGGTTTAACCTAGCTATCAAACAAATCTTATCATAAGCTAATTTTGTTTATTGTGCTGGTCCCTATAGAAATTAATTAGTGCCTGCTTGCTTCTTCATTTTTACAGTGAAGATGCCTTGTTTGGCCCATCTGTTTGGGAGCTCTGTTTCACAATTCTCTTCATTGCCCATTTAAAGGTGATTGCATATTTTCACATTTTCTGTCCCTCTGTTTGCCAGCTGCATTGATTTTCATAGTCATGACATATTTCCTGCTTTCTAATAGATTCCTGTCCACTGCTCCCATCTCTAAATCAATGTTTTTAATACTTCAAGAACTCATCAGTAAGAAAGGCTGTAAAATTTAGTCACTTCATTGACAGTTGTCTCTTGCTTGATGCTGAAAGCTATTTGCACTTACAATTTCCTTCAGATATTGTAGAGATTTTTTTTAGGACTGAAATTTACTGAGGTCAGGCTAAGGCAAACAATATTTTCATTTCTGTAATTTCACTGGAAATAAGACTTGTAGAACTGCTAATTAACTTTAAGGGCGTTCAAAGACTCATTTAAAAGATCATATATATTTAGTTCATTGTTGCAAAATGCATTGACAGTTTCACTGACCACAAGGCAGGAGCAGTGTGATCGGAGAGTGTGCAGCGGTCCTGTACGTTACAGATCTCTATCAGCCACTGATGCTGTATTTCTAGCATAGGCTGTTATGATTTCTAAAATTCAGTAATGTGAATAAGCAGAAAACAAATTTTTTTTTTTTTTTTTTTTTCACTAGAGCTCAAGGAATCAGACATTTAGATGTCCTTAAGCAGTCTCAAGCACAGCCTTTCTATCTAGAAAAGACAGGGGGCCAACAGCAGTCATACCAGGGATGAGATCTGGTCTATTGGCTGCCAAGTGGCTAACACTGGATTACAAGCAAAAATACTGTGTACCTACTGTATTCCTTAAACAGTGGGCTCAGATTCTTCATTGAGAGTCTTCTTTAGCTGTTATATTGGCTGAACAGTCTGGGTTGAACCATGGCCATGCTGAGGTCAATAGAAAAGCTGAATTGAAAGTTTACAGTATTTTATTGTAAATCTTTCCAAGCAGCACTTGTGTTATTTATAGGTATATATCAATTCAGTCTGGGTGGTTTAAATTTTTTTTATGGGAGGAGGATAGGAGGAATTTCAGTGTCAATCAAACAGCTGAATATATCACTGTTTTCATTCACATGCAAAGTAAACATTTATGACTATGTCTAGCATGTATACCTTAAGGTAATTATAGTAAGAATAGCATGTAACATTATAATATGCTTATGGTATAATTTAATATATCTCCATTATGATGTAATTGTATATTCCTACATATAATTTATTTATTCTTGTTAAAATTATGTTATAATTATTTGTCTTAATCTATATACATTGGGGAAGCACTGAGAGGGTTGAAACAAGACTGGAAAACCGTTGGCCTCATCAGCAACAGCAGTAGGAACGTAGTCCTGAATTTATGCTTCTGACCAGGGGAACAGGCAAATGCAGTCTAGTCTGTTGGCCCTTGCAGTTGACTTCCGAGATGGCAGGAAAACTTGCTTCTCTCTTCACTGGAGACGAACTTGGGTAGTGATATGTCTACTTTTGACACGTAACATGTGGAGAATCTCAGCTTTGGACTGGTGATTATTTCCAGAAGAGAGCCTCAGGATATAGGGAGAGCTGTGTTGATTCGCATGGACAAGCTGTACCTGTTAATGGAGTTGCTTGCGGTTGGCTATTGCTTGGAAGTTAGCGCCCCTTCGACTGGGTCTTTGGAACTGACCTTGGGAGCACTTCTTTTGTAAAGTAAAATACATCAGTTTTAATCAGAAACCAAAAGGCCACCCCTGGTGACCTTGAGTTTTTTTGTTGATGAGAGTGACCGTCATAGCTTGTTTTGAGATGCCATTATTAACAGAGGTGTTTGGAGTGATTTCTAGGATATTGTCCCACCCTAAACTAGGGCATACATGGCAAGTCCATAGGAGGAAGCAGCTTCTGCCTTACTGGTGCAAATGGACAGGATGAGGTGTTAACAGAAATCTCACTTTCACAAACGGAGATAACTGAGGCAACAAATCTCACTGTCTAGCCATACAGGAAATCGGTGTCAGAGACTTGAAGTGAAACATTATCACTTCCCTCATAGTGTCATACTGCAGAGCCATCCTTCCTTTTCCAGAAAAGAGGTTGATAAAGGTTTTAAAAATGAACAGGAGCATAATGTTTTATGGCAAGATCATTTCAAGGACTGTTTATTTGCCTAAACAAAAACAGATAGCTAGTGTGGTACAATAGAACAGTGGTCCTTTTGTTCAGCACTGAATGAAGCTTTCTTTCAATATGAAGTATAGTCTTTTCCAGGAACTATTCTATTTCGTTGACACATTCCACTTATATAGATAGTATTAGACTGGGTATATGAACTAATCTTTGTTCTAGACTTCTTTTGCAGGCCATGGCTTCTATTATATTTAAGTACTTCTCCTTGAAGCTCTAAATCAAAGGCAGCTTCAAAAGTGGGCAGCTTCTATTAAATGTAATTACTTTAATCTGAAGCTTATGCTGAAGGTGAGGCTGCTAAACAAGGGTAGCCACTAAATTAGAGTAGCTGCAGTTAAAAGCACGAATAATAAAAGTACCTCTATTAAATAAAGGATAGTAACTAATCAAGGAGGGATTATAAATCAAACTATGCGGGGTTTGTTTTGGATTGTGTATTATGCCATTCCCAAAACCAGAAACCATCTCTCCATATTTCCTCTCTTGTAAATGACCAATAAGATACATAGTGTCTGTATCCTTGCACACCCACAGGTTCATAGCCTAATGAAGTTTAATGCAATACTGTTACTTGTTTATATGCTCTTATTTTTCATTCAGCACAAAATGCTTTTAAAAGAGAATGCTTAGGATTTTCAATGGCAACTGTTGGACTCAGGAACACAAAGCCGAAAATTACTTTTGTGCTATAGAACCATTCATTTCTCTAATAATCTTTCTAATAATTTTTTTTTTGACTCTTTCTATTTGTGGTCAGCCAAATTAGCATGTCTTCCTGATATTTGTGGGGCAGCTTATCATTCAGATCTTCCAAGTGACCTTTTCTTCTTGGACTTTCTCCATCATGTCAGATTTCCTAACCTGGTCTACGCTGTCATGCTTTAACAGAACTCTCATGATTCAGTGGCTTTCAGTCTCTCCAAATGCTTCTGGGGGTTTATTTTACCTATTAAATCCCAATCTTTCTATTCCTGATTTGGAAGAGGGATGGGTCCAGTACTTCTTGACTCCCTTCTATCAGATGACAACAATTTCCACCCAGTATTGCAGTTGTTATTCAGGCAACACTCCCCCCAAATTCCAGAGATGAACTGCACATGTAGGAACTGGAGCATTTGATGCCTTGTCTAGTGCATCATTGAAGGAAAATTTATCTGAAGGACTTGACAACTAAACTAGCTGTTTTAATTAAATGCTCACATTTTCGTTAGTAGACATAATGGGAAAATATAATGTGTTCTTACTGGGATAAAATGCCACCAGAATACAGAGAATCCAACTCTGTTTTCTATGGTGACAGTTAAAACTAACATCAGGTTAAAAAAAATAGTTGAAATAGGCTGATTTTTCTTTGTGTGGTTAGAGGAAGCAGATAAGAGCAGTTTCATGCAGGGAACAGATCAGGTAAATAACATCTTTACAGCATTTATACTTTTTGAGTAACTGGAGCAATTTCTCTTTCAGTTTTTAAGGAATCATTCTCAGATCTACTACTGACTGAGTCACCTCTGTGAAATATTTTTCAGCATTCAGAAGTCATCTCAAGTGGTTTATTTTCTTCACTGTTGTTTTCCTCATCTCACACATCAGTTCCTCTCTGTCACAGCTTTTCAAAGACAGTCTGTCGGCATGCAGACTGCTGTATCAGAGGCTTGATTTCTGTAACCGTTGTGTGGGAGAGACTGAGAAAAAGGAAGAGAGCTCTTTGGACTCGTTCTCAATATTAGAGTCCATCTTGAGAATTTTGCTTCAAAGCCCAGCATGACATAGACAATTTCTGAGCAATTCTCATTTTCTTTATAGGTAAAATATCCTATGTAGCGTAAGTGCCATAAAAGAAAACAAAACCACTCTTAATAGCCACTTTTAAGTTCAGCTTAAAATACAATGATATAACCCACAGCGGTGCTCATTTACATTATTAATTTCTAATGCCCTGGAAGATGTAAGGACCATAATCTCTGTGTGTCAAGTCTAACCACGCTGTTAAAACCAAAGACAAGTATTAAAAACAGAATTAACAATATTAACTTTACTATAAAATTATCACTTTATATTTTCATAGTAGCGGGGACCTAACTCTTCAATATAAAAGTTTTTTTCTTTTTTCTCATGCATTGTTTTTCTTACGGAAGGAGTAAAACCAATCAGCTAACCAATCAACTAGTCTCCTGTCTTATTCAGTAACTGTATGGTTTATCAATCCATTATTTGGTTTTGTAGATAGAACTAAACACCTTTACATGATGTCTTACTTTCTGCACAATACTTACTTTTGCGATGACTATTCAGAGGATGTTGTAAAGGCTGAAGCCAGGAATTTATCCTTGCGTGTCAGTTCAGGGAAGCAAAATTTGCATAGTATGCTAGAGTACACTTATTTGTTGACTGGTTCTTTTTCTTTGGCAGGAAGCTGATATCTTGTATTCCAGCAGTTCTTCTTTCCAAGATTTATGAAACTTCCGTGGTTTTCAAATGGTTTTGATTTGCATCAAGTAACAAAGTAACCACTAAGCCAGAAAAAGTGTGACACAGAAATAACAATAAGAATACGAACGACACTTAAAAAGCTAGAAAATGAAGAGTTAAAGTTGAACTTGGCTTAGCAAGTTTGGAGGTGAGGGAAACATCCAGAAAGGCATCATTTAGATGGAATTACGAATCTTAATCTGAGAAGGTGCTCCAAAAAGTCTTTGTTCCAGCAGCTGTAAAAACCTATTAGGAGCTTACATTTTGGGCAACAGTGTTTCTTAGATGCTTACACTTCAGCTGCTGTGCATACTCACAAGCACTCTGACCTAAGCCGCTAGGAAGCTTGCTGCCATCTAAGATCCATTTCAGTTGGAGCAGAGCCTAATTTCAGCCACTTGCTGAATGTGCAGTTAGTTTGAATTGTGAATGAAAATGGATTCATTTTAGGTATGAGTTTTAATCAATTTAGTTTTAATGCTTTCCTTCAGATATAGTGAAAACTTCCAAAGCAACACTTATTATATGATAATGACAATAGATAGTATCTCTTTGAAACACTGATCACAAAAATTAGTGTTTTTACTGTATTAAGGTTCGTTCTATCACTTTGACACCTATTACAGAGCCTATCTGATCATATACGCACAGATATACGCAGTATGTGCACAGGTTTATACAGTCATTGCTCATCCAGAGTGCACATGAAGATCTGGAGCCTGTGTTGCACACCTGTGGATGCACCACATTGATATGTTGGGGATCTTGGTCCAAAGCGGAAGCGTTTGGCTGGAATATTGCTAACCCCATCTACCTGAACTAACTTATGGTTTGCTTGAACTGGCCTAAGAAATTGAACAACTGTCTAATAAGTTCTGAAGTATCGGGTTTAGATTGTCTTGAGACCGTGTTGTTGAGCCTCTCTTGTTAAGTTTGTAGGGGAGAAGAGAAGCAGGTAGCAAGAAAATTCTCTCTGTAATCTAGTATTTTACCAGACCATCGGCTGAAATCTCACATCTTCAGTGGGAAAAAGCAGGTTAATAAGCAGTGAGCAAGGTAGGGTTAAGAATGCTATTAAATGACAGGCTCCTTACTGGGGATGTTGTCTCACCACAAGATGAGCTAGAGCTCCCGTGACAGTCCCTGGAGTCTTGTCACAATCTGCTAATGACTGATGGCCCTCTGCAGGATGTATCCACACCTATTGGACTCTCATTTCAAACTTCATTTTGTCACGAAACAAGACCCACCAAAATGGATGAGAGGGAAGGGATAGATCCCTTCTTTGTCTTTCAGCAGCTTTTCTAGTTCATAGCAATAAAGGAGGTCCTTCAAATTGCACCTTCTTCAGCCCCTCCAAACACAGTTGGCATCTGTCTAATTCAAATGTTGCTGGCAGTTACATGACCCACATTAGAGGTGAACCGTGAAATGTTCTCAAGGCATGTCTCAGGGTAAAGATTATGAGTCCGAGGAAACAAGCCTGGAGCTGCCTTCCTAACTATTTTAACTGTAATCAGAACAATTCTGGCCTTGGGACTATTCAGGAATCTGAAATCCAGAGCCATCAATACAATTTGTTAGAAGCAATTTTTTAATTTGGAACTACATATCTGGATCTCGATCCTTTATGTTAGTGCTCTCCTGACTTCTCTTTGCCCTGGGTGCAGGGATCCTTCTGAGCTCAGCGGCAGTACTGGGACAGCCTATGGAAGTGGTTATGTCACTTGAAATCCCAGAGTGGGGTCTGTTCAGTTTTCTGCAACTCTGTGTAAGGCTAGATGGTAGTCTTAGCACTGGAGTGTAATGGAAAAGCTAGTCTCGAAACAGTACCTACTGCAGTGCATTTTGTTGAGGAAAATAAGGTCTCTCTTGAAATGAGTAACAGGTTTTGCCTGTTTACTCTTGTACTTCCTTACCCAACAAATTAAATTTGTTTAGCTTTTCTGAATTTTTACTTATTAAAAGATAAAAAGACACTTTGCACATTTTTCTGTATTCTGTTTCATGTTTATTAAGGACAAATATAATTAGTATTTAAAAAAAAAAAAAAATTCCTCAAGCTACCATTACCCAAAGTAATTTCACTCAAGTTCACTAACTTAGCATCATCTAAGAACTACTTTGTAGGAATTTTTGCTTCTGTTTAGTGAGATAAGAAAAATGGCGATAAAAAAACTCATGCTAAAAAAAGGAGAGGAGAAGGATCCAGCTGATAACCGTCTGAATTAATTGAAATATTCCTTTGAGAATTGTTTCAATGTAGGTCATTACAAAGGATTGAGACTGAGGTTTCCCTCTAAAGCCCTGATGCAAGGCCAGTTGACACCAGTGATTAAATTCCTGTTTATTTTAAATAGGAGTTGACTCAGACCTGAGCTTCTGCTGCAGGATGTAAAGGCTGACATCCACAAAGGCACTTTGACTCGATAACAGCATTACAACACCCCAGCATTTGCAGATGGCCAAACAGACTTGGATCCACAAAGCTGGAGGCAACCTTTTTATGCATGTCTAACAAAGTCACTTTGGGTCTATTGGGTACAAAGCAGCACATCCAAAGACATTAGGATGCCTCAGGGGTTTTCTGGGTCCTTTGTGGTCTCCTGTTAATGCTTAGGTATTTGAAAAATATGCAGGTACCTTTGTAGAGTTTAAGCCTCCAGCCTTAACCTGCCAGCTTTAATAGAACTAGTATTTTATCAGCCACTAAATCAAGACAGAGACTTACCTTACAGTTGATGTGGGTTATATTCTCCTGCTTAATCACTGGGATGAAACAACATCCACCAATTCCAGCCATATTAACTGCCATTAGAGCCTGCAATGATAAAGCAACATATAGTGGGAGATTTCCATGGATATGACTCTAAAGGATATGCCCTGCCAGTTATCAGTGAAATTGAATAGCCATTTATGTCAAGTCATGCTATTGCATCTTCTCCTCCCAATCTGGAGATGTGTAACAGTAGAATTCCCCTATCCAAATTTTACAGAAGTGCTTATGTTCGAGAGGCCTGGGATACTTGTGATCCCTGAAATGGTTCACAGATCAGTATTTTATATTGATAAAGTTTTAATGTTTCATTCAATGTATTCATACTTTGCGTGGTTTTGGGGCACTGACATTCCAAGGAAAAGTTGGGGTTTGATTGTTGAGTTGTATGTGAAAGAAACCCCTTGTGGTGAGTTCCAAAATTGTCATGGCTTGATTAAAAAACCCTCACAACTATATTTCAAGGTAATTCTTACTGTGAGAAAGATGTCTCTTACAAAGAAACTAGACCAAAATATTTGTTGGAAAATGGATTCTACTTCCCTTCCTGGAGTCTCACTGAATTGCTACCAGGATCTGTGCCTGCCCTAATGTACGTTGCCTCATATCGCATCAGTGCCTTCTATTCAGAGTTCTTGCTTCATTGCAAATCTAGTATAATCACCAAAACCTGCAAAAGCATTTCAGATGAAAGCTTCAGAATTAATCACTGTAAAGCAATGTCATAAAATGATTTTGAAGTTTCTGAAGGATGCAACATGTCTGGAGAAGAGAAGGCTCTGGGGAGTCTTTGTTGCAACCTTTCAATGTAGGTAGATGGCTTATAAGAAAGATTGAAAGAGACTTTTTACCAGTAGTGATAGGACAAGGGGCAATGGTTTTAAACTCCAAAGAGGGTAGATTTAGATTAGATATAAGGAAGACATTTTTTACTATGGAGGTGGTGAGACACTGGAACAGGTTGCCCGGAGAAGTTGTGGATGCTCCATCACTGGAAATGTTCAAAGTCAGGTTGGACGGGGCTTTGAGCAACCTGATCTAGTGAAAGGTGTCCCTGCCCATGGCAGAGGGGTTGGACTAGAAGATCTTTGAAAGTTACTTCCAACCCAAACCATTCTATGATTCTATGATATGTGTTCATATCCTGATAAAATTCCGCAGCTGAGGAGCACACAGGTTTAGGTTGTGGCCAGTGTCCTGGTTTATCTGGGGAGAGCTGTACTGTGTCTGACTTGGACATACCTTAGTGTGTTACCGGCAGTGGTTCTCAGGTTGAGTGTACTGAAAGCTGGAGCCAGAGACCATTTTCTCTTGTAGCTGTATCTGTGAAGCAGGTTACCGGTGAAAGAGAAAAATGAGCTGCTCTTTATAGCTGTATTCTTTTTACTTCTCAATGAAACAGCCTTTGAGGGTGAATATTAAGAAAAGGTAAACAAACATCTTTTTCTTTTAAATCTTTTTTTTTAAACACCTTTGGCTTCAAACGCAACTACTTAGTTGCAGAAGGTATGATTGGTTTAAGTATTTTAGCTGAGAACTTACTTGCTTTAGGTTTTAATGAGATTTTTCCTGAAGTAAATGACTGTTTGTTACGAGAAAGAACACTGGAATCTGGATCCCAGTCAAAACTTCTCAATCGGGGAAAGACTCGTTTCAGCATAGTAGAGTTTATATTGTGGTTCTCAAAGATGTTCAGGTTATTTAGAACTGCTCTGTTTTGCTAGGAAGGGCATTCCTAATTCAGCAGCTGCTTCTAAAAAAACAATGGCACCTTTATTTTTTTAAACTGCTTATTACTGAAAGAAAAAATCTCTTGCGTATAAACATCAACCATATGACGTTGCTTTAAGTAAGTAAAGAACTTCACTGATACGTTTACTGCTTGTTATGGATTTGTTGTTTGTATATTCTTAATAAAATGTCTTTTTTTATTCCCAAGTATCTACTGCTTTCATGTCAAGATTACAGAACTAATAATCAGTTCAATTAATTCAACGTACCCAAGGTAAAGCTATGTGGAAAAGGTTGTATTTTTCTTTACCTATTCTTTTCTACTGTTAGAAGTTACAGCCTATTAATCAGTTCAGTATATAAGTAGAAGTGATGTGAATACCTAGGAACATCATTGCTTATCTTTAATATGTATTATTAAATGTTTATTGTTATTATTTATTTAAAATCATGGTTTATGATGTGAGAGAGGACCTGTAGCATAATTAATTTTCCACAGGATGTTTAAGTGGTCAAAATACCCACTAAATTTATCGTATAATAAGATAAATAATAAGGCTAGGCAGACAGTCCTGCCCCTCCACCCTTCTTTTCCCTTTTTGCAGCACCTCTTTAGTTATGGCATCTCTCACTCATTCTGGGCTTCGTGTACTGCTGACACAAAGCAAACCTGGACTTCGGGGGACTCTTATCAACAAGCTTTTCATGTTCTGCCAGTCAAATTAAAATTGTTTTGTGAGGCTTCATGTAGTTGGCTTCTTGTTTCTCTTTTGGACACAGTTATATATTCTTGTGGTGGGTTGACCCTGGCTGGATGCCAGGTGCCCACCAAAGCCGCTCTATCACTCCCCTCCTCAGCTGAACAGGAGAGAGAAAATATAACGAAAGGCTCATGGGTCAAGATAAGGACAGGGAGAGATCATTCACTAATTACCATCATAGGCAAAATGGACTCGACTTGGGGAAATTAGTTTAATTTATTACCAATCAAATCAGAGCAGGATAATGAGACATAAAACCAAATCTTAAAAACACCTTCCCCCCACCCTTCTCTTCCTCCCGGGCTTAACTTTACTCCTGATTTTCTCTACCTCCTCCCCCTGAGTGGCACAGGGGGACGGGGAACGGGGGTTTGGGTCAGTTCATCACACGCTGTCTCTGCCGCTCCTTCCTCCTCAGGGGGAGGAGGACTCACACTCTGCCCCTGCTCCAGCGTGGGGTCCCTCCCACGGGAGACAGTCCTCCACGAACTTCTCCAATGTGAGTCCTTCCCACGGGCTGCAATTCTTCATGAACTGCTCCAGCGTGGGTCCCTTCCATGGGCTGCAGTCCTTCAGGAACAGACTGCTCCAGCGCGGGTCCCCCACGGGGTCACAAGCCCTGCCAGCAAACCTGCTCCAGCCTGGGCTCCTCTCTCCACGGGGCCACAGGTCCTGCCAGGAGCCTGCTCCAGCACGGGCTTCCCACGGGGTCACAGCCTCCTTCAGGCATCCCCCTGCTCCAGCGTGGGGTCCTCCAGGGGCTGCAGGTGGATATCTGCTCCACCGTGGACATCCATGGGCTGCAGGGGGACAGCCTGCCTCACCATGGTCTTCCCCAGGGGCTGCAGGGGAATCTCTGCTCCGGCGCCTGGAGCACCTCCTCCCCCTCCTTCTTCACTGACCTGGGTGTCTGCAGAGTTGTTCCTCTCACATCTTCTCACTCCTCTCTCTCTGGCTGCAATTGCTGCTGTGCAGTAACTTTTCCCCTTTCTTAAATCTGCTATCCCAGAGGCGCTACCACCGTCGGTGATGGGCTCGGCCTTGGCCAGCAGCGGGTCCGTCTTGGAGCCGGCTGGCATTGCCTCTATCAGACATAGAGGAAGCTTCTGGCATCTTCTCACAGAAGCCACCCCTGTAGTGCCCCCCTGCTACCAAAACCTTGCCATGCAAACCCAATACAATTCTGCAATAAATAGGAAGCAATGTATCATAAAAAACTGTCTGCATTTAATCTCTGTAGTGTTGCTTTGCTAACTCCAGCTTGCTGAAAGAAACAGAACACCCTCCTCTTGGCAAACAAGTTTTTATAAATGAGGTTATGTTTCTTAGTCTCATTATTTCCTTACTGAAGCAAAATAACGGCATAAATTAGGGTATTGGGGGAATAGTCAATCAATTTATTATGCTTTTGGGTCTCTTGGTTTTTTTGGCGGGTGGACAGAAATGGATTGAGTAGCAGACTCAGTAAGAAAAACAGGCTTATTGAGGGAAAGGGCTGGAGTTCAACTTTGTTTTTTCCTGGTTCTCTCTCACAGCAGAATTCTCAATGTCTGTCCAAAGATGCTTTGCAGATTATTCAGCACAAAAGTGCCTTCTGCATTTGCTGAATTCATTCCTTCATCTAATGGTTGTTGGGAAGTAGCAAATACCAGTCAGAGGGATCACTGCTTCTATTGCTTAATCTGCAGAGCGTGGCTGGCTTGGATCATCCCAGACAGACCCACATGGGGAAACGATATGTGCTTTGCTTGGCTCTGCTCTGTGCTCTTTCTGCCAGTCCTGACCCATCCCCACACGAAGTGGCTTAAATCTGTGTGCTGTACTCCCCAGCCATGCACTCACACCACGTTTGAGCCCTGCTGTGTGGTAGGGAAGCATGGTGCCGGGGCAGCGGCTGGGAGACCTGCTAGGACAGAGCCAGCTCCTCTCCTCCCTGGACGCCCCTACGGAGGAGTGCCCTCCTGGACTCACAGTGCCGCTATGGCCGGGCCAGCATACAGAGAGCTGCTGAGATTGCAGGCTGCAGGTCTCACGTACACACCTGCTTTTTGGTTTTCTGAGACAGCTAGATAAGGACCCTGCTTGGACATCGCTGTCTGGGTGGCAGGACATGGATTTCTAAGAAATCCCAATCTACAAAGCAGCCCCTAGCTCCATAGGGACTCCTCAGCCACTATGTCCATCACCATCCATAGCAGTTAGTCCACATGTTAGTGCATGAGCTTCTGTCTATCTACGGATCTGTGCTCCTGTATCTCACTGCTGCTTAGAGGTAATGCTGCAGTTTAAAACAATAGCCTTCCTCAAAGTAAAAGGTACTGGTTTTGGTAAAAACTAGTTTTTGAAAAAAGCTACTTTAATATTCATCACTATAGATATGAGCTCCAGGTTGCTGTAAGGCACTCGTGTATATGAGAGTGTGTGCATGCCTGGGAGGAAGTTTGTGCATGTGTTGCACATGCAGAGGCAGATTGCTACACACCGGCCAGAGTGCAGGAGTGTGCGAGTGCACTGTCCTCGGGGAGCTTGTGCAGTGCTTGGCCTTGCTCTGAGCACAGGAAGATTGCTTGTTGCTGCAGGTTCCTGACGGCCGAGGACAGCAGCAGCCCCTCGTTTGTCAGCGTAGTTCCAGATTTAGATGTTCCTCCATATCATGTGATACAAACGTGTTCTTTTTTTACCTTCTATTATTCACAGGAGATTTAACACAATACTAAACTAACAAGAAGGGGAAGCTGGGAGGAAGAATTTGATTTAATTCCTGTTAGTGACTCATAGACCTCCTGTTCTCTTCATTTTGTTTAGATTTATTTTGAAACATGAGACTTTACCATGTAGTTACATGACGTAAAAGGATGAAATCATCCCTAAAAGTTCTGCTTAACTCCTGCATTTCTGAAATCTGCTGTGTCTTTATAAGAAGATTGTGTAGAAAAATGAAATGGAAAGTTACAATTTGGTCTTTTTGCTGTGTGCACTGCTTTTTCCTGTGAAAATTACTCCTTCCACCTAACTCCACCCACAAAAAAAAAAAAAAGCCTTCTTGATCTACAGTACTTTGGTAAAACACCTGCTTTTCCAAATGACTTAAAAATCATTTGAACAGTGTATGAAATCGTAAGGCTAATGCACCCATTTTGCTACGTTAGTTGAATTTTGCAGCTTAGACACTAAAGCTGCGCTTGCTTTGATTTTATGCTATCACTTGGTGGCTTCTTATGTTGCCTGCAGTCTTGCACTGGCTTTGCATAATGCCAGAGCAACAAGCTATTTCAAGAAATTATCACTCTCTGTTGCCCAAATCCCATTTGTTTTCCCTGTGTGCCTAAAGGCCAAAAGGCAAAGCAGCTGGTGTCATTCTGGTGTGCAAGGGGAATAGCTCTCGCTATGAAGTCTGAATTCCTTATGCAGCATGATGAAATGGAGTCCTCAACATATGGCACTAGGAAAAAAATAGTTTCTAAAAATAAACCCACCCCTTTATGTTTTAAGATTGTTTGCATGCTTTCAGGTTTTTTCCCCGAATACAGCAAGTGAATTTCTTGTTGTTTGAGAGCTAGGCCATGTTAGCTGTTATTTTAATCCTACCAGCTTCCTAGCTTCAGGGGTTTGTAGGTATGAATGTGGCTACCTTTCAGCCTGCGATAACTAGCTGGTTAGCAAACGCATAAGTCACAACCCTGCTCCACAGATGAGGCATGTCTGAACTCTCGGGTGTTGGTCCCAGACTCTGCAGTGCTGTGGTACGTGTAATGCTGAGGGAAGAGATGCTTTTGGTAGGAGATTACCTATCTTAAACAATGTACTATCCACCCTACAAACAAGTTTAATCCTGAATTGTACTTCTCTAGGGTGTAAAGAAGCCCTATGGGTTAATGAAGGCAGAGAAGCGGGGGGGTGGGGGTGGGGGGAGGAAAAAAAAAAGAGGAAAAAAGCTGATAATTAGCAGAACTGTGGTGCTCATTTGGAAATCCTTAGGCAGATGAGTAGCCTTCGCCAGAGATTTTGCCCTGAAATTCATTATTAGCCTAGTGCAACATGGCCAAGCGAGAGTACTCATTTACATGAGGATTGCATGTATCTGTGTGTGATGCAGGGAAAGAACCAGTTTTACTTTTGCAGAGGGCAGCAGTCTTTCAGCAGGATCATGATTTTGCCCTAGTTTACCCAGATCATCTCTGTCACCATCAAAAGTGGTATACAATATGCCCTGTTTAATATCTTCTCTCTTTGGAAGTCCTTTTCCCCTTTGCATAGTCAAAAAAAAGCTGGCTGCATTTTGAATCCATCTCTTCTCTTTGGACAGTCCCATCTTCATCAATACATCATCAAGTGCTCTCGTTTGGATGATGCATTGTGCTAATCTGTACCAAGATACAATTACTTCAGTGACATACTGCTAAGGAAGCACTGCCAACTGGCAGGGATGGCTTTTGTGATTCTCACTAACTGTTACACCATTATTTAAGGGCAATGAATTATTTTTTGAAAGCCCGAGTACCAGTTTTAGAAAGGGCAAAAGCGTATGACCACATGCACAGCAAAGCTGCTGAAAGCTAGCCCAGCCTGTTATGTTTATAGTTTTAAATGACTGATAGAAGCTTTCTGTCTTTATTTTCGCAAGTGAACAAGCATCTGCTGTTGCAACCGATGGTTAACAGCCTCTTTTCTCCATATGAAGTGGATCCAATTATATGCTCTAGGCCATCCCAAGAGAAGCACAGAAGTAGGTAGCTCAAAGCAGGACTGTTTAATAAAGGAGAGACATAGGACTGTTGAGAGAGTGTAATCCTTGCTGTACTTAAATAGGCTGTACTGAAAGGGAGTTTGCCTTTCTCTTCTGAAAATAGCAGTTGTAATGGTAGAGAGGAAGTACACAATGACTTTAATTTTAGGGCTGATCATTCTTTATTTTCCCTTCTCTTTTCTCTTATCATTCTCTGCTGAATTTTATTTATTCTATACTAAAATATTTACAGGGCATATTTTTGTTTCATCCAAAGCCCTGTGAAAAAAGTGGTGCTCTTCCTGCTGGCTTTGGTGACCTTTGGATCAAACTGCTAGTACTGTTTCTATGACAGTTTTGGCAATAAATTCAAAGATCTTGCAGAAAAAACTAAGTTTTCTTGACATTTATAAAAAGTGACAAATTATCTTTAAAAATTTCTGGAGGAAAAGCTGCACATTATGAAGGCATTTCTCGGTGTTCCAATTTTTTTTTATTACATTTTGGGGCTGTGCTTTTGTCAGCCTGGAGATCTGTGTTCCCTGCTTAAATTCAGTTTACAGTGTTAAATAAAAGTATATTCTTCAATAATTATTTCTCCCATGATCCTTCTCTCTCTGTCATTGTCAGCCACTCCACTGTCTTCCACCCGATGCACTTTTTCTAGCTTGAGGACAGAATGTCTGCCGATGGCAACTGGGAAAATGCAATAAAACAGTTGTTTACAACAAATCATAATTTTGTCCCCTGTCGTTTTCTAACTCCTTCTCCATTAATAGCCCAACTAAATTTTTCTTCCCTGTATTCCACATCACCTGTGAAATTTGCCCTTTCTTTCAGCCTTATAATGAACACTTCTTAAATCAGTCAGCTTTTGGTCATATTCTGTATTGTTGTTCCTTCTAGCTTCAGTAGTTGCATCTTGTCCAACTTAAAAATTACAAAGAATTTATTTTCTTACTCTCTACTACATCAGCCACAGCATCTCTTAACTGGCCTCATCCTTTTGATCTTGTTTCTTCCTCTTCAGTGATCCACATGAAATCTCTTGCTTAGCGCAGAGCAATGAGCATTTCAGCAGGATAAGCAGCCTGAGTGACTTCTGTGGGTCAAGGATTCAACATTAAGCTCTTTTGTAGTCAGAGGTCATATATGGCTGCCTACTAATTGGTAGCAAGTGCTGGGAATACTTATGTTGATAAACACTTGCAGAAGTATTCCTGCTGGAAGTGTCAAAAACATTCTCTGTAATATAGCTAATGGTGGGTACCCATGTTTTTTGTCAAAACTTGGCACGTTTTACTTCTTTTTCTGACTTTGGCATGTTGGTTTGCTTTCTCATGGGCTCTTCTGAATCTCGTCTATCTGTAAACTCCTGGTCACTCTCCAGGACTGAATGCATTAGTCAGGTGGGATCATTTCTGGTCCCTGATTAGGGAGCTGCAAGTTCACCTAGACAGGAGCATGAGTTGTACAATTTTTTTCTAGCACGGAGATTCCAAACAAGTGTATTTGCATGAGTACTTGTGGGTGGTTACAACTTGAATGTTTACATAAATACATTTCCATGCAGAACTCAAGCATTTCTTGAGAAACTGAAATGTATATTTGGTCTTATTTTTCTTCAACGTGTTTCCTTTTCTGTCCTAAATCTTAGCAATAAGAGAGTTATCTGATGATCCTCTTCAGTTTTTCCTCAATTTTTCTTCTTTTCTTTTCTCTTCACTGAGGGGGCTTTTTACTTTTCATTCATGAAAATGATCCACTGTTCATTTATTCCGGTATGCTCTTGCTGAGACTCTGCAGGTCACTTTATAGCCTACTGTGCCAGCAGTTAACTGAGATTCTTTGGTCTCTTTTTATCTTTCTAAAGAAACTATTTCCTTCAAATTGATAGCATAATCCAGTGTAGTTTGAAGCCAAGTCATTTCTGCTAGTAACACTTCATAGTTTACTGGTTTAACTTCACGTATTCAATAACATTGTAGTGTGCTTCATGTTAAAGACCCATCTTTTGGCTTTCCACTCCTATGCTCTCTCTCCCTGTATGGGGTGGGGTGGCTTAGATTTTGTTAAACGAGCAAACCTTAATGTTCATCCTAGTTTTCTGTGTGAAAGTAGTGGAAACTATGGGTCCTAGTTCTTCAGAGCACACTTCACCACGATTATATTTAGAACTTCGTCCTACTCCCATTAGGAAGTGATTAAATATCAATGTGGAAACAGGGTACGTTCATCAACAGGTGAAGAAGCCCCAGGGTGCCTTTCTGGCAGATTATCAAAAGGTCTTTCTAGGAGTTAAAATCCATTGTCTCAGTGTGTTTTGGTTTTGGTTTTTTTTTAATCGTACAGTCTAGTACACAGCCACTTCACCTCCTCCCTTCCTCGCCGTGGGTAACAAATGAAAAATTTCAAAGGCTGCTGAATACTGTGCATTTTCACAGTAGGTCAGGTGTTTAGCACAGGTGTGTCTGAAATAGCATCACGTTGGTAAAGAGCACTGTGCTTGATGGCTTTACAATTTCCACTTCTATCCGTGTGAAGCAGGAGCTTTCCATATGTAACACAGGCTGCAATTTAAGTTTATAAAAACGATGGTTAGCTCAAGAGTAGAAAGGGTGGTTTTGGAACTTATTCACAAAGCAGAGCTTCAGCTGGTGAGGTTGTCAGAGGTCTGGCAGACCCAATAAAACTGTGGGTCTGAAAATTTACTCTAGTGAATTCAGACTCTGGAAATCAGTCACACTGAATTGCTGATTTCTCTTAATTCTAATTGTTATTCCTAAATGTTTGTCAAATTATTTCAGTCAAGGATGGATTGACAAACTATTCTTTTCTTCTATTCACTATTTACTAAACATGTTGTAACTGTATTACATTTTCTTGTATTTCTATTCAAATTATCAAAATTTTTAAAAGAAGAAAAAATCTATGTTGTATAACAAATACAGCCATTCTGGTACAAATGATTACTTGTGCTAAAACTCATGAAACTTGCAAGTTAAATGAACATTTTTACATAGCTGTCAGTGAATTCACATAAGACTGCAATATAATTCAGTACAACACAGCAAACAACAAATAATAAAGCTCCAGAAATAACAGCAATCAGAACTCAATGCTTTAATTTATGAATGTATTTGCACATTAATTTTGTATTTGTGTAGTCAAGGATGGATGCTTTGTTTTTCTTCCATGTTTTCTTTTCTATTGGCAATATCCTATTGTTATTTTCATTACTATTATTATTAGTTTTTGTTATTTTTTTGTTTTGTGTTATCCTAGAACTGCACAGACAAATAATAAACAAGGCTTTCTTGTGCAAACTGCTTTGCTAACATATAAAAAAAGAGATAGTAGCTATCCTGAATATGTTATAGGATGCAAAGAAAGGAGTATGGAGTAAGGCTGAGAAAACATAGGACTAAAATGAATAAATTTTGCATAATGGTTAGTATGTCAGATAATACAGTGCCATACTGTACATTTGTGCTTAGAGTCTAAAAGAAAATAGGCATAAATACAACCTCATTTGTGCTTTGCCAGTGATGTGATAGGGCAGGATTTTTGATGTTTCACCAGTAGCTCTAGCTGCAAAGGAATTCAGATACAGTGGGCTAGTCCCACATACGTCCCTGAACGCATAGGAAAATATAAACCTATTACTCTTTCCTTCAGAAGGGAAGAATCTAAGAAGATCTCATGACTGTAGGGTGCTACCAGGGTGCCCAGTGCATCCTTGGTCAAGAGGTTCAAAGGTAACTGTAAGGGTAGAAGCAGAAGACAAACATACATACAGGAATCTTACCTAGCAGGTAGGTAACAGTTTCTCAGAGAAACCTTAGATGTTTTTTCTCCCAAATTGCCCTTAATTGTCCTCCTGGCAGAGCGTTGGACCCAATACATCAGAGATGTGATTTGCCTGTATCTGTAGCAATCTGTTCAAGCAGGTGACGTTACACTTTGGAGTGCAGATCCTGCACATATTTATGCCATAGTCAAGAATTTCAAGTCTGTTTGCTTGCTTTTGACAGAGAATCTAATGCAGAAGCTGCTGCTTTGGGGCTTTTATTTTTTCATTCTTCATGCACAAGACTGAATTTAAAAATGGTCCTTCTGCTTCTTATTCCACAGTCCCTGCCACCACCTGTAGCCCTCTTTGGATAATTTTAGATTTTCCTCTGCTTTTAACATCCAGTCTAGTATTTGAGCCAAGACCTACTTTCTCTTTGTGACACTGTCACACCACTGACCTTGTGCCCATCTCTTTTATGAAAAACAAGCAATAATGAAAGTCACATTCAGAATGAGATCCTGATGTAGGGATCCTCTGTTGAATGTTATCTCATATTTCAGCAGCTTTGCTGGCTCCAGCACTTGGAAACATTTACATTCCTCTCTGGCTGGGTTGCATGCTTTTTTAAAGTATTCTTCTAAGCTTGTTCTTCAATATGTGCTTAACCAGTTCATTCAGACTCACTTTCTGAGAATGAGCTTGACAGACAAGGTACAGGGAGCAGAGTGGTACTCTTATGAGTGGATACATGCTGTTCAATTTTATTTTGAGGAGGTATCTTTACTTTCTTAACCACAGTAAAGATACCAAACATGTGGAACATTTTGAGGAATGGTGTGTGACTTACAGCATCGTTTCATAAAACTTAAAAAAAAAAATGCTCATTTTCATGTTTTGATGTTAATTCAAAATCCATTTCTTTTCCTTCCTTCCTAGCTACTTGATGAAACATCTCCCTTTTTCCTGACAGTGCTCTGGACAGTTAAGGTCAAAGATTACGTTGTGGAAAGAAATACCTTCTAGAATAAAGGAAAGCAAGAAATAATCAATGCAGGTAGTCATGCAGCTTCAGAGAAAAACAAGACAACTGTGCTGTTAAAATTTTCTGTGAAAGTGAAATTTTCAAAACATTGCCTTCGCGTGCATGAACTGTCTCAGGTTTTCCATTCCTGCAGAAATTTTCCATGCAATTTTGTAAAATATTTTCTCATGAAGTCACTTTAAATAAAACAAAATCAAGTGCAATGAGGAAATCACAGTAATACACAATAGTTCAATATTGATCTGTTTAAATGATTATGCTCAGTCCTACTTGGAAAGGGGAATTCGGGCTGACAGATACATTGCCTCTGGCTGACTTGGTTATGTACTTTCCCTAGTGGGTTGTTCCAGATCAGGGACTTGGCTAGAAGATACTGATCTGTGGGCTGGGTTTTTTTTCGGTGGAAATCAGAGCATGATGACTGTTGCATGCAAAAATCTCTCTCTGTAATGGAGTCAGGATGTTCAAGGGCACAGACCTGTATTTAATATCTTGGAAGTGTTTCTAGGTCCATTGATTTAGACATAGCCACCGTCCCCTTTCAGCTTCAACTGAAGTTTGTGCAGATGTTACTGCTGGTGACTCACTGGGACTACAATGAATCTTGTGATTTTTAACTGTGTCTCATGATGTCCTTGATAAAGTTTGATTGCTCACTAGTTTTGCCTGGACCTCATCCAAATGTCCACCAAAACCAGTGAGCTTTATAATCACACCCCAAAGTGCCAGAGTTGTCATCCTCTATATTTCCATTGCTTCCTAGCAAAATTAAAATGAGGAATATCCCAGTTCTGATCATAGCTTATCTTATAATTCTTTCTCAGAGTACTTTCGCTGTAATTCTTCAAGTAGAAAATATCATGTACTTAAAACTCTTACAGTTCTTTTCTTAATCTTAGACAAAGTTAACATTTCAATGTCTCACTTGTATTTCAGCATGTCTTACTGGATTTCTCTTGGGAGTTTATGACTACATGTGAATGTCATGACCCAACTAGATAGTAAAAAAGAAGCTGGTCTTGCCTTTTTTTTTTTTTTTTTTGGACCTGCTGCCCAAAACTTGTTTAAGGCTTGCCTTTGAATTTCATGATGAGTATTTCATACCAACCATTTCCCCAACTCTATTCTTAAGCCATAGCTTCATCTCTGTCTCCCAGGTTCCTCTTTCGTTTGGTCACATGCATACATGGTACAGCCAATATCCACAAGTTACTATGAGTAGGACAACCTACAGTGACCAGAATCTCTGTCTCAATCAAGATATCAGCACAGACTGAGAGATAAGGATGCAGACAGGCTGATGAGAAAATCTGCAGATTCTGTGGAAGTGTAAATACTCTACAAAGTTCTGGTGCAGCGGTGGCGAGATGGAGACAAAAGCTGCTAAGCTGTCCAAAGTAAAGCTTTTATAGCTCCTCATAAATGGTCTATTGGATTGCGGTAGGAGTTGGCGAGTCTTTGGCTTTACCTTTGGACAGCATATCCTAAAAACTAACTTGGGGAAAGTTTATTTCCAAGCCAGAGGCAAAGCCAATATCAAAATACTACAGGATGTCTTTCCTTAGTGAGCCCTTGAACTCTGTCAACAACCCTAATAACTTCAATAATTCTAATATTAGTACATCACACAACTCTAATAACTTTTTTTTGTCAGAATGATTGTTACCTGTGATGTGTTAGCTAGGATCACTCAACCTTTTTCTGGAACAAGTGTTTGAAGAGAGAAGCAAATGCATACCTGGACTCTTGGCAAGTACCACAATTAGGGTGATACTATTTTGGTTTCATTTTCCTTTCCTGGTGATGCTCTGTCATAATATAAAATGCTCAGGAACCAAAAAGTCCACTGTCATTTACATTTACATTGGAGCCAAATCCTGTACTGCATCATTGAAGTCTGAGAAACAATTTTTGGAGGAGCGTTCAGAGCATTCCAGCCAAAGGTATTGTGGGTTCCATTTGGGACCTAAGGAACCCTAAAAAATCCTTATTTATTCTTCTCTTGATGAGAATTAGAGCAAATAAATTTAACTTTTTCCAGCCTAACAATGAAAACTAGTGCAGCAACTAGCTGTCAGCTAACGTTTTCAGTTGGCCGGGAGCCCTGTTTGCAGCTGGTAAGCACTCACGCATCACTTCAGGCACTTGCTGCTCAGCAACTCAGGCATCAGACAGCAGTATCTGGTCTCAGTTACCTGAATTATGATAGCTTAGACTGGTGTCAATCTGGACCCCTGTTTACATGTCTAGATTCGTATTTAAATGCCTACAATTAAATACCCAGGTTCGATCATTCAGCCTTTGGACCACAAATGTAATAAACATTAGTCAATTTGCTGTATAATTTTACCGGGAGGGGTATTACCTTTCTGTCCTATCTATTGCCATTCTTTAAAAAGCAGTGATACAGAAAAATCCACCCAAAGGCAACATTTGTATGCCTGTTCAGAAATGGAGGGTTTAGAAATAAAAGCATGACTTCACCAGGCATTTAATCAGCCTCTGAGTTTGGCTTCAGAAGTTGGTGGAATATTTCTTTGACTTTGGTGGTCTTTGGATCAAGCCCTGTAAGGCACCATGCAAAAAAGGAGAGAGGTGACCTATTATTTTCCAATAGTGCTTCTGAATTTTTTTTCTCTTTTCTGGATCCTCTTTTAAGGCTTCACCTGCTCTGACTAAACCAGTCAGCACCTGACATTTGGATAATGGTTCAGCTGAAGCACACACATGCAGCAGGCTGAGTTTATGCTTTGACTTCCGTCTTCCCTTTCTGGTATGATGCGTGATATTTGGGTTGCCTTATGGTGCAGCTTCTGAAGCCAAAAGCTTCACTTATGTGTGCTGCTGAGAGATGCAGAGGTGATCACAGATCAGATGCACCGTTTTCTGCTGAACGCTTGGCACTCTCATTAATTACAGAGATGGAAAAGCACTTTAAAGACTTGCTTTGATTCTGTCTCTCCCTCATCTTTATCTTGCCTCGTGTATTTTATCAATTGCCTAAGTGTGGGAACATCTTTTAGCTTTCATCTACCCAGGACTATCTTTAAAAGGCACAAAGTATTTTGACACACAATGATCATTTTTCCTCCCCTCTGTTCTCTAAAAAGGCAGTCAGATCACATGCTTTGTTTACTCTTTTGGCATGCCTCCAATTCAATTATTATCACCTACCATGGTAATGCCCTGATTACCTTGACAAGACATCATTATATTACAGCCATTGTCCCGGCTGCTTTGCAGAGCAAAGATGGCAATAGCAGGGCAGAGACTGTATAGAGAGGTTGTTCACCAGTTAAGTGGTTTAAGCTGAGAAAGTCTTTAATAAAAGAATCTGAAATGGTCCATAATGCAATGGTTAAAAAGCAAGTCGAATCAGTGTTCAAACTTCTCTGTTATGGCTTGTTCGTGGTGCTCTAAATGGAAAGCATCCCTTGTTTCGTGTCTGACTAGTTCTTGATTACCCCTAATGCCTCACCATAATAAATGTAGTGATAATTTGCTGAGATGTTTCAAGTATTAATTCCTCCGTGCAGTTGCTTAGACGTGAAATGCTCTCTTTTTAGTGTAAAAGCTCCACAAAGAATTTTTAAAAGTAATTAAAACAAAAAGGCTCAACCATTTTTTGCTGAAACAGTCGTGAAATGAGAATCATATCTGTAATTTATTCTGATGTTTCAAATTTACATGGATATCAGTTTTTTTCCCTAGTGTTTTTGTATTCTATTTTGCCTAAAGGAGTGTGTAGGGGGGTACATTGACTGTATTTGAATCTGACCCACTCAATTACTTTACTGTTTACAGTGACCATCCACTGAAACTTAGACATACATGTTTCAAATTATGATGTCGCTAATTTAGTTAGATTTTCTTGCTAATCTACCCACAGAAATGTTAAATATTAAAAGGAATGTAGGAGCTGTCAAATATAGTCTCACTATTTAACATACTTATTTTGCCTGATTTTTAAATAAATAAATTATTCAATGATGACTTTGAAAACTAAATCTTCTCTGATGTTTTGATCAGTGACCATGCTGGCCTCTGTAAATAATTGCCTTTAAATAGAAATCATCAAGGCTTTTTTGCCATTCTACAATGTGACAAAACATTGACAAAGCATCCTCACTCTGTGTTGTTCCATGTCATACATGTATAAGGTAGTATTGTTGTATTTTCTTTGATATTTTGTAGTAATGTAAATTTAAGAAGATATTATTAAATAACCAGATCATGTTGCATCTTTATATAATTGAGTGAAGTCATGTCATTAGAAAAAATGGGTTGAGATTACAAAACAATCTTGGGATTTAGATGCATGATTTAGATACATATCTTGTATTAAAATTAATGAGAATGCCAAAGAGTCCTCTATATCATTTTGAATATCTCAGCAAAAAGCTGCAACTTGAGGCTTTTTAGAAGTGAATGATTATTGATGTAGATTATGCTTCATACTGAATTTAATGTAATAGCCAGATAAATATGGTGACCAAATGTATTTCATATGAAGTATCATTTTGCTTTACACTACACAAGCAGACAATAGCAATACAGCAAGAGAAATAGGCTAAAAATAGCTCACAAGCCATGGGACCATTAATCTTCAGCTCTTCAATAATAAAACCTGAGTTTATTTTGACAAGAGGAAACGTAGGCTCTCTAGGTTAAATGTTCAATCACGTGTAGTCTCAGGATGTTATTCACAGACTATTGAACATATATATGCATTATATTTAAAGATATAAGTTGGTTAATTTTTAATGGCTTCCTTGTAACTTTGGATATTGATACAATTAGCCTTTCTTCAAAGGAAGAAACAGATTCTGAGGTTTGTGTGTTTTAGCAAGGGTTGCATCTGTAAGTTTCAGATTTAAGATATGTTTTGCCTCTTGCTAGTACCAATTGTTTCGTGACTACTTTAAACGACTTGGAAGGAAGATCAGATGATAAACTGGGTGTCCCAGTCTATATTATGACTAGGTATGCTGTTGAGCTTACGCATAAAAATATTACTGCTTTCTGCCTGTTGGTCTGATCAAGTTCCCTTTGAAGCCTGTGCCTGTATTTGTGCTGTAAGTTCTTGTTCCTGATGGAGAAAGACATCATTCCAGTATGTCCTTTCCAGCCCAAACTGCTATATCTTGCTTTCAAAAAACAGATGAGTGACTAGTAGACATTAAAAGATTACAGAGCCATGATATCCTACCATTTTTTGAGATCAAACTGGGGACAATGATGCCCATCTATTTTGTGTAGTCATGGAGCAAGGTCTGAGCTCTTTTAGCATTAAGCAAAGCTCATATTGCAGCTTTTTTCCCCCCATAGATAGTGACTAAGTGAATTCTTTGAAAAAAAGATCAAAAATCCATTCTAAGACTAGAAGTGACCAGCCCAGGTACGATGGTCTAGATGCGTCAGACTCTTCACAATGCGCCGTGCAATGAAGTTGTAAATCAAATACTGTGTGCTTCAGGCTGAGTAACTAGATATGGCTTACCCCTCAGATCACTTGGAGTGGTTTGTGGCAGGAACTTAGACGTTTGCTCTTAGCTTGTAAAAAGAAACTTTAACATGCACATCAGGTTGCTTCACCTCTTTCTAGTTAGAGAGGAAAAGCTTGATTCCTATACCAGTGTGATGTCAGTAGAACACTATTGATTTCAGTGTAGATATACCAGAGACCCTCAGCCATGAAGCAGAAGTGAACTAAGCCTTAATTTTTGATGGGTGGGTTTCTTGTTCACATCAGTGACAGCTGAATGAAAACTAATATTATATTTTATTTTTTAATATTTTTAGTATTCTTTAAATGTCTTGTTATTAACTATATGCAAAGCAATGATGTAAAATCTAGGGTGCAAGAAGCACAACAGAGCTGACTTAACTTTTCACATACCATATTATAGAGGACTATTTTTATTTTCCTCACAGGCTCTGAATGATTAAAAAAGCAACTAAAGAAGACATAAAAGTATCACTGAGATCTAAGTGAAAGAACATGGGGAATATATATATTCCATTTGTTAAAATAAAACCATTCTAATATCTACCTGTGAGCTTCCTTGTGATACACTGTGTGATTTGGTTTAGGCATTTTAGAAGCTATAAAATACTTTTCTACATAACACTTCTACAGAAATGTGCTTCTACAGAAGTGCAGGCTTCCCTGTGAGTCCTGTGTGGAGCAATTAAGGATCATATGGTGGGCTACCCACCGGAGTCTACAGAAAGCAATTTGTAGTAACTTCCAAAATGTTATGGTTATTTTGTACATCTGGATGGACAAAATATTGAATATGTCTTCTCAAAAGATTAGCACAATGCCGTCACAGATTACTTTCTCTCTAGAAGGTGACACACAGGAGCTAGACAGTGCATGTTCCCCTTCTTCTGGAGGATTAGATTTGTGACTTTATAGGGTTACAGTGTAAACCATAGATTGTTGAAAAGGGCAGAAAAGGCCGTTTGGAGTTTCTATTTGAAATAACTAGTTTTTCAGATTTTTTTTTTCCTGTGGTCAGATAAAAAGTGAAAAAGTCATAATCACAATGGGACATTCAAATTCACTTAAAAAGCATTTTTTTTTCCTGCTGTTCACTTTTCAGTTTCTTTGACTCAAATGGTTCTTTTTTTTGTTATGAAAAGGAGCACACAGTCCTCTGGATGGTTTTGTTCTGATGGATATTGATTCTGGTTCAAATCCTAAAAATAATTATTTACCCATTCAATATTAAGCACAGGAGAAAACGCCTGGCTAAAGAAAAAAAGAATAGTGTGTAAAATGTCCCATGGAAGTCTGATTTAAATGAGGAAAGAGACACATTATTCTGACAAAAGAGATTGCTATTATTGGCAATTGTTATCGTAGTCTTAAGTATTATTATTTTTGCTATACCTCCATTATGACCATTTCAAAATACTTAGGCAGCTTATAAGAATGCAAATATGCAAGTGTCTTAAGTTATTTGTAAATAATTCCACTTTGCAATAGCTACAGTGGGTGACAAAAAAGAATATTTTAAATGAATATATTATTTGGGAGATGAAACACTTTGGGAAAAGCATGAAAATGAATTTCTAAACAGAGTTCAAGCTACTCCACGTGATATAGTTTCATATGGTTGTCATTTCTGCTTTTATTGTTCAGTGAGTGGTGAGATGTTGTGTGACTAGACAAGTTTTATCTTACTGGAGGATTTCTTAAGAAGGCTGTTTTACAGAGTTTTATGAAATGCCAGTTATTTTCCAGTTAAATAAAGTTTCCAATGAGCTTCCTTAGGAAGCTTCCACCAGTGCCTTTCATTCCCTCAAAACTTCAAAGATAGGTTCAAATCTTACCTTGAATACTCACTCAATTCTTCTTTACTTTTTCTTTGGTCTATGATGTTTATAGAAACGCGAATTGGGAAACACAAAACCTGTTAGTTAGAAGGACACGAGGGCTGAGGTAGAAAGCACCATCAAAGGAGGCATGTAGTGGGACAGAACCCTGCCATATGCCCTCTGATTCTCTAGCAGGGCACTTTAAGAAAGAATTTAAGTAGGTATCCTATTGTGCCTAAACCCTAGAAAAAGATATTGTATAATACGTGCTTTTATGTATTCCGTTTATCACTTTTCTTAGTTTGTGCCACAACATTAATGCTTTCTTAATGCTGTTTTTGAACTTGAGTTAGACTTTATTTTTTTTTCTGATAGTCAATAGCTTGACAGAAGTCTTTAAGTTGTGATTAGAGCATGCCTCCTGAGTAAACTATATTTGCAGTCTCTGGTTAATTTTGAATTGTTAGGAAAAATACATCTGTGTTTTTGCAAAGAGTTACATTGTAGTTCTGTGCATTGACTGCTAAATCCAAATGTGCTACAGTACAATAGAAGACATAAACACTATTTTAGGGGAAAAAAATAACTCAGTTGATAGTTGTTTTTCTCTTTAGCATTATTTGTTTTGGGGGTGAACAACCTCTTAGTTTAGAGACTATCATTCACGCACAGAGTAACACCAGCTTCCCCATCATATCAGCTGCTCTTATCCTGTCCATGTCACTGAGGAGTCCATGAGACTTTCTGCACATCAACTTTTTAACTTTTTCCTTTGTTCCAGCATTTTCTTAATTTAGAAATAGACTGATGAATGATATGGTTAAATGAAAACGTTTGAAAAAACATATGATAAAATGTCCACGTAAAAAACGTAGGGTTGACAAACATTATTTTAGTTTTAGTTTTGTCATGGCTATTAACAGCATTTTTGCAAAAGCTTTGGGTGTTTTCAGTGATGGAAAATCCTGTTATTTTCTAATTTATTTATTTCCACATCCACAGGAGGGCCTGGATCAAGCAAAGGCTGGTTAAGGTGCTATATTGCACAAAGGAGATGGAGGTAAAGGGTTGCATTTCTTTTGACTATGTCCCACATGATCCTTTTGGGACCATCTCTTTGGGACTTCAAGAACTTGAAGGAGGAATCAAGCTGTAAGCAGATAATACTCAGCAAGAATTTAACTGGCTTTTGGATCCAGCCTGGTTTGTAAGGGGTTGTGGAATCCATCAGGCTGGAAGTCATTATAAATGTGCCTGTTTTCTGCTCTCACAAATTGTGTTACCCCATAGCCTACTGAAATATGCAGATGCCACTGAGAATAATCAAGCATAGCATCTTCTCCTCATATTTTAATATAAACTAGCTTATCACCTGATAAGAAAAAAGATGCATGTCATGTAATCAAGGAAAATGAGATAAATATTAGCATATTAAATCACCTCTACCCATAAACATTATTCTAAGCTTTCAGCATTTCAAGGTGAGAATGTCCTTTGTGAAGAGAGGCAAACTTCTATGTATATAAAAGAAAATTAACTTAGCAAGTAATTTTCTATATTCCCTTTGCAATTATCTTTGATATTTGTCTTAGAGTAAGAATTCTCTCTTTCAGAATCTAACTTTTTTCTACCACTCTGTCCTTGGATTAAAACACTCTTTATGGCATCCTATTTGTTGCCGTGGAAATGAATGTAATGACAGATTCAACATTGTGGATTGTCTAGAAGAAACAGCACTGGGGGAAGAGTTGGGGAAAAAAAAGCAAATATTGAATTTGAATAGGTTTCTTTTGGAATTAGTGATTGTGAGAAAAATGGATATTGACTGAAAGAAGAATGGCTTAAAATCTAACTTGCACGCAAGGTTTTGAATCTGTAAGAAGAATTTTTTTTTTTTTTTTTCCATAAGAAAGCTGCATTTTTCAGCTTTGACCACCTAGGACAGTGGTGTAGCTTGGAAGGAGACCTCTGATAACTTTTCAAAAGTTCTGTCCTTGAGGAGAGCTATGTCATCTCTGTGCTTATTCGTGAGGAGTGGGACTGTGTCAGCCAGCTGTTTTCCTGCTCAGCTGCTCTGCAGAGATTCAAAGCAATGATGGACTTGCCTTTTGTTATATTTTGGGCATTTGGCTAGAGGCACGTGTGTCGCTACAGAATTGTGCCAGTCTGCTGGTCTCCGTGCATCTAGAGTTTGGGTAGATGCCACAGGCTTACAGCTGTGTCGGCTGCAATGGTTGTGCAGGTCTCAACAGCTTCTTTGCTGATGATTAGCTTTCACTGATTAGATGTTACTGAGTCATCAGGCAGGAAGGAGAAAGTTCATGCTTTGTTTTCTTTTTGTGATGAGTAACTATTTATGCCATGGAGTCTGTTGAAACCAGTCCCTCATGCTTGTGCAAAAACTACTTCAGAAGAAACATTAGCTTGCTGCTCTGGAGATGGTTACTGCCTCCAAGTCTAAGGAAACTTTCAGATTTTCCTGCTCAGTTGAGTGAAACTTGGGGTCTGTATACTTTTCCCGATTTTATCATGCGAATAGAGAATGAGGCTGTAATTGTTGCCTTGGGATGCTTTAGGATCATATCACTTACCTAGTCATCAGGAAGGAAGATGGGCTTTCTTGTAGCTGTAAAGACTGTCACTTTTTCCAATCACATAAGAATATTTCCCTTCAGTAATAAAAGAGTAATGGGTAACTAATAAGAAAGGGATATGCCAACATCTTCTCTCTGACTATGCTCTTCAGGAATGTTAATAACTGTGGAGATGGTCTTGGCTTACTTCAGGAATGAAGTGAGATTGACTTTCTGACGTCCATTATATGCTCTCAGGAATCAGTATTATGATCAAGATCTGTGTCTTTCTTTTTGGAGCTGCAAAGGCAGATATCTCCCTTACTACCTCACTTGGCTGTGTAGCTTCTCCTTTTCTACAAGCTCCAAAACATGCAAATAGACTGATTGAGTCTGGAGGTCCAAAGCTGTAGCATCTTGCTGTGGCACAATAAAGTTCCCCATAACAGAGAAATATTCTAAAACATTGATTCTCCATTTTTCACCTTAAATTCACCTTTACCATGTGATTACCTTCAATTCAGTTTAGTGCTAATTCTTTGGAGGAACTCTTCCTGAATTGACAGGGATCCTTTGGTACTTCAGGGACATGTTGCCAATGATCTGTCAGCCATAACAATAAATGGGAAGTCATATTATGAGGACTACAGGCTTTGGATAAGCCTATGACTGACTTGTTCTATTCTTCAGTATCCTCTCCTAAGGTAAAAACCTCACTTGTCTATTCATATTCTATTTTAATAGAATTTTTATCAATCCCTCCTTGAAAGGGACAGCTTTTAGCTAGATTTTTTTTGTTATAATCAAACTACATAATCTTCTGTCATTCAGTTTTAGTTTTCATCATGTCATTATGATGATCTTTGATAGATGTAGCTGAAGCATATTTTAGCCAAGGCAAAACATATTTAGCATATTTAGTTTTCAGCTGCAAAAATCTAGTTCAGTGCTACCGGATGGAAGTGCCACAGAGGGTAATCTCATGGAGGCAAGGGTCAATCCTCTATCATTGTTTTCCCCGTTTAAGCAAAGGGACCTTCAAGTGTTTTTCCCTGCATGTTCAGCTACCAGTGATACATCTTTCCACAGATATTAGTCTAACTTCTCCTATGAACCTCAGGGATAGAGGTTCAACACTCCCCTTAATCTGTTTCAGTGCTCAGCTCCTCTTACTTGCATCTTCCATGCTGAACTTTATAACACAGACTATTCATTTTCTCTTTATAGCATCTTTTTTTTTTAATGTATTTAAGGACTCTTGTACAGCCCACACTCAGCTGTCTTGTCTTTAGACTAACCAGTAACAACTCTTTTAGTCTTCCCTCATAGGTAATATTTTCAAGTCATAGAATGATTTTTATTGTTCACCTCTAGACTCCCTCTAATTTGTGCATGTGCCTGATATGTTGCAGTGTCCCGCATGGATCACAATATTTTAGCTAAGATTTTACCAAAGCTGAGGTGACTGAAGGATTCTTTCACTTGCCTTACAGGCTATACATCCAGTAGAAAATATCTACATTTCAGCAAGATTGATTTTTTTTTTTTGCAGTAATATGGTACTACTGATTCATTTTCAGCTTGTGACACACTATCTTGTCCCAGATCCCTTCTAAGAGCAGCTGTTTTGATATCTGTTCCAGTCCTTATTTGATTAACCTTGTTACAGATCTGCACTGGGTGGTATAGTCACCTACTCCAGTGTAGTGTAATCGTTCTGGGAGGAGTCCCGCTTGTGTGTGCACAACACAGTGCTACCTGATCAACAGGTAGCATCACCTAAGCCGAAGCCTGTTGTGCAGAGTCTTTAGGAATGAGAGAAAAAGGGTTGCTGAGAGCAGGTGATTTGACATACGTGATTATATCTCGAACATCCCAGTCCCTAAAGTTTAGTTGCATAGTCATCAAGCCCATGCAGGATTTCAGTCCTATGTGCTCCAAGTAATGATTAAATATATCTAAAATGACACATGCTCTCTCTTTGTAAAGGTAAATGTCATCCATGAGATGTATACTCCACAAGACTTTTACAGTCTACAGTTTTATATCTACAAAAGTGTGCTTTGATCAAGTTAGTGATCTGCATTTTGATGGATCAGACAGCCCTAATTAATTATTGATGCTTTGTATTGAATGTTTTATGACAAATCAGTAAGGCAAAAGCTTTGCATGTGGATATTAAAAACATTTCGATGTGTTTTTTTTGCCAGAGAATTGTATCAAATGGAATAAATTATCTTGAAGACACAGTATTCTAGTAAACTAGAGATATAAATTATATTTGAAAACACTAACAATCGTTAAGCTTCAAAGAAAATCTTTTTTAAGGACATATTTTTAGCACCTAAAGTTATATTTTTAATACTGCAACCTACAGACTGGGTTTTTTTTAAGCAAAATACAATTTGTGAGACATAACTCATAAGCATGTCCATCTGGTGTTTTGTCATGCACGTGTAATTTTCCATTTCTGGTGAAGTATTGTGTCAAAACCAGACATTCAGTAAGGAAAACTCAGAGGACATACACAATCAAAGACTGAGTAAAAGGTTTTGAGTTAGCTTCAACTTTGGTGGAAACAAGTTATTCCCTTTTCTCACAAAGTAAAGCTTCATGAGAAAATGGGAATTGGCAGTTGAACATGCTTACTTCTGACATGATTTATATAGTCATATGTAACTCCCAATGAGATCAGGAAAACAGACTGTTTCCTTGCATTAAGTATCCCGCACTGATCACCTTACATTTGATGAATCAGATTCAACCCCAAATTGTGCTACATGATGTGATCTCAAAATGTTCTGGTTTGCTCACTTTTGTTACCCATATTAATAAAACTAAGCTATTTTCATGGCTTTTTTTAATTCATCAGAGGAATTATTACACTACTACCAAGAATGTTTGTCATGGCATTTTCACTTAGGGTGTTTAATCAAGTTACAATGTGTGGCCTCCTATGAAGGAACAAAGAAATTAGCGGTTCCAACATTGGTGGATCAAAGCAAACTACTGGGTATTTTCAAGATCAGTTTTTGTAAGAATGACAAAATGGTGGTGTGACATAGAAAGAGCTACTAAATATTCAAATATCACCTGGTTGAGAGCTTATGTCCTATTGCAAGAACAGGAGAAGCTGTTGTAGAGAGGGGAGAACGAGAAGTTTTGCTTCCCCTTATCTACCTGAGCTTATAGGTGAGCAATTAGCTTGGGGTATAGACTGCTTTGTCTTGGGTTGGAATTTGTTTCTAGAGGCTGAAATCAAGATCTGAAAGAGCACATCTGTTGAAGCCTTGGCTGAGGCATGGCTGAGATTCATCCTTGCAGTTTTGCACTCTGGGTTATACTATATGCGGACTTTGTGCTAGACTGATCATTACATCATCTGAAATCACTGTCTGATGATTAATGCATTTTAGTGAAAAGAAGGGCTTTTTGGCTTCTTCTGCTGAAGTGGATGGTTATACTGACAATGCTTTGCTTTGCTTTCTTCTTCTAGTAACATGCTAACACTGTCTATCTTATGTCATTGAATAACCCCTCAAAACGATTCCCATCAATGGGCAGGAGATAACTAAATGTTATTTCAGTTTTAAAATCATTCTTATGCTTTTCTCTTTGATTGTTTATTTATAGTCACTGAGTAAAGCCCATGAAAATGTTGTTATTTGTATGTGAATTTGAATCAACATATTTGTTTAGCTTTTAAAGGCACAAGAGCAAAGCATAAACGGAGTTATTCATCTGACTTCTAGAAAGCAAAGGCAGAGGCCCTCTAATTGCTGTAGTCCTTTGACTAATTACCTCTTATAACTATAGTTAAGCTGCAATTGATTCTGTAACAATTGGGTGTTACCAGGGATGATGCATATCAGAAAGCGAATCTTTGGTAGGAAAAGATTGCCAAGTTAAGTACACTGTAATTATTCAAGGACAGACAGTTTTGAAAAACAAGCATATAAGAAGGTCAGACTGAGCAATTATTTTGGTTTAGAATAACCCTTCTCTGGAATGTTATTGCTTGCCGTACACCGTGCACAGCTCTCATCAGTGTCAGGAAACAGCCAACAAGCTTATGCTTATGACTCCTGTGATCAACAGAAGACACATGTGAAGTTGTTAGAATGAGGCAGGTCTCTGACAGTAAATGGGAAACTCTGAAGACTTCTGCACCAAGTAATAATTTTCAAATGTGAATTAATAAGCATGTCTCACAAAGAGCTCAGCATGTTGGATTTTCAGTGTTTTTTAAAGTCTGGCCGTAAGTCTTGCAATTCAGTTCTTTGAATAGCTGATCTGTAAAACAGGCTAGCTGACAGTGGGGCATGAGATCGCAGTTATCAAAAAGTTTTGCTAAAGAATTCGAGTCTTCAATGTTCTCAGGTCATGGTGGAGCTAGAGTTCAGGGGGGCACTGGTGACCAAAAGTTACAGAGATGCTGGCCTGCAAATGAGTACATCTCATCTTCTGTATACTGTAAGATAACAAACTGTATTAAGCACTTCCATATATATTTTCATTTTCTTAAGATGTAAGGCAAGAATTTATGACCGAATTCTGGGAATGACTCATTTTACAAATTTTACTTCTATTTCTTTCATGAAGTGGTGAAAGAAAATACATATGTGTGTGCATATATATATATGTGTATACATCTTGACAAACAGTAAGACGGCACAAATGACAAAGCACGGACAGCTTTTTTGGTCTTTTTGTTTTTCAGTGCCAGACTGGCACCTAGGGGTGTTTCAGAAGTAACATATTGGTTTTTCTTCTCCCCCTGACTGGCAGTGGCACAATTATTCTAATAAAGTAGGTAAATATTATACCTCAAGCAAATGGAAATGCATTGAATCAAAGCTTCATATGTAACTTGCTTCTGGAGGCACCCAACATAGAAACTGAACAGTCCATAAATATTTCTGAAGGGTAATTCTGATCCTCCAGATACATAAAAACCCCAAAGATCATCTGGGGAAATAAGAACTGTTGTTGCAGTTGTAGCTGATAATTTTGGTAGCTTCCTTGTGGTTGGTCATTGGAAAGCAACATCACATATCTGTTTATACAGAGGCAGAACATTGCAAAACATACCTGGGCTTTACTGAATATATCTGAATAAAATCCTCAAATCATGTCCCTGCATGCTCTGTGCTCAGATTAAAACATAGTGAAACCTGGGTTACATTCTCCAGGGGCACAGATTCCCATGTTTGCAAAAACGTCTATCTAGTCAGGGGTCTGGAGGGATTATCTCCATAATACAGTAGTACCTGTTTCAAAATATGACTGACACATCTAACTGGCTATTGATAGAAATGCTGCTTTCTCCTAAAGTGGAAACACACTGAAACTAAGTGTAAGGCCTGAGGATGATAGAGCAGGCAGTGAAAATCAAAGGAAGATTGCTTATTTTGGGTAATGTTTGGTTGATTTTCTCTATAGTACCTGAAAAATGTGCTATCATGGGTAGACTGTTGTAGCAGCCAGAAAGAAATGTCAAGGGTGTTCCAGCCACGAAGATTTACATTTGAGTTGAGTATCTATGTACTACCCTGCAACTATTGGTACATAATCAGAGGACGAATAAGAGTATTTGTTTAGAATCTCCATATATGCATAAAGGAGAAGAATGCTGTATGTGTTAACATTCACTTATAACATCAGTGCATACGACTGAGTGAATAGAGTTTGAGTGCACTTCTTGGGTTTTGGGGTTTTTTTTGGATACAGAAATGAATAATGCAGAATGATTCTTCAATAATCAAGTAAATCACTGTGTAGCAATATCACTACACTAAACAAAGCTGCTACTGGCAGAGAAACTTATTCTAATCTTAAGTTCTTCTCTATACCAAGTAACAAATCAGAAAAAAAAAGTCTTGTTATAAGCGCAAAGATGCCAGTAGAATGGGGAGGAGGCTCTAAGGGCATAGCGAAAAATAGATGAGAGATGGGATGCTATGTAAAACTAAGGATAGAAAAGGAGAGATAGCAGATGGGATGCATATGCTTACAAAGATATTGCCTCCCAAGCAGAAATGGGTCACGCTGAGTGAAAACAAAGCAACCTCAGGACAACAGAAGAGTGACCTGATAAAATGCAATATACTGAAAAGGAAGGAAAAGCTCTGGGGGTGGGGGAGGGAGGATGCTCTGTGTGGTGAACACTGAAGCTGACAAATGAAGGGCAGAGTACAGCCAAACAAGGGGACAAACCTGCAAATGATTAAATAGACAATTCAAAAGACATTAAGTTCCTGTGGAAGACAGATGGAGTTGACATTAGGAGAAGAAAGCTGCAAATAGAAATGGGAGGAGCAACTGAACTTTGGTTTTCTCTCTGGGGAAGAATTTTATGCAGTCTTTTTTTTTTTTAAAACAGAATTGGCAAAGCAGATGACAAACTCATATAGGAATAATGTTTTTTCTTTTATTCACTTCCAGTAGATCTTGTCTGCGTGCAGATCAGATCTCCGCCCTCCAATGAATCATAAGTGTCTTGTACGCCAGACGCTTAGACTGATTAATTTGTATTAACACTGCTAATATATGTGAGAGCTTATGCTGAATATCACTAATAACTGTTTGGTGCAGGATTACCTGGGTTTACTGTGAAAAAAGATCAGTATGATTTTTATAAATAATTGTACATTATGGCTGTGTGTACATGATGAGCATTAGAAAGAGGCCTCTGCTACACAACTCAGATGTGAGTCCAGAGTTTGATACTCCCCTCTAATTTGGATGTATTCAGTTTTGACTTGGCTCATTATGAACGGAGAGACCAGCTGCAAAATTCAGACGCTGTTCTAAATTTGGAATCTGAAACTTGCCAGAGGTCAGGGACTTTCAGAGATAAAAGTGAGGTTTAGAACTATCTCTAATAGGAAGATAATATATATTTTAGAAGGAGTTACTCCAGACTTCCTCTCATCTGTGATTTACTAGGTATATCACACAGTGAAGGTTTTTATGAAAACTATGTTTGCTTGACGCTCAATGACAGTTCTGTGTATTGCTTGGATCAGATTCTAATCTTTTACTGCCCTAAATCTGTTGTAAATCTGTGATATTTATATCAGGTATGCGAATGGAGTAGCATAAGGGAATAGTATGTATGGCATATATGAGCATACATGTCACTTAAGATCGTAACATATAGCATTTGTGTTCCAGATTGCTCTTTGCAAGTTCTTAGGGCTAGATCAGGAAAACACTTCTGTCCCTAAGGCAGGATTTAGGCCAAATTTAGACACTAAATTCCAAAACTGTAAGCCAAAATGCCTGGTTCAGCTCTTTGCGCTTCCTGAAGCAGGGTGCCTGTGTCTTTGACCTGATGTTTTTTGTAGGTGCCTGAGCAGTTGATGCCATGCCTAATTCTCATAGGGATCCCAGGTGTGCCCCAAACCACCTTACAGCTAGGCAGAATTATACTCATCAGGCAACGCAGAGGTTTATTGTTCACCTTTTTATTACTGTAGTTCAGGTCTTTCCATGTCAAACCCAAATGTCAGGCAATATCGTTGGGATCCTGTGGGAATAAGAGTGGGAAACCAGGAAACCTACACAGCACCACAGAGATTAACAAATACGGCTTGCTGGTCTCAGCTGACATACTGATTCATAGTACTGAAATTCTGTATTATGCTAGCGTGCTTCTGGGAAGGAGAGATACGGGGAACAGTACCCTAAAGAGGCTTTGCCAGGAGGCGATGAAGAGTAGCACTATGCTACGCGGACGTTGCTGTCAAGCATTGCTGATCAGTTAAAGCCTACACAGGGAAGAGAGCAGACCTCTGCCAGCACCCTCGGCTCTGAGCGGTGACTGAAGAACACAGCATGAATTGCACACCAGGCTTGCCACATGACACTGCTAAATATCTGATGCGAAGCTGAAACCTGAATCATTCAGGTGTCACCCTGCATAAATTTTTCAGGTGCTCCCAATGGGCATGCTGTAGATTTTTGTTTCCTACATCTTGCCCATGATCTATGGTTTCATGCATTTAAAATACCTTGCCTAATGCTTCTTTTTTTTGCTTTATAATAACCCTGTGAGTTTTGAATAAAGGCCATCTGGCTGTATTTTAACAAGAATACTTTGTTCTTTATCTAGTTCTGTGGAAACACTGACTTTTCTCAATATGTTTCCTCCCATTTTGGAGAGATGTTGCCCTCCCTGCTATCCAATAGCAGTCCCCTTCATCCTTAATTTTCGTTACATTCCAGAGATTGTAAAATCTGTATGCTGATTCTGCAGACTCAAGTAGTGCAATTTCATAAAAATTAAATTGCTTTCACTATAGAATACTTAATTGTTTAAAACTGTTCACAAGTTTACCATCTCGTGGAGGGCAGGCTTGTTGCTTTCATGTGGAAGAGGTGGGTTCTATGGTAAGCACTTTCTGGAAGAGAGCAGACACAGGGAGACGTAGCAGCTGATTCTAGGTGGAAAGGATGGAAATCAATGAAGAAAGCTCAGAAAACACCTGAAAACAAAATTGTAATTGATGAAAGAGGCTCAAGATGTGAAAATCTATAGAACTGAGCCACTGCAAAGTTAAACTGATATGGTTTATGATAAACAGAAATGAAAAGGTGATGGGAGGATTGACTGGCTCAAGGGGCTTGTAATTGGTACAGAAACTTTTGCGCCTGGGTCAGTGGCTTGAATTTGCACAGACTTACACATGACTACTGTTGAAAAATCATTAAAATATTCTTTTATTTATTTCCTTGGGTTGATGTCATGAGAATCATTATGATACCTTTTCCCACGTTACTTTTGACAGCCCCAAAACTTGAGGCCAGGTTCACAAAGATGTTTAGATGCTTAATGTGCAGTAAGTATGTTTGCAGTGCAGTTAATCACATACTTAAAATATGTGTATAACCTTAAATTTCAGTTGTGTCTGAATGAACTCGTATTATACTTGTCAGTTAAGCAGGACTATCAATACTGCGTGGTGTCCTAGTGAGTACGGTTGGTTTGCGCTCCAGTGCTTATGCCAGTCCAACCATAAACATAACTGTCTACATTTATTGGCATAAATTAGGAGTACGTTGAAAGCAATGGACTTCTTAATTACTTTGTTATCTTTCATAAATGTGCAGTTATTTTACTGATCTGTTTTCTGTTAATTCTCTTTGTGAGAAATACTGAGTTGAAATTTTTAGACTGTCTTGAATATCAAAGGAAGTTCATACCCGACTGAGACACGCACTGTAGAAGCACTTTTCTGGGCTGTCTTTGTTCGCAGTTGGGAAGTGAGGATACTCTGATTTCTGGGCAGGATGTTTTGTTTTCCATTTCATTTGTTTGCTTCTGCTTTTTCTGTTGTGTGAGCGCATTTGGGTTTCTTCAAGTGTTCAATGATTCTGCCAGATCTGCGTAGAGAGTGATCTCTCCAGGCAGGAGGAGCATACAAGGCTTCTTACACCTTCACCCTGTACATGGAACAACACATGAGGTGAAAATTCTCCGTCTTTAAGTCTGATTTCAGAGTCTGAACTAGAGTGACTCTGACAGCAGCATCAGCACAGTGTCAGGAGCCCGATAGACAGGACCACTCACTCCCAAGGAGTCTGGAAGCAGCACGCCCATTTTGATGGCACTACTCTTGAAACTTCTTGTTTTCTCTGGTGGGATAGCAAAGGTTATCCCTGCCAAATGAGTGCTACAAACCTCCAGGCAAAATATGACTTTGGGGTGCACATTTCGGCAGATGTGGTCAGACAGAAGTGCTTGCTTTTATTAGATGTGTCCTGCCACTACGTCCTCTCCTTGCCATAATCTTTGGAGCAAATATGGCATGGTTTTATGTATACTATTAGATAGCAGACCTACAAAAAGCCCTAACATAAAAAATGCAGTTGATGGTTTGGTGCTGTTCAGCAGTACCCAGGTATACAGCCTTTCTTATCACCTAAGCATTCTTGCTTGCTGGCTTCATGCTGCGATCCATGGAGAATCAAGGTATAATTAAGCCTGGGTTACACTGGCTCAGTAGTGAAAAGGGGCTTTGCTGCACTGAAGAATTTTCTGTGATGTCTGTGTATAAACTACACAGCTTACCTGTAATTTTACTTATTTTAGAACTAGGTCTAAGGCAGAATTGACTGAACAGCTTTTGTGTGTAGGGGAAGGTGACAAGAATGTTATGCCAATTAGTGCAGGACTAAATTGCTCAATAACTTTGAGCTCAAGTAAAGAACTGTAAATCTCAGAGCAGCTGTCATGCCCACCCAGTGAGAAGTTCAGTGTCTGAAATGCTTGTCTAGAGACACGGCTGAGGAGATCAAGCCTTGTAGGCTTTATGTATAATCTGAAAAGAGGCGCTGGATGAAGTTGTATGGAAGGGTTGATCCATGTATGTTAAATCAGGTGAGGTGATACGCAATTAGCAACTACTTGTTAGGTGAAACACTATACAAAAAACCTTAGCGCGTCTCCCAACAAACACAATCCACTGGGAATAAGAAAAGTGATGGTTGCTGTTAGGCTTGATAAAGACATGAGGAGTAAATTTCACCTGCTCATACAGCAGGAGTTTTTGTATCCTCCTCACTGGCAACCAGCTCAGCTGGAGGTGCAACATCTAAATAGCTGTCTCACTGACTTGTTTGTTATGTCAGTAATATGAGCAGAATTCACAGAATTTTGTCATTTTAATTGTATAAATCCAGACTTGAGACTGGTCTAAATCTTGAGAGAGGGTGGAGAAAAAAAAAGGCACTCTGGATTACTTTTATCATGGTGAGATGAACTATGCACAAAGAGTGCCTGTAGTCTCAATTTCCTCTAAGAATAAAGTGGATGAGTAGCTCATGAGTAGATGTGTATTGCAGAATCGCCTATATTTTAATCCTATAGGATAGAAAAGAGGTTGAATAACAGGGTCATACCCATTGTTATGGCTATCACTACTGACTATGCCTTCTATTATGCAGTTTTCGGAAGGCATGCATCGGGGAATAATTTGTTTTCACTGCTTCTGAAAGCAAATTGCCTGCTATGACAGTCTTTTCACCTATTACATTTGTATAACGTGTAGTCATCTCCAACCAGCACGGGTCAGTGTGACATCAATTAAAGCTCAAAATGAAGAAACAAATGTTATGAGAGAAGTATGGTTTTGTGCTCAAAATAAGCACTTAACTGGACTAGTGTGCACTGTGTTACCAATTGTGCTTCATTTTAGAGTTTCCCGAATCATAATCAAGGTGATTAATGGCCCCGCAGTCTTCACAGGAAAGTAACTATTTGCATGGCAGGTTGAAAAGAAGTCAACATTAGACAATTTCAAAGATAAAGACAAATTCAAATTATGGCTTCTGTCACCATCCCTTTCCCTGAGATTAGAGAAGTCTAATAATGGAATATATTTATTTTATACGTGGGACTTTAACCTACCACAGTCTACCTTGCACAAGTGACAGTGAGCCATCTATGGTTCACATAAAGGTCTAATTTAAACCTATAAATGTGTGATGAAAAGAGGAAATTCAGAGGAAATGGTGGCTTTCTGTTTTACCTCCTTCCTTGTACTTGCTTTGTATATTTGCATACGTTATTTGTTGGAGGGTTATATTTGTAAAAGGGAGGCAGACTTGCACAGCTGGGAATATGTTGTTTTTCTTTGAAGTTTGCTTCTAATATTTGAATCCTTTTACTGGTTATGAAAGGCTCACGTGAGATGAATTCTGTAATTACAATTGCAAATAGGATCTTATGGAGCAATGCCTTATTTTCATGGTTGGGGTAACTGACTGCCCTACTTTCAGGTTGCAGAAATCCAGGCTAAAGGAAATTGCAAGGAGTCACTGAGCTCATCTTCCAGCTCCAAGACAGGACGAGCTATACTTGCCTCATTTGTGACAAAACTTAAATCTCCAGTCATGAAGATTACCTATGGAGCTTGTAGAGTTTGTGCCAGGGTTTCACAGTGGGGAAAGATGCAGGTGAGACATTCAGAGAAACTCCTAGAAGCTCTCTCTTACTTCAGCTTAAAACTGTTACTACTTCTCTATATACTTGAGTACAGCTATTGTGTGCCTCTTGTCTCCCCTAGCCAAAATAACTTTTGTTAGTAACTCTCCTAGCCAACTTTTTTCTTGTATATGCTAACATTTCCTGAGATGCTGATTATTCTCATTCACCTTCTCTGGAATCCGTCCAGCAAGTCCAGCTCAGTCTCCCTTGAACTGCAGCATAATGCCTTACTCTGGATACAGTAATTTCTCAAGGCTGTCCTACTGGGTAGCAGAACATTGCTGGACTTCACACATCTCTCATGTGACACTGTTGTTCATACATCTCAGCATATTTTTTGCCTTTCTCTCAGTAGCTTCTGTTCTAAGTTATTATCTAGCTACTTCTCTGTTGACCTGCTCCTTCACCTCTAGTCCCTCACCTGGAGTTTGCACAGCTGATTATTTGTCTCTCTGTAAAATGCTGCACTTGCCTTTATGAAATTGCATCTTATTTCTTCCCCCCCCCCCCCCGGTTGTCTCTCCAATTAGTCAGGCTTGCTTTGAATTCCAGACCTGTCCTCCCCAGTTTGAGGATGTCTGTGAATTTAAAAGCTTGCTCACTACTCCATCATCAAGGTCACTAATAAGAAATATTGAATAGTACTGCATTTGGACATAACCCAGGGAATACTGCTTGCTACACCTTCCACTTTGGCACTGATAAAGTGATTCTCTGACTATAGTTTTCCAGCCAGTTAGATACCTGCTTGATAGGCATTGTTCCCCAGTTCACTTGTGAAATACTGGCACTACAAAAACAACTGCTTACCTGTTAAATTTGGTCACCACATTTCTGTCTCTGATAAACAGCGAAGAGAGAAGACATCCATCCATGGTAAAACTTTGAATGAAAATTTGTGCTCCTACAAAGCAAAGTTGTTCTTATTGCTAGAAAAGACAGTAGTCTCAAACCCTGCCTATGTAGTGAAACCAGCACTGTCTCTCTGCCACAACCATTAGCAAGTCTGTGTATCCATTCCCTTCCAGGGACGCTGGACTAGATCCTGGCCAAAGACTCCTGTCTCTGTTGTCCTGACCTTTGGACTGGTCTGAATTGTCCATCTACTATATCAGCAGATGCACAATTTTGGAGTCCAGTGATCAGACCTCTGAATATAAATACCACACAGACATCCTTGTGGTTTGTAGAGAATGGAGATATATGGGTTTTCTGTAATTTTCTGGCCCTCCTTTTCTCCCTCCTGAGGAAAACCAAACAACTCAACCAACCAAAGTCTCTCTTTCTTCAAAGTCTCTCTTTCGTCAATTCTATCCAGTTCTCAGCAGGGATTTCTACTTAAAGTCCACTGACACCTACTGAGTGCTACTATTTGTTTTTTCTAGTTGAGCAACAGCTACTTCTCATTTTATTTCTGACACCTGTTTAAAAAGGGGATGCCGTTCATTACAGCATATCAGTGTATTGGCAGGGAGAGATTGTTTCAAGCAACTAATTTTATTCTTTTTAGTTTTCATCTCCAACAGATTCATTAATAAGGGATGTGATAATGGAGCAGAGTCTTTCAAACAGTTACAAGACCACAGAGCTGGGCAAAGTCTGGTTTGCAGGACCGGATTGATTATCATTTGGAAAATGGCAATGAATATAAGTTGCAGGTAGAATTAATGAGACTGTGGTTTATTGTTTAAACACTAAACTTCCTTAAACTGTCTGCAGCCAGTAACCTAATCGTTGCATGGATTTGAGCTTGAAACATGTGTGCTTGTTGAATAAGAAAAAGTAATGCGAGAGTATATTACTTCCTTTCATTCTGTTACTTACAAAGGATTCAAATGAGCATTCTAAGTTAAACTACATTAGCTGCTTCATTGCTGTATGTCATATAAAAATCTGGTTGCATACATTTAAGTCTTCATGCAAATCAAGAAGCTGAGAGTTGGATCTGCTTTCTCCTACTCTGTTCATTTCATTGGCTGAATAGAGTTGCAAGCTAAGATTTCACTTATCACTTATAATTGTTTTCTCACATACAATACATATATTTGAAATCAATGTTCATGACCTGGAAGCCACTCTATAGTAGTGGCAGATCTGAAAGTATAACAATGAGAACCAACCTTTGATGCAGGCGTGTTTGCTGATAAATTGCCTGAAAGCTTCGGAAGTGACTAGTGAGTTTTCTTGATTGATTAATACCATGAACAACATTCTCTTTAAAATAACTGAAGTCTTGACTATATGGTGTAATGGATATTTTAAAAGAGGTAATGCATCCATATCTCTACTGGGTATTATCATTTATTATGAGGAAGCATTTTCATGTGCAATATAGGCATTACTCAGCAGTAATCAGTAGTTTCTAGATTTTCTTTTATATGGACCCAGGTGGCAATTAAAGTTAAACCAAATGTCCATGTGCTGTTGTCCAAGATGCACTCTTAATAACTGGTGATCCTGGAAAGAACGGGAATTTAGAGAAGTGCTAGTTCAAATGGTATTTCAAAGAGCTAAGGAATGCAATCAGTGCTTGAGGGCAATATGCAGATTTTCAGAAAGAGAGAATCCTACCAAGAGTAGAGTGACAAGTATAATTAGCAGTTTAAACAGATCGGGTAAGAAAATCTAACGATTAAGACAAACTTACAGATCTTAAAATGCAAATGTTTGAGTTGAACGTGTTTGTTAAAGCCTTCAAATGTCCAACTGACAAAAAACTTTCAAGTACAACTAAAAAAATAGCAATTTAAATGACTTCAAAATGAAAACAGAGCTTAGCAACTTCTTCTGTCTAAAGGTACCTAGACAAGAAAATGAAAATATTTTTTTCTTTGAGAAAGCCAGAACAACAATCACAGTCATCGTGCCAGGCTGAGAAAATTGCAAGAGGGATCATATGGGAAGATTCTTGGCCTAAGAATGACTCAAAGCCAAGAAAAAAGACTCCCAAACTTGGAGTCCTTCCTGGTGCTCAGCCCCAGTGAGTCTCCCATGGAGACCATTGCTGGTCCTGATCCCAAGGTGCTGGGTGGCGTGTGGCCAGTTCAGCTTGCAAGGGGGGTCAGTCCCCTACCAGCAGAGTTAGCCAGGAACATTTTCTGTTTCTGTTTCTTGGAAATCCTTGGAGGAGTTACTTAGAGGGGAATGTTGTCTTCATATTACCTTTATGTCCGGGTTTCGGCTGGGACAGAGTTAACTCTCTTCTTAGGAGCTGGTACAGTGCTGTGTTTTGGATTTAGTGTGAGAATACTGTTGATAACACTCTGATGTTTTAGTTGTTGCTAAGTAGCGCTTATCTTAAGCCAAGGACTTTTCAGTTTCCCATGCTCTGCCAGCAAGCAGGTGTGCAAGAAGCTGGGAGGGAGCACAGCCGGGGCAGCTGACCTGAACTAGCCAAAGGGGTATTCCATATCATGGAACGTCATGCTCAGTATAGGAATGGGAGGGGTTGGCTGGGGGGGGTGGATCACGGCTCTGGCATCGGTCAGTGGGTGGTGAGTAATTGCATTGTGCATCACTTGTCTTTTCTCGGGTGTTATTTCTTTTTTGTTGTTGTATTCCTTTTCATTACAATTATTATTATTCTTAGTAGTGTATTTTATTTTACTTTATTATTAAACTGTTCTTATCTCAACCCACGAGTTTTACTTTTTTTTTCTTTCCTCCTCCCCACCCCACTGGGAGGGGGAGGGGGAAGCAGCTGCGTGGTGCTTAGTGGCTGGCTGGGGTTAAACCACGCCACTTTAATAGACACATTTCCTTGTTGTTTCTCTTGTACCTGCTCTAAGAAATGTTGAAGTTTCAATGTAACCTATAAACTCATAGTAGATATTCTTAGATCTGCTATAGGTAAGTATCTCATCCATGGGATAACTAAGAAAGCAAAATGAAAATCATAGCTATAAAGCTCTCCCACTGACTTCCAGGGGATTAGATTCACCCTTCAATCCCATTGACAAACTTGAATCTGCAATAGTAGTCATTAGTAATTGGGGGAAAGATGAGTGAATTATTCTTTTCAACAGATTAAGACCGTAGATGAAATAAATTCATGGTACTATTTCAAAGTCAATAGCAGTACAATGATTTGATCTTTTTATCCATTGAAAAATTTCTAGAAAACTGCCACACTAGTTCTGCAGATTTACAGAAACTTGCAGTGATAAACCTAAAATAAAATGCTGCCTACTCTGAATACTTGGGAAAAGAATACTTTCCTTGCATTCAAGAACTGGTAAGAAGTAAACTAGCTAATTTTGTGAAACTAAGAACTCCACTACAATTTTATTTCCTCCGAATGGTTTAGAAGACAAATGACAAAATTTATAGCCTATAGAAAGAAACAGCTGAGAAATAGCTGCCTCGTAATGGCAAACATAAAAGCAAAATTGAGTTGGGTAATCATTTTCCTTTTAGAGCTGGCCACAACTGTAAAGAAACTTCATTCACTGCTACTTATGTTGCTAATGTTTGAATGCCTATTAACATGCTGCTATGATGACAAGGACCACGAATAAAAAGGAGATTACTGAGGGCATGTTAAGAATTTGTTTTTTCCATTCCTAGTTTTAGCTACAAAGACTGATTTCTAAAGTCTGGTTTCCTTTACTCTGCAGCATTTATATTAGTAAAAGTCCCATGGAGCTTGTTGCAGCAAGCTGTTGTGACCTTCATTCAAACACTGGGTATTTGTTGGATTTTATAAGCTTTGCTGAGGAACAGGGACCCATGGGACCCCTCAGCATCAAGCCCCTTGGTTAGTGGTGTGTATTATATGAAAATGCAGAATTACAGTATTGTGAAATGAGAGGAGAACTGTGCATGGGGAAAGGAAAGACCTTGTGCTTCAGGGCATAACGCTCTCTTCAACCTGTGAAAACCAGAAAGAAACTTTAATTATAGCTCTTCCCAGTCTTGCAAGGAACTTTGTGAAAGGAAAATTTCTGTGAAACGGTTGGTATTGACAAGGGCCTAACACAGCAGAGAGAGAAAGTGAGAGGCTGCTTTTTAAGTAGGTGCTTACACATTTCTTCAAACTGTTCTAAGCCACTTCTAAATCATGCTAGACAAATTCAAATTATTCAATGGAACTGAGAGTGATGATTTCCAAAGTACAAACCCAAAAATTTCAAGGAACTTGAGCATTTAGAAACACTTTGTCTTAAGATATATTTAATTGACTAAAAAACCTAACACAACAAAAAGTAGGTAGCATTTGGAGTTCCCAGCACACTTGCATGTAAGGAACTAATTGATTTATTATAAACGAAAGTCCTAAAATATTCCTGATAGAGTGGAGAGGACAGCGTGACTGCCATCAATAATAGTATCAGACACTCACACAGCACGACCTGTGCTTCTGCCAGCTCTGTTGAATAATAAAAACTTTCTAGGGATGGAAGTGAAATCCTCTACTTATATTATCTACTTTGGCATATCTCTATATAGTGGATCATCTGATTTTTAAATTATGTCATTAGCACACGCAATATCCCACCACCATTTGTTACCTACCAAAGCATGTATACCATGTTACAGGGTATTGTCTCCAGATTTTATTTCACACATTTTACTAAAATAGTCAATAAAAGGTTATTGCAGTTTATTCTGCTACATTTGGTCTTGCCCCAAAACAAAGGCAAAAATCTGTGAACTTATAAAAAATTAAATCTGCTTGGATTATTCTTTAATATAATTTTTCTATCTAAAATTTCTCTGAAAGGAAGGTGGTGTTTTAACAACACCTGACCAGTGTTGTTAAAACTGCCTTGAGCAACTGCCTGTGTAGGTGGTGTTTGACTTCTACCTACTCAAGATCCCTTAGGTCACCAGACTATCAGGCTCCCAGTTAAACTCTGCTCACAGAGAAGTTTATGAAAATGTCACCAGACAGTTTCAATATGCAGCTAAGTAATTCATAAATGTTTCCTTTCTTAACTTTTCCTTAACTTTCTGTTAAATTCTCTCAGATGAACATGCAGCACAGATTAGTTATGTAGAAAGCTGGTGATGTCCTGGTAGGTTGCTGCAAGGAGCTGCTGTGAGGGCTGAGGTGTGAAGTCATGTGGAATTTGAAATCTGCTTTTTCTGAAGGGCTGTCTCCAATCCAGCTAATGCAGGGACGGCCTAAAGAATTTGCCTTAGGCTGGATGAATGGAGTGGGAATTGCGGAGATGAAGCCTGAGTGTCCTAAATTGACCATATGCTCCTAAACTCAAGGTGTAATGGTCTTTTGGATTGCAGTTGCAGAAATTTTTTTTAAACATGACCTTAAAACTGGAGTAATATTTACAACAGGCTACACATTCACATCTATAACTCTGAAAAGGCACATGCAAAGTAATATCAAATCATAGAATAACATTGACTGTTGTCAAATTTTTGTAGAGGTCCTGCTAGGACTTCCTTTCCCCCAGAAGGAAGACATACACTTGAAAGCATCAGTCTTCCTGACCTGGGTTCCACACCATGTAGACTAGAAATCTGCAGGCTTTAGGCTTTTGCTAAGCACACACTTAAAAAAATAAAAATTCATTTACTAAGCTGGTACTTGAGCAGTTTGTCTATCCCTAGTCAGCAAAGGAAAGGCATGCTTAATACCCACAGCAGCTATTTAATTAAAAGTTTCCCACATAGGTAAACTACCAGACCTCCTTTGGTTTAAAAAAAATTCTATCACTGATGAAAAACAGCATTATATTTGTTCAGTTTAAGACTTGTTTTTAGATGTGCAGTGTGAGTTCGTTTGGAAGTGGATTGTAATGACAGTGGCAGCATGCTCTGTGCTGACCTGATCCAGCACACTCTGAAGCCAGAGAAGCAAATTGACCTTGCTGAAATGAACCTATTTTACCCTTAATGCTTCAAAGGGATTCAGTTTCTCTGAATATTTCTGCCAGAGCAACTTTTATATGAACAAAGCTGTTCTGTAAAAAGTAGCTTTCATAGAAATGGCAAATACACATAAAATCAGGATATGCATAAATTGAAATAATTGTTAAACCTCCTGTGCCAGGCTTTAATTGAGCTCTCAAAAAGATATTTTTCTACTTGATAATCATCAACATTTTCAGTACTATGACCTCACCCCAGTTAACTCCTAGTTAACTAACAGTTTATCATGGTTTAACCCCAGCCAGCAACTAAGCACCACACAGCTGCTCGCTTACTGCTTCCCCATCGCAGTGGGATAGGGAGGAGAATGGAAAAAAAGAATTAAAACTTGTGGGTTGAGATAAGAACAGTTTAATAACTAAAATAAAATAAAACATAATGCTAAAAATAATAATAACAAATATAATAATAATAATGGTAATGAAAAGGAATATAACAAAAAAAGAGAGAAATAAAAGCCAAGAAAAGACAAGTGATGCACAATGCAATTGCTCACCACCCGCTGACTGATGCCCAAACAGTGATCTGCCCCTCCCAGCCAACTCCCCCCAGTTTATATACTGGGCATGATGTTCTATGGTATGGAATACCCCTTTGGCTAGTTCGGGTCAGCTGTCCTGGCTGTGCTCCCTCCCAGCTTCTTGCGCACCTGCTTGCTGGCAGAGCATGGGAAACTGAGAAGTCCTTGGCTTAAGATAAGCGCTATTTAGCAACAACTAAAACATCAGTGTGCTGTCAACATTATTCTCACACTAAATCCAAAACACAGCACTGTACCAGCTACCAGGAAGAAAATTAACTCTATCCCAGCTGAAACCAGGACACAGTTATAGATTTCAGGGGAACAACACAGTGGCAAACATGGTCTGGGAAATCAAGCTTTTTACCTTTGTAAGTAATTGAAGCTCACAATATTCAAGATCCCATCAGACACAAGTCTGAGTCTTTGTGGGTCTTCTCATAGTAGTTTACTTTTCTAAACTTTGTTTTGTCATCCAGTACATAAGTCTCAGGTATGAGCACTGCAGTGATCAATGTTTGGATAGGAAGAGTGGGAGTTAAAGTATCTGGTTTCTTTTCTTCGCATCTGTAATAACTCAGAGTTAGAGCTTCTCTGTGCCTCTCTTCAGTGAAAAAGGGATAGATAAACTCATGGCTCTTGAAAAGCACTTGAAGACTCATGAGTGGTAAGCAGAAAAAGTAAGTTAACATGGTTATTTGTTGACATAAAGAACAGTGTAATCGAAGTACGTCTCCCAAAAGTGCATATGCATAACTATTTGGCTCTAATCAACTATAATGATTATATTGCTATGCTAAATTAAGTTTTATATTGGCACAAGTAAACGCTAATTTTATTTATAGTGTCTTTTGGTAACAGATCCCCTAAAATGTAGTGCTTTGAATTATACACAGCTCATGTTTGCATCTGTTTCTGCAGTATATTTGTCCAAAAAGCTCTTGGAAACTCTACAGATAAGATTTGTGAAAAAGACCTGGAGGGATATTATTTATAAGTTGTCTTTCCTCTTTAGCTTTTCCAAAATATAGAGGAAACGCTGAAGACCTACTGGATATTACTGTTTCTGCAGCTGGTGAGCAAATATTGGTTGGCTTTTCCAAGTATCTGTAATCTGTATTCTCATTAACCTTCACCTCAAAATGAATGAACTGTATTTTCAGACAAGTTCAGGAGGTCATGTTGCTTTCTACGCTGTATAAGAATTTAAGCAGAGAGCCAATTTCTTTCTCCAACTCTCCTTCATTCACAGCTTCCAGAAACATTTACAGCAAAAGTTCAGAGCAGTTTCTGCTTCCTTAGCTGGGTGTTTCTTGCGTGCATGTAGTAAACAACAGCACATATCAAATACATCTCCTTTTGCCAGTTAGGTTGTGTAGGGTATAATATTGTGGCATTGTAGTGAGGCTTCAGTGCAAGATGTTATAGGAGAGGAAGATAATTTCATTTAAAGACAAATGTAATCTCACTCACATTCACTGTCTCACATCAATACACTTTTAAGCACCAAGATGTGTGTGTACAAGTCGCCCAAGTACCAAGATATGTATCCAGGGGGCCTGAACAGGATTTTTGCAATGAAAAAGAGGACAAAGGATACTGCGCAGCAAATCTGTGTTGTATCTCCTGGGTTCTTAGGTTGATGACTATGTGTTTGTTTTGGACACCTCCTTCTCCACCCATTAGGATCTGACAGCAGTTGTGATCTTCTGCCTCCCCATCCTCTCCCGCCTCTTTCAGCCATCAGGATTTACTCACAGTCCTTTTCCTCCTGGTTCGCATGTCCCAGGAAGCTGCACATCCTCCTGAGTGCTGGGCTCTGGATGACCTGTTAATCCGGGAGCCATCAGCACCTGCCCCTCCTATAGCTGCTCTTCTGCTATTGCTCCCATTTCTTGTCCCTTTGTATCAGTCTTCATATTTCTATTAAGATTCTGTAATGGGCAGCATCACTGGCATTACGTTACCATATGCAGAGAGGTGGTTCCAGGCTAGCTGACCCACCTGGGGTGTGCAACCCTTCACTGCTCAAGTATTCACACTGCTTAGCCTATTTGCACCAAAACTGGAGGATCCAGATGCTGTTTTAACATTTCTTCCACTAATTAAGTCTACCTTAGACAGTTTTGCAGATAGAAGGAAGCTTTTAGATTAATGATACTAAAGTCAAATCTCCGAAGTTTTTAGAATGTTCTGTCTGTTTAAAAAGCAGATTAAAGAACAGTTTTGAGTTAACACAAAATGTTGCCTGAAAGAATTCACTCAACCTGGGTGAAAATGCATGCATTTTGATGTGGATTAAAAAAAAAAAATTAAACTGTATGAAGTGAGAATAAAACCTTAAAATTGGACCTTGGCAAAATTGACACGTTTCCTAGAATAAACAGTTTCTGTCTAGGTATTTTAGGCTCTATAATAAGCAGTACTGTTACATAATTGTAAATAACTTAATTAGCTGCCAGAGCTGATTATAAAGTGTTTTTATAAATCAACTTTAAAAAGCTCACTCCCTTGCTACTCTGCTAAACTGACAGCTTCCATGTGCTGCACTACCATGTGAGTTACCGGTATATTTAGTCTTCTGTGAGAAAAGTAAAAGCATTTTGTGTCCTCACCTTATTTACTCTCATTTACATCTTATGATAATTTATTCACATCCCACAATTGCCCTTTCATTTAAATGTTTTTAAGTAGTGATATCATATAAATATATGAAAAAATATGAGCATCATTCACGTGACCTTGTTATTGGGGCACTAGGACAGAATAATTCCAACTCCTGCTGCAAACAGACAGGTGAAAAGAGATGAAATTTATCAGTAAGGCCTTGGACTGCTACTGTGATCAAGAGCCATTTCGTGTGTCTCAGAATTTATCTTCCGATCTGGTCTGTTAGCCTTCAAAATAGCTAGCACAAAAATGTCACTATCTTGATTTTGTTTCTCCTGCATGCAGCGGCAGCATCTTAATCTAGTTGATCAATTATCCTCAGGGCAAAGGAGGGCAAGTATTAGAGTTTTCATATCTGTACTGGTTTAAAGAAAGGAACCAGCATTTGGATAATTAAAGGACTATTTAATTAAGTGAATCTGAGAAATCATTGGGATACTTACTTCTAGTTTTAAAAGCAGAATAAGTCTCTAGACGCTTGCCCAACTTCAAGACAAAGAAAATTGGCCCAATAAAAAGCACCCTTTGACCTGTGGCATCGTTTTCTGTTATAGTTTTTGAGGGTGGGAGGCGGGGGAAGGAATAATTTCTTCAACAAAATGATAGTATAATTTTCTAAATGCTCTGCAAGACAAAACATGTTTCTTGGCACAGATTTATATGATCTCCCTTGCTTTCACATATGATCCAGACTGAAAAAAAGTGCCATTAATTTCATGAGCCACAGATGATTGTTTTGTTACAAGCATCAGCCTCTGAGCTTCTGATCTTGGGTTGTATTCCCAGGTTTGGGAATTTTATTGCTGGTATTTCTACAATTCTTTTTGAAATAAGGAGCAAATTAAAAGAGAAGACAAGGTGAATTGAAAGCCACAGAAAAATAATTCTACTGTAGAGAAGAATGTGTTTATTCTCTTTTCCTATGAGCTTCCATCTGATTATCCTCTTATTCTTAATCCCAAGGAAGTGCCTGTTCTGAGTGCTACATACTGGCCAACAAATATTGGTAAACAAATATCAGGGATAGCAGTGTTAGAAAGAGATGCATGAACTCAATTCTTACATTATTAATGGGCAACTTGGCATTCAGAATTCGGGGTGTAGCTCTGGAGATATGGAGGAGGTTGTGCCTTATTTTTATTTCCTTAAGCCCGACCCTCTTTGTTGCCAAAAGCAAATTTCTGATCTTGAGCTCACTTTAGATATTCAGCAGCACTGTTTAATAATTCAGTCTACCTGAACCTGGGACTAAAATAAATAAATACAAGTGAATGGAACTGCACAAAACCTGTGTGTTGGGGCCTTTATTGTACCTTTCAGCACTGTAAGGGAACTGTTATGCTCAAGACCTTGTTTATAGACAAAGAGGAAATACACCTTAGGTATATAGACAAGGATTTATCATAAGGACAATTGAAAACTTAACAGTTTAAATCAAGAATCATGCTCATTTTCATGCTTTCTTCTTCCTCACACTAGGACCCAGCTGGGATCATTTTAATATTTGCTATCACACTTTTACACCTTTTTCTTTCTTCATTGATCTGCAGCTCCATGCAATTTCCAAATGAACTTACTGTACATGGTTCCTTGTACGTGTTAGATACTTTTTCTCTGTTTTCTGTTACCTCCAAAACCTGTTTTCTCTAGCTCCAGGTCTGCATGTCTTTAACCATGCATAAGTTGTTTATAGCCGTGGGGTCTCCAGTGCCAGCCCATGCCCCATTCTGTATCAGCCCATGCCCCCTCTCCTCTGCATCGCATCACATGTCTCCCCTTCTCTGAGCCCCAGCTCTCGTACCAGCCTGTGTTTCTCTACACCGTGTTATGGTGTTAGCTCTAAATATCTCATTCTGCATAGAACAACTGCTTGTCAGTGTTATCTATGCCAAACTAGAGCTGTAGCTCACAAAGATAAACAAAAGTAAAACAAATTAGCCACGGATGTCTGGTCAGTTAGGGAAATTGCTGTCACAGTTGAACCAAGTAAAACAAAGCTGCAGGCAGGACGAGAAACACTCAGACAGAGCAAGCCTGATGAGCCTCTGTCCTGAGTCCTTGCAAACTCAGTACATAGCTTATGGAATCTTACTAGCAATGGTAATACTGTATTATGGCTTCAGAAGATACTGTCAAAAAGGAAAACAATAAGCCCATGGCATAAGATCACTAGTTTCATCTTAGAAGTATAGTGCTTAAAATACTTATTTATACTTAGATATAGCCATACAAAACATAAAACCATGAAAACTTTAAGATATTTGTTCCTCATACAGAAATCTATAATTTCTTTAGATGGACATTCCCAGATATAAAGTGTGTTATAATGCAGGAAAGGTTGACAGCATGTACAAATGCTGACAAAATCAAATCAAGCAGTCATTGTAACAACTCAAATCCTGAACTGGACCCAGCTACAGTTAAATTCAAATGACTACAGAATTTCAACTCAAAAGAGTTGAAATGGAAGTTTAAGATACCTAAACAACTATAAACCTACTTGCACAAAACATTATTTCTGGTGTATTTTAGTGCTTGCAATCCAGGACTAGCAGCAAGTGATCTTTCCATGCAGGGCAATACATTTTTATCTTTGGTCTGAACCTGACATGTGTGAATCAGGCAGCAGGGGCTTGGCACCTATGGATTGAATGACTGACGAGGCAAACTCAAAATCCATGTCAGCCAGAGCTTCCCACCAGAGTGACAAAGCTGTGGTGTTGCTACAGATTATATACACACTTTAACAGGGCACCCATTATACCAAAGCATTCGCCCAATATTGAGTTGACCTACAGCTTTTGGTAAGCTCAAACTTAATAAAAGATTAAGGCTTTTGAAATATCAGAGTTTATGGACAGAAAGAAAAAGGAATGAACGAAGAAGAGCAGTGAGGGTATTCCTTCCATTGCTGGGGCTGGGGAGTTAACTGTGGAGTTACTGCATAGGGGGAAGAAACAAAAGTTCAGTAATATTATGACAAACTTTTAAGAGAAATGGATGAGTACAGATTTAATGACCAGGCATGATAGGGGAAGAAGTTTGGTAACACTCACTCCAGCTGTACTGAGCACTTATTAAATATGCTTCCATTAAAGTTATCTAGAGAAAAGTAGTTTTGCTGTTCAGAGTTTTGGCAAAAGACAAAAAAAAATATTAATTGTACAATGTCTTCCATATTTCTTTACTCTGTCTGATACTATGTTATCAAGAATGACTATGGTGTCTAAACAGGTAGTTCATTTATTTTCTTCCATGTTAAAGAGAGAAAAAATTTCTCAAGACTTGATTCCTCTTTCTGACCTCTGTTGAAAACACTTGCCTTGATGGTTTGTCCAAGTAATAACTCATCTTTCAGGAAGCTTAATTGTGAAGTGTCCTACATTAGTCAGCGAGGAAAGACAGCCCAAAGTTGGAATTACTAATGTGGGTCTCCTGAAAAGTTGCATCAATTCCTTCCGTTGTCCCAAGTTCCCTTTTTGATTTGGACCATTTAGTTTCTCAGTGACACAATGCCCATCTGTGGAGCATGCACAACAACAATAACAAAAAACAGTGGATTGCAAGAAGACTGTGAGGTACTGATATGATAATGTGCTTTTTCTTTCAACCTACAGTTAGGGTAGGAGGTGCATGTGCATATGTAGAAGTTATGAAAATAGCTCAAAATGCATCCTCAGCTTGTTTTACACTACTGTAAAGTACTGTAAAATAGCAGCAGCTATTTCAAGTAAGCCATAATCTACAGAAGAAGCATGGGGATAAGGCATAGATGGCTGACCGCAAACAGTAGCGATCAAGATCAAGTAAGAAACAGAACAAATGTCTCCTGTTTTCCATCTCTGTTTGGTCTGGTTCATGGCAGAGCCCCAGAGGCTCCTGAGATGCATCCTAGGGATACTCCTCGGCTCTCCAACAGGTGATGTTTTGAAACGCTCTAGCAAATCTCCTACTCTTCATCCAACATTGGGCAAGTTACCACAATGGGATAAGGGCCATATAAGGTGGCCAGGTCAGAAACACAGTGGAAGCCTTTTGTTTACCAGCCTCCTGGATAGGCTTGCTCAGAAATGCCACAGGATGAATTCTGGTGCTATCAGTCCCTTCCCTCTGATAGGAAAAAGCAGGAATAGAGTTCATTTCATAAAAAGACACACTATACAATTGATGACTGTCAAAGGTAGATTTTGAAGCTAATGATAGAAAGGTCAGAGTTGAAAATGCAATAGCTAATACATCGTTTTCCCAGAAACAAAGTAGCTGCTATAGGTTATCATGGACATCTGTAATAGTTTCAGTCTAGAAATTGTGGGTAGTTTAAGGGCAGACTCTTGTCATTTAGGTATTTCTGTGATCTATTTACTCATCCCTCTGGTAGAGCAATAAAAATTCTTCTTCTCTAGAAGTCATATAGAAAATAACAAATATGAGAGTAATGATGTGACATTCTGTCATAGCCTGTGATTTGTTAGATAGCCTTTCTGTGGACTGTTTTTGGAAGACGGTATTAAATAAACATATTTGCAAAAGAAAGCTTTACTCTCCTTAAGCAGTTTTCCAATAAATCGTATGTGGTCTTTGGACTTTGTCTACAGAATATTTTCCTGGAACAGTGATGTTCCATGTCATTTACAACCATCCTAAAAAGCTGTTATAGAAATTGTAGTTACCTGCTAATTCGACTCTGGATAGTAGTGATAAAGATAGCTGGAATATGTATTTTGGTCATCAAAAATACATCATGAAAGGCGAGTAATTAACAATACATGATGTCTAGTGAGGATCTGGAGGAGCAACTCTCCCTCCCACAGGTGCTAACAATCAGGCTTAAGCAGGGCTTGACCCAAAGGATATGGAGAAAGTTCAAGGCTAATCTCTCAAGAAGGGGTTTCTGAGAGGGTTTTGACAGCAAAATGACTCTCCTTAGGAGAGAAAATTTGACCTCAGTGTGACTGAAATAACACTGTTGTTTGGACTACAGGACAGAGCTCCTTTTCTTTTGTCTGCATTTGAAGAAGTCAGGATATGACAATGTCCTTAAAGTGTCTTTAGCTTCCTTCTGTTACGGACAAGGAGCTAAGGCCAATCTGTACTTATTTATGAAATATCTTTTAACCATAACTTCTTCATACTACACTGTGCAGATATTTGCTAGGCATTTCATGTAAGTTTAAATGACCTTTTTCCCATAAAATGTACAGTCAGGTTTTTATTTTTTGATATTTATAATCTAGAGACTTAGAGACAGCGTGTTGGCAGGATTGTGTCATGGGTTGTATGCTGCTCTGTCTTCCCTGCTGCACAAAATTTGAAAGCATGAAACCCAGCAAAGCTGAAGACCTTTGTAGTATAATGCCTCCTGAATCACCTGTTTAGACTTATGTTAGAAGCTTTGTCTTGGGATGAGTTACAACACGTCATTGCAACAATGTCATAAAATCATAAAAATTTGAGGATATTACAGTTTCGCTTTTACTTCTACCAAAACATGTTTAGTTGTAAAAGTGGTGATTTGAGGAGGAATTGGGGAAGCAGAGGCTGATACCTCAGCACCTTTAAAGTAGCTTTGTTCCAGAAACTGGGAGTTCAGCATTTTCCAAAGAAGAAAGTTGTCAAGTGGGCCACCAGAACCACAGGAGTCTAAAATCACTGCTGGTTTTGTCTCTAATCTAATCTTGTGCACTTTAAAATTTAATCTTTCTTTATATTGCTACCAAATACTTCTCTTAGTGTGGTTATTTTTCAGCCCACTGAATTCTTTCAGTTTGCTGTAGCTTTGATTATTTTATTTGTCTGAAATGTGCAACCGTGGTTTCAATTTTATTACAGACAGCAATAGGTAGGGAATTGGGGTTAGATTTGATAGCAAGAGTATTTGAAAGGAACCCTGAAATTGCTGATGTCTGAGAACGCCCCTCATACATTTTAGAATGTAAAACATTGTACCAGACTTTTATCAAATGTAGAACTGATTAGAAAAAATAGAATTTTTATCCCATGGGAAACTTCTTAGAACAGGTGTAGAATTGTTATGAAACTAAGGATTTATCCCGTCCGCCCCTTTCTCAATAGCATACTCACTCCATGTGGTTAGGGCAAAGAGGGAGAATAACAATCTGAGGGTTATTCACGTGCAAAGCTCTCCCTTGATGGGGCCTCTGCAGGAAATTTCACATTAGTGTGCATTGGCAAGTTCATGAACGACACCAGCGAAATGACTCACCTCCAGAAGTCTATATCTGTCACTGAGGAAGACGGAAGAGTCGAACTCTTCAGACTGAAGAGATAACAAACTGCCGAACGGCTGGTGGCCAGCTGCCAGCAGCTGCCCAGGAACACAGCCGTCATGGAAAAGCCTGTAAGAGGTTAGATCTACCAGCTGGGCATCTTGGAAAGCTAAATGTACATCCAAGGCATTAAATTCTGTTTTCTTTTAAATGTTTGGGTGTTGAATGAATGTTCTTTGTTTTTTAAGGCTACTGGCTCGTTAGTCATCATTACCTTTTGTCCCAGGAGAGGAGAATCACAAACACAGAAAAAGTCAGGACACCTGAGCTAACCGTGGCTGTCCACAGCAGAGGGTGGCTCAGAGCCCTGCTGATGAGATGGAAAATCATGTCAATTAACCTCAGGAAAATTAAGTGCAAGGCCTAAGGTCTGTAAGAGATTATCTCAAGGAAAGCAGAAAGGAAGAGAAGTGTCATTAGCCTAGACAAGGTGGCATAGGTTTTCTGGCACACAGCTTCATCCCACACAGGGGCAAAAATTGGCATGGTTGCTTTAAAGATGTTCTCTTCATCGCCTCCAAAAGCTAAAACACTTCACATTGCCTAAACCATCCACTCCATCTGTCCATGTGGCTGCTGTTTTTCGTGATCCCTTCCCCTCTAAGTTAGACTTCCCTGCCAAAAAAGATCAATAACTGTGGCATGTCGGTACACCTCTCTGCTCCTGGAAAGGTGCACCTCTGAGCCCAGGCCATGTAGACAAAATGCTGTAATGCATCTGGATCAACAAAAAAAATTACCTAGCAGAACTAAAAAACACTTATGTTTTTACATATACTGTCCTTATTATGCTTGAATAGCTTTATATTCCCCTGTGTAAGGCTTCCTTGCTACTGCAAAAAAGTTTGTTCTGTAAATATACATTTTACATGCACAGAGACAATACATATAGATATCTCCAATTTTGCAGCAGGACTTTTTCAGAGGAACCCCAGAAAACCAAAATCTCTTGTTAGACAGTGGTTTTTTCATATCTTTCAGCAGACAATAATAAAGACGAGTCTCTAATTTACAGTTCAAGTATGTACATTTTCAGATTTTACATCTCTGGAGGAATATAATTTTAATAAATGCCAGTATTTTACCCCACATTTTTATTTTCATTGTTTCTATAAATGTCTGATATCTTAAGACAGGAATAAACCAAATAACAAGGATACTTTATTTTAATATGTCACACCATTTTAATATTTGATATTAATGTATTAAAGCCACTCTTGGTTTTATAAAGAGTAATTTTTAGTTCATTTTTTAACATCATAAGATGTGTATATATCCTTGGAAAACTCTGATAATTTCTAGCTGTACAAGGATTGCTGAGGGATTATGGATTTTTAATTGATATTTAAAGACTCTGGAATATTCACATGTTGATATTCCCTCTCAGTAGCAACTCGATTAATAATACTTTATGTGAATTGTATAGGGATATAAAGAATGCTCTACTACTTCCTACCCCATCTTCTTGCAAGATACAAGCCAGCATTTGGATAGGTCTGTCCAAACTTAATCTTTAAGCACAAACATACAGAATTTGCATAGCTAGTGACTTCAGGGGGTGACTTGTGCAATATTACAACAGGTTATTTAGAAAACCAATACTTTGTGTTGGCTACTCTTGCATTCTCTAGGGACAGCAAGATGTCAGTTCCCATTAGCAGGATCTTGACCTTGGATGTTCCCAAATGAGTATACTACTGCTGCTAATTTCCTGTGTCTTAAACACAGCAACCCTATAATATAAACAAAAGGTTATAGCAATTTCAGCAAACCCTTCAGTGTTTGCTGAAATTTTTCTCTGGTGTAGTCAAGATACATCATAGCTGAAGAAAAGATCTTGTCAAGGAAGAATTTGGGATTGTACCTGGCCCAAATTTTAGCTACAATGACCAACAATGGGTCACTATTCTAGACCCATTCTCCATTGGCTGACACAGCAAAAGCTCCAGAATTTTTACTGGAATCTTGTAAATACATGCCTTGTGATGCATTTCTTTTGTTTACTGCTTCACATTTTCCTTTAAGAATTGATGTAATGAGGTGCTGGGGTCCAGAACTCATAAAGAGGTGGAAAGATGCTGCAACTGTAAAGAGCTTTGAATCAGACATATTTAGCAAATAATAGATGTACAGGAACGCCAAATATAATGTAAAAAAATTAGATTAATTACTGCAACACTAAAGAGAATGCATTGAAAAAATCACAGCTTTTAAGACCTTAAAGAGAAAGTGACAAATTTCTGAAATATGAAGAGCTTTTCAAAGAGAGTTAAAAAGATCTTGAGAAAATCGTTTCCTTTTCCCCAATGGCTAGAACAGTGGGTTTGACCCAAGGTTAAGGCAATTAATGGGAATTATTTTCAACATCTATAATGAGGTGTCTCACAAAAGGCGAATTGGCAAGTGCTCAGCCTGGTACTCAGGTGCATTATGAGAATTGTGCAACTATTGATGGAAAAGGCACCAGCAGATGGAGCTCAAGAATATGCAGACTTGTTTCTGGTTCTGTAGGACCAGCTAATCTATGCGCACAGTTATGTGTGAGCAGCTTTCTGCATAACTTGCAGAGTGCCTTGAAAAAAGGCCAGCTCTCAGGAGAAATCCTACACATCCTGTGCATCCTGTACATCCTAAATAATGTCTGGAACCCTCTGGGTTATGATCTCCCCAAAAGAAGGGTCAGTGCAATTCTTTCTTCTTTTGTCAGGTCTAAGATGAATCAGTAGCAAGTCATGATTGGTGTTGTCAAGCGATGCTGACAAATTTGACAGTGAGGGCACTGCTGATTGCCCTAAAACCATATTTTTATCTAAAAAATTGTATTGCTTGGCTTATTCATAGCATTCCTTTCCTGGCGAATTGTTAGTGTCAGTAAAAGGTCTCTAGGTTTTGTAGGAGATGTTGCCTGTGCTGAAATGCAACTGCTTTCTCACTTCATTTTGACTGTGGATTTGATATCAGCAATCTCTCTGTAAAGGCCTCCTCAATGTTACAGACAGGTTTAAAAATAGGTAGGAAAAAATAGTTAAATCTCATGCATTTTTTAAGGAATTTTACTTAATATTTTACCGTTCTGCTATAGTATGCATCAGAGTATAGAGAGAGGCTTAGTCTCCACCAAACGTGTATTTCCACTCAGGGACTGTCCAGGGAGCAGCAGTACCAAAAGCAATTAAAAAAAATTTTTTTTTCCTTTGTTTTTAGAATTTGGGGCTTTTTTTCACTATTTGTGTTTATTAGTTCCATAAATAGTATGGCATGGCACTGTTTGCACAAAATTATCTTCCAGGATTTTTCATTTCATACATCATTTAGGGCTTTCCAAAGTGCTTCCACATGCTGGGGACATACACGTATGTTTAACACCAAGTAAAGGACTTCTACTGATGCGGGTTCTTTTCTTAGTTGTCTTCTTTATGATTGTCTAAACACCTTGGACATTTTGGGTTTGTACCAGATTATAAAAAAATAACCACACAAGTGCAACATTAACATTTCAGTGTGCACGCTGCTTCTGTATTATCTTAGAGTCTTATCTGCTCAGTGTCTTTCAGTGTTTGATTTAAACTTTGTTTCAAATTTGAGCTGTATTGATATTATGTGAGTCAGTGGCAAAGGTGGTAGAATTTATTTAGCCCTTGGTAACGTGCCTGTTCCAGCCTGGTGATCAGTACAACTCCTCTGCAAGCCATCAGCAACAGTGAACTCGCACTGTGAAATGCAGCTGAAGCCTGGCCACCTTTTTTTTTTTGGATGGGTAGGTTGGTAGAAAATCAAGGGCAAGTGAAAGAGTGAAATGGTGCTTGAATGGGCAACCGGTGCAGGATCGATTTGTTGTTGCACTTGAGTGGTGCAACAATTGCTGTCTGTGTCTCTGTGGATGCTGGAGAGACTCTCCCATGAGAAGGTGGCTGGGCAATTCCTGTCCCTCTTTGGCAGCTGGACGTTTTCAGTTTACTGTTACTTTCAGACTGGAAACTGTTTTTTCAGCTTGAGATTTTTAAACCAGTGATCCGACTTCAGATCTCAGACATCAGGCCAGGATTGCCTCTACCTAAGGGAGTGGTAGTTGCACCTTCCAGTTAAAAAATAAATCCAATAATCACAATTGCTCAGAGATGGAGGGTAACTATGGAAACCAGTGATTTGTGGACAGAAGATATTCTTACGAAGGCCTAGTCAAATATCTAGTTACCTGCAACTCCTAAAATCATCAGGCAAGGCAATGATTAGTTGGAAAACAGCACTTCCGTTCTTTTGCTTTGGCTAGCAGTAACCTTGTCTAAGGACCCAGACTGGGTGGGAATGTTGATTTAGTACCCTAGTGATTGTGGTTTATGTGTTTCACCAGAAACAGAGAGCATCACAGGTGTATTTTGGGGCCACAGCTGGACAGAAAACACTGCAGCATCAGGTAGAGACTGCAGGAGTACAGTTTGGGTCATGATGAATAAATCCAACTGGCAAACTCACTGGAGAAGTGAATCTATCTTACTCTAGTTTTCCACCATAATTACTGGTATGGTGCTGGGTTTGGTATCAATTATAATGAATAGGTTGCCCAAAGTCCAATGTGTTACCAGAGAACTGTGCAAAATAATTTAGGAAGCTGTTGGAGAGACTAAGTTTTTTTAATACCAAGCACTTTATCGTGCGAGTCGCAGAAACATTTGTGGGTTTTCGGAAGCCTTAATGACCTGCTATTTGAAAATATGTATTTTCAGGAATTCTCCATCCAACATCTAATCTGAAAATTACTGCCTGTAATACTTGCATAAAGTGTTTTTACATGAAAATTTATCACAGCTCTTGCTGCTACAGCACGTACATTAGAGTGTCTGAAACACATCCCTAGGCTTGCCATTGAGATGCCTTTTCCGTGTTTCACCATGAAGCGTTTTCTTTGAATATGCCTGTGAATTTAAAAATGGATGATAGAAGGATCATATAATCTTTGGATGCCTTCTGAATGATAATAGGAAAAAATAAAGTTGAAAATGGAAATAAGCCGTAGAAATGACTACTGAGTGCAAGACTGGAAAAGACCCCCTCTACCATCAAGTTTAGTATTTTGCAATCTCAGATAGTCTTGTAAAAGTATATTGGGGGGGGTCCACAGCACATCTACTCTTCTTATTTCTTGAAACAAAAACCATGTTTAGGCCATGAAACATTTCTTCATTTCCTTGTAACAGGTTATGCTCAATGGTTAAAATCTCATTATACTAACTACTAAAACAGGGTATTCATCTTTCTAGTAGCTGAATCTTCTGCATTAGTTTTCTAGGAAAACCTTTCATCTATTTCGTGTAATCTCTTAGGGCAACAATGAGGAATAGCTTCTTTCTTGAGCATTTCTAATTCTTGTTTAGTGGAGTACTACCCTATTCTATGGCAATATTCTGGCTGAATACCTGTGAAAAAACGTGCGAACAACGTATTGGTATGTAAAACAGTTTGGCTGTGGTATTATATCTTTTTAAAATTTTTATTAACTACTGGAATAATCTATTTTTTTTTGTCTTTCACTGCAGATTTGCAAAATGCTCAATAAAACGTTTTTGTGCAAACTGACAACTAGAAGATGCAGTTCTATGCATCAGTTTATTTTCATAGTCTTGTTAAATTTTGAAAAGACCGTACTTCTCATCTGTGAAAGATAATTCATATTAGATGTTGCATATTTAATATTATACTCAGAGGTATAGACTGGATCTCATTTTTGAAGGTACATATGTAGTAATGACTCTGACACTGAAGGTTAGGAATAGAGGTGGATGGAGGGAATTCAGCTGGATGTAAAGGTTGATCCTACTAACAACCCATTAAGCATATATTAAAATTTTGATTTGCATAGATGCTAATAAATACAAGAATACTAAATCAAACACTGACCAGGGCAAGGCTTGACAGAAGCTAAGCACGCAGGAACATAAAGCTTTAAGCTGTTGGCCTGCCAGCTTGATATATCTGCTTTCTGACTGTTGTGTTCTCTTTTCCCATTGAATGGACAGGTTTGTCTGTCTGAATCTTCTCACTGTTTGAGCACCTGACTGTGTGCAATATATTTGACATTCATGTTATTCTTGTGAGAATCAAAGATCATGAGGAGTAAGTGACTTACTGCAGGTCTTGGGTTTTTTGTGTTTAAGATCAGTTTAAAATCCTTAAGTTCTAGCCCCATAAGCTATTCTATAAACTAGTGCATCTCAGTCTCAATCTTTTTATTTATGTTTCTTTCCATACTTCATTCCATAACTCTAATTATTTTCCTAATTTACTAGTAAGGTGTATCTCAGAGTAGTTCAGCATTATACTATCATCTTTGCCCAGAGAGCTTGCCCTTTCAAAAAACAGAACAGCAGAATGTTTAAAGTATCCATAAAACAGAAAGTTTGCTATTTTATTCATATTTTCACCATACTCTTCAAGTATGTACCATCAAGTCCAGAACCCTCTGGAAACTCATGTTGTACCACTGACAAGTGCTATCCTGAATTCTCCTCTCAAGTTTTAGAGCTTTGGTTCAGATGGACATTTAATTGACATTCTTGTAGTCTTTTCAAAATCTTTTTTCTTTATTTTTATTTTTTTCCCTGTCAATTAAAGTAGGAAATACAGCAGAACTTTATTAGACTCAATCAAAACTTAGGGGTTTTGTTTCCTCTTGTATAAGTTCAATTATATCCCTATCTGTAATGCTTTATTAAGTTGGATCAGGATATTAACTATTCAAGCTAACCCTCTAGTCCCACAGAAACTGGGAGCAAAAAAAAGAAAAAAAAATAATGAAGATGAAAAAGGAAAGGAATAAACTGAAAAAATTCTCTTTATTTCAAAGAGAACCTAAAATTTTGGATGAAAGTTTTATCTGACTCCTTTTGATTATAACATCATGGTCTGCTATGATAAGGAGCTTTATTCTCCTTGTTTAAAAAGCAAACTTGAGTCAGACCTTGCACTCTAAAAATAACAGATCAGAAGCAGGTGGACTAGTAGATGAGCTTGATATAACAGGTAGGCTTCAGAGAGTCCTTCCAGGGGAAGAAAGATTAATCACCTGCCCTTGTAGTAAAAGTAATAGCAGTGCTCAAGCATTGGAGCCAAAGGCTGTGATTGCTCATTACCATCCCAAAAGCATCTTTCTCCTACTTACCATGGGTTAGAAGTATGGATGAAGACAAATCATACGGGTAAAGCTCCTTCCCTAAACTGAAACCAGGTGCAACTCAAAGTCATTGGAATAAAATATGCTAAACTTGAACCGCTGAAATTCTGACCCAAGGCACATGGAAGTTCATGGGAACCTTTCAGCTAATGTTATTAGATTTTGCACTGGAAGCATGCAGCTACTTGGTTGATACTGAAGGCAGCAAAGGCAACTATATGAGAGTAACTAGGGACCAATTCTTCTCTTTTCTCTTTTCCAAAGTAGGAAAATGCCTAATTTTAACTGTTGGAACCAGAGTTTGTTGAAATCAATAGTAGTCTGTCTAAGTGAGAGCTAGTGAACAGCATAACAGCGACAAATAGCAGCTGCGTTATGTACCTTGCTTCAGGTCCTTCTGGAATGAAAGCTACTAAAAATAGAGACAGCGCCGTGCTAAAAGTTAGCTCAGTGAGCATACCCCAGTTTTATCATTGTAAAATTGCTTTCTTACCAGTGGGGGAATTCGATTCCTTGTCTGTGCCAGAGGGATGAAAACAAACAAACAAACACAATCCTTTATAATTTCTGGACTCTCTTGTATTTTTGTACTTGAGCCAAGGAACACTTAGAAACAGAGTATTTTTTGTATTTCTTCTAAAAAATTCCGATGCAGCAGAAAAATTACAATATCCAGCAAAAATTTTGGGGTAAAAAAAGTTAAATAACAAGATAGCCATCCTCTTTTTTCCCCTCTTTTTATTTAAATCCAAATACCAGCTGACACCAACAGGTATCTGAAAGACATCACAAAACCTCAACAGCTTGAACAAAACCTAGACTGTGGAGGGGAAGTCATACATCATTTGATTCCATTAAGTTGACTCCACCAAGTTTGGCTCCACTAAACAAAGCTGACAGAAACAAACAAAAAGAAACCCTTTGATACTGTAAAATATACAGCAGAGATTTATCAAATGTCTGGCATTACAGCCACTTTACAAACACTACTGTTGATTCTTATGTAGATGAGGCAATTTTAAAAAAATGTGTTTCAGCAATTTATGGTTCTGAGAGTTAATAAAGTTATTTTATTAATGGAAAAAAATTTTCCATGCTGGACTTCAGAACCTATTGATTTTATTTAGGTAGCATAGTGGCAGATTGCTAAAGGTATGAGTTCAGGAGAGCTGATGCAGCAAAAAGAAAGATAGTATCTCTTACAAAAATTTAATTATCTTGACACTAAAACTGCATCTTATTTTAAAAATTAATCTCCATTAAAAAAAATAGGCAATGTCTAAACGTGAAAAGCCTGTCATGCGTTATTGGCAAATCTGAAATGAAACTGCAGGCAAGAATGATTGATTATACCTAAAGCAAAGAGCCATGATACGATAATAAAAGTGGTTTGACAGAAAAATATGTGACTGAGAAAGAAACTTAAGTTGGGACTCCAGAACTGAATGTTCTCACCAAAATACAAGTAGAAGTGTGAAGCTCACATAAAACTTGAAGATATTTGGCACTCTGTCTTCTGCTGGATGGTAAAATCAAAGTTCAGCAGAAGAAATGTTGGGGAAATCAACCTGGATCAGTGCTTTTTAACATCGTCATTTTTCCAGCATGGGAAGGGAGGAGAGCCTTCAGCGAGTAGCCTCATCTCTCAGCCATGAGAAGATACTTTCAGTTTTTCCCATGCGGGATTTTTGGTTGAGTTGTCCTGGAGTATATTCTCTGCTCTTTACTACAGTTTGATGCCGGTGTGTATAAATGTGCAGTTTTCTGGTGCTTACAATGTATTACTTACCACAGTATGCTATAAAACAGAGAGACTGTGTATGTATGCATAGCATATAAACACATACAGACTCATTACTCTATATGTAGAAATACACTTTGTATGCAAAAAGCTGTATTAGTGGTAAAATATGCACAGTGATATTCTCCTTTCCCCTTGGTAGTTCAAGGGTCCAAGGCTGTAGTGATGGTCCCTGCTTCTGCAGGAGCAGCAGACCTGTGTGCTGAAGTGATACGCTGGCATGATAGCCCTGCGTTGCCAGTGTGTAGGAATCATTATTTCTCCCTGGGCACGGGTGTGTTTTGAGGAGCAGCCAGGTCTACATATGCCATGCACACACAATTTGTACTTCTGCAGAAGACTAGCCTTGCCTTGGAGATTTTAGAGGTAGGACTATGGGTGCTGTAGCAAAGCACGCAATTAGGAGACTTGGGTTGAAAAGTTGAGAGACTCACCCAGAATCATGTGACTATCTTAAAATAACAGCCTCTTACCAAAACATTATTAGCAACCACCTATTTTCTTCTAGCGCCGTGATAATACCAACTCTTTTTAGTGCCAGAAGTGTGTTACTGTCACTTTCCCACCAAACAAAGACAGAGCCTATTTAATCTTCTGTCCAGGAGGTGTTTAATCCTTTAGCTTTTTTCCAGTTCACGTATGACTTTGAAAAGCTTCAAAAAAATCAAAGGATAAAGTAAAACTGAATCTGATGAGTTTTGCTCATCAGTAAAGACGAGTGAAAAAGAAAACCAGAGCTCTTGCTAAATTACATCTTCACATATAGATCCATGTGACTGCAAGGATGCCAATGCTTAGCTACATAGAGCTGTAGCAAAAGTAAAGACCTGGAAATCCTATGGATAGAAGAAAAACAATGTATTTATGCTATGGCCAAGTAGGAGATGCAGAAGCTGGACAGTCTCTGAACAGTGATGATGAAAATCTTTTCCCTGCCAGCTTGACTGACATACTAATTTTCTCGGGCAGCAATGAAAACAGGCATTCTTTGTGTATATTGAGTATGAGCCCCCTTTTAACAGTAAAACACAAAAGAGTTTTGCTTATTTGTAAGGTTTAGTACCCTGGGATGGCCGGGCTTACCCGTAGATGCCCCTTCCAGCTGCAGCTTGTGCTGGTGCTCTCCTGAATAACCTCCCTCAGGTGCTTCCTGGTCCATCCAGCGCTTGGGCTGAAGCAGGTCTGGCAGGGAAAGGGCAAAGCACATCAGCTTTACCTGGGTAGTAGGTCTTCCTGGGCTGGGAGAAGAAAGGTTGAGTCTATTTGTGAGCTGCTTAATTTTTGCCTGCATTTTGGAAGCCTTTCTCAGGGTGAAGAAGTCTGGGGATATATGTCCACATGCCCATAGAGAGAGACTTTCCTACACTTTTCTTCAAGGAAAGATCTTGGCCTACGAGCTTGAAGAAGCAAGGACTTTTGCCTGGGGCTGGCTAGGATAAGACTTGGAACGTTTGATCTGGAGGCGCAAGGCAATGAACTTGGCTATAAAAATCTCTGCCGTATTTCAGGTTTCTCCTCCTCCTTGAGAATACAAACTAAATGGGCCTGAAGCAGAGACCTGCTTACTGTGTGCTATATTAGTGACAGTGAAAAGGCACACTCTGTTTTGTGTTTGCATTAATAAAATAGCTATAAATTAAATTGATTTCTACATTTTTTCCTCTGTGCATCTCAGTAACAAGATACCGTGGTTGAACTATCTGGCATTTGTGGTTAAGCGTATTTATAGACCAAGAGAAGGTAAAGAGATAGCGATAACATTATTAGACATAGTGTATCTTGTTTAAGAGGAAAGGAAAGCTTTCCCTGTATTTGCCAGATGCTCATGTATGCAGTACAATAAAAAGCAGAGTAGGAAATAAATCTTAGACATAACAGACCTAGATTTGGATGAAGTCTGTGGATCACATCTTGCTGTTGAATTTCTTCATCATGTATAGTTAGAATGTGAAAGCAGAATTTTCTGGGCTATAATATTGCAATTAAAATTGATTTATGGACAGAGAGCCTTCAGAGTGATATCCCACTGCAATTTCAGAGCTAAAGGTCTTGCCACCCACAAACAGCCAAGTGCTTCTAGTATGTTAATGACAGAGAAGTGTAAATCAACCACCAAAAATATGATTGCAAGTTTCACTGTTAAGTTTGAATGTATCACGTGGACCCCTGCCCTCCCCCACAAATAAAGCCCTGCAAACGTCACTAACACAGAATCCAAAATATGATATAATTATTAGGGGAAAAGGTATTTATTAGGGCATCTCTCATTTAAATTTATCATAATGTCTACTGTCCAAAAGGCTGAAAGAACCTTACTTTTCGCTATGGAGGTCATTCAGAAAGTTCCGTGCTTTTGTGTATGATCAGGTAAGCATCATCATTCACACAAACACGCATCCATACATCAATTTTACAGGACTGAGAATTTCTACAGGCTGGATGAAATTAATGTCTTCTTTTTGAAAAGAGAGACATTACAGCTAAAATACTAAAACTACTTTTAAAAAACACTTTAGGAAAAATTATCCCTCTAAATCTGTATTTCAGAGCTGAAAAGCCACCTCTTCTTATTTGATTTTTATTCTAAATGAATGCTTAATACCTAAAGTTTCCACTGAGAGTTGTAGGCACTCAGCACGTTTTAAAATTGAGCAAAAATTATTTACACACGATTTTTGAATTTAAAAACTGTGGTACATAAACGCTTTCTATAATCTGAGCCCAGGGATTCAGCCTGCTGAAGGACATTGATTCCTAGTCTTCGTGTGCTTTGCCACCAAGGGGAATCCACGCACCCCCAAATGGCTGGGGAACATGGTCCCTGTATGGAAACCCACCTAAGCTATGCAGTAAGCAGTACCTGGATGAGAGTTGAATATTTAGCATAGGCTGAAGAGATGCCTTCCACCTGTCATTTAGAAACAGGTAATACATAAAAATTATGTTAATTTTACAAAATACATCTAGCAGTGGTTCTACCTCTTTCTTTTATCCGCAACTTCTATGGGTTGCAGAAACATATCCAAAAGATGCTATGGGAGGTCCCATCGCTTGCTTTTCACAAAAATGGGTGAACCGTTGGTCTGTCAGAACTAGGGATGTTTCAAATACTCCTTTGAACCTGTTCTAGTCAGGAGGGGTTGAATTAATATTCTTGGAGACCTGTTGTGAAATGATGTAGCGGTTAAGGCATCCTCCAGAAACAGAAGGGAAGAAGGGGTGAAAAGGAACCTTTCAGTTCATGTTTATTTATCTGAATTTATATTTTGTACAAGGTGAAATAGCCTACAGCCTTATAACATAAGAGATGGAAAAAGCCTAAGGCATTTGATGTGCCTGAATAATTTTGTTGTATTTTTGTATTCACATGATGTTTAGAAAAAGACATCTATTTATATTATGTGTTTTGGCTACTTAGTGGCTTAACATCTGTTTGGTAATGGTTTGGATGCTATTTTCTGTAATTTGTGTTTGCTTTTTTTGCTGCATAAGATCACACAAGGTTCCTGTTCATGTATTCACAACATATATTTCATTGTAGTTCCCTGACAAATTCCCTGATAGGTGAAAGAAAAGTGTACAGCCTTTGTCACTGCATCTCTCACCTTTTCCCTTCTTGATTTATTTTTTTTTCTTCTTTCCTCTCTATGGCTGAGTACACTGATGGCTGGAAGACAAGGAACAGATAGAATGGTTTCTCTCTTTTCATTACCTTTATTTATTCTGCAATATAAAGTATTTCCTGAAATTTATAAAATAACAGAAGATATCTCTGAAGAAGGAGATATTTTTAAAGAACTGACTCAAGATTTCTATCATAACCTACCAAGGAAACACACTACGTATTTTTCTAGCAAGAGTTTTGAGGAAATGTTGTCCACTGCGTGAAGGAAAGGAGGGGAGAGAAATGGCAGTAATATCAGTGCTTGCCTCAAGTAATTTTGTTGACGATAGGGGGTAATTAACAAAATTAACCATGTGTTTTATGCATTTTTAAGTAAACACAGAATATTAGTTACACAGGAAATAGCACTCTCATTCGTAAGCGTGTAAGAAGGACCACAGGGGTTACACCAAAGATCCATTCAGCCGAGCGCACTGTTTCTTCACTTGGCAGCAATAGGTGCTAAAGAGAAATCAGAAACAGAGACTGCATAGAGGGATTTTTCCTCCCGGCATGCTGTCCTGGCTTGCAGAACAGTGTGTAAGCTCAGGGCAGAGGAAAGAGAAATTGGGTTCGAACACTCTTCCATCCTTAACATTTCCAGTTAATAGACTCAGGATCCCCAGTTATCAGACTCAGGATCAGCTTCTGGATCCCTAATATGTTTTCGTTTCGACCTTTTGGCTCCCAGCTCTCCTGAAGCGTTGCATTGTAAGCCTAAGCACCTAACTATGGGCTCATGTGTCTGTTTTTAAGTCCTTTACTGGATATAGCTCCTCAGCTGTAAATTATGGCTCACAAGGTTTGGGCCCATGATGACAGTAATACTTCTCTATTTTTCTTCTTTTCTATTTTTCTGTTGGTTGCTATTAGAAGGAACCATATTCTTCTCTGGTACATAATCTACATTACCCAAGTTGATTTTCTTATCCTGTATTATTCCATCAAGCTTAGAACAGAAAAGAATAACCAAACTTTACCATAGTCCCCAAAATCTAACAGTGAAAAGGACAGGGGGGAGTTATATCTCCTTCCACCATCTCTTATCCCATTGCCAGAGTGTAGGAGGAAAACATTTCAAGATAACAGTGAGTGCAGAACATCAGGAAATCACAGGCATTTTGAAGTCTTGGTCCCAAACATTGCCTACAAGTGTTAACTGGTCATTCATTATTGGACTTGTTTTAAAAAGCATTAGAAGTGTTGTATGAGGTGGTTGCTGGACACTGCTGAGTGAATATTTCATTTTTTCCCCTCCTTTCTCTATGGCTCCTGATGACAACTAGATGGCCACATAGGCAAACTGTCACCTTCCAGTCATCTTCTTCCCACTCTCACTCTGCAGGTACCACACACCCTCCTCAAGTGCCTGCACTGATTTTGCTGTCCTTATGTATGAAATTCAAGCTTCTCATTATCTCTGACAGTGCTTTCTTTTGGGGCACGGTACACATTCTACTTCATTTTCAAAGCATTATATAAGGGACATGGGCATCTTTTTGGAGATCAGCAAGAACACACCTGTCTCCCTGGAGGCTGTATCTGGCTCCACAATCAGCAATTCATTTTTTCCCACTGGGCTTACTGAGAGTCTAATAGCACTGACTGATTTTCCTGACGGCTTGGTACAGAAACACGCTCTATTCAGTGTGGTATGATGAATTCTTATAATTGATTTGGTGCATTCAACATATGTTTGAAAAGTCAGAAGGGTAAAACTAGGAACATGTATGGAATCGTTGCTTTTAATGGCAATACATTGTTGCTTTGGTGATGGTCTATTGAGTCCTGGACCAGCTGTTGAATTCTACAAATTCAGTGTACTAATATGGTTTTGGCAGGCCAGGGAAATGGCAAAGGAGAAATAGAATTTTATACAAAGGCAGAGTGTTGGATTTGGGGTTGGTTTTTTATGCAAGGTTGGTACGAATCAGGAATGTTTTAAACATTACAGAACATCATAGTTCTAATAATTTGCTTTCATTTTCTGCAAATCCTCAAACCAAGTGGTTTAGATCCAGATTTAAGTTTTCTATGATGACAGTTTGTCAGGGCCTGAGAGGAAGAGAAATGAAAACTCCGAACTGCTACTGGTGCTCTTCAGAGATTCAACGTCTTTGAACCTCGATGCTGAAGCAGAAGAGTACCAGCCATTTCTTTCCTGTTCAATGAGAACTCCCCGCTGGTGCACTTCTGCTGCTGCGTTGTTGCCCTACCCAGCCCAGGAGAGTGGGGAGACTGCAGACACCTTCTTCACAATATTCTGATTTTCCTTTAATAGAAGGCAACATGCAAAGAATTAAAGGCAGATGGGTTTTTAAATACAGGGTTTAAATGCTGATTTCATCATACTGGTTGAGAGCGTCTTGTCATTGTTTTCCCCATAAAGGAAAAGATACTTGTTTGAAGCCTATAATGTGTGAAGCATGAGCCATTCTTTTTCCATCGACACCTCACACAGTGTGAAGAATAGGACCTCCACACAGACTCTCAGGTCTCACAGTAATCAGCAGCTGTGCTTGCACCATCATGTTATGTGAAAATAGGGCTATTCAGCAGGTGAAATGCAGCTTTCTGGGACTATAGCTGAAGCCACTGCACAGAGCATGAACCGACTGCTGGCTGAGAAAAGACCTAATGACAACTGCTGCATCTGAACAGTCTTGGCCGTTCAAACAAGATAGCAGCTATTTTCTCCTGATTATTCTCATCACCTTCCTTTTCAGAGGGTTCACGATAGAAGGACCACAGTGGCACTGCAAAGCTACAAGTTCAGATCCTCTTCTTCCTTTCCAGGCATCAGAGCTTTGCAAAAGTCACAGGTCAGAGATTTAGAGATCTGAGATTTTTTACGTTTCTGTATACGTATATATACACACACACACACTTCAGAGTGAATGAGGAACTGCAGCTGAAAGTGATAAGACATTAAGTAAAGTAAGAAATCAGTCAGGAACAGGATCATGGCAATAGGCGGAGTCCTGGAGCTCTCCACAGAACCCCCCCGGCGGGTAGCGCTTTACTGTCAGACAGTATTGCCTCCTCCATGTTCAGTGTGCTGGGAGGCAAAGCCCGAAATAGAGAAGAGGGCACCAGTTTGGGCTGAGTTTTGAGCAAACCTGTACCAAATTTGTCTGTCACCTGCAACCCTATGAAAATGTGCTGTATGGTACAGACTGATGTGTGCAAAGGGTGAAGATCCAGGCTCTTTCTTGCTACAGTTTTGTCAAAGCCTTTTTCTTTAAATGTGGAAATCTGAATTTTAATACGCTCTGCAGAAGGTTGTTTTTATTTGGTTTACTCTAAAGGAAAACAGAAAGGCTTAGATTTTATTTGAATGAGTAATTTTAGGGTTCAGAATCAAGAGGCAATTCAACGTGAGATCCTTATGTGACGTGGCTCCCTGCAAAATAAATAAATAAATACATATACACAAATAAAAGAAATGGGTTATCTTTGGGGGTATAAGAAGCAGTACAGCATATGGATTTAAGAGATTAGTTTTACTTGATTATCCAGTATTGCTGAGACAGATGAAGCAATACTTTATACATTTCTAGTGTCAATGTATTTTATGTGCTGCTGAAATTCATATATTGGTACAGAAAGAACCACAGAAGAGATTTTAGGAGCTGAAAAAATGTACTGCTGTGAAAGACTTAAAGAACTCAATCTGTTTAGCATCTCAGGAAGACAGAAGATGATTTGATTGCAGTTTGTACATATTTTCATGTGGAGAAAACAGTGGATACAAAAAGAACCTTTAATCTCACTAAGACAAGTAGGTGAGAGTCATGCCTGGAAGCTGATCTAGAGAAATTCAAACGACAACTTGTGCAAACAGTTTTAAGTGTGAAGATGATTAACCTTCAGATTATAAAGAAACAGCAAGGAAAATAGTAGATTGTCTATCTCTTGATACCTCAAATGAAGACTGGTGCTTTAGGAGAAAGATGGTTATGCCTTATTGAGCTTAACAGAGGAGTAACTGGATGTAATAGCCTGTGGTATACTGGAGATTGAATGTGATGATCTAATGGTTCTCCTGGCCTTAAAGTTTATGAATCCCTTGAAAATCCATGCAGACAGAATCATGAAAGTGAAGGGTTTATTTTAGCCCCTGAATGCTGCTACTGATAAAATGTGCTTAGCTCTGTTCTCTGCGCAAATGGAGTGGCAACCACCACGCCGAATTGGCCGGATGGCAGAAACATTCACATCCCGACGTTCTGGTCATCCTTTTTTGTGAAACCCATCCTGATTGACAGAAAACCCATTTCAAGAGCATGGGCAGAGAAGTCCCTGCCGGGCTTATTTGTTGATGAAAATGCTTATACGATATTGCTTTCTGAAAAAACGTACACTGGTAACTAATTGTGTGAAGTAAAATGTACTGTCACTTTGATTGTCCTGTTTGCTGATGAACATAGCTTGGGTAGCAGCCTTCAGTTTAAGCCTGACACGTTTATTGTCATATCAGCCACACACCTGTGGGTTTATATACACTTCTGGGTCATCATCGTTTCACTTTTAGAGCTGGGATTGAATATGAAGCTGATGCCAAGTCTATTATTAGTCCATTTCAAATCTTTCCAGAACGGTGACTTCCGTGGTGTGGCCCAGAGGGGGCCAATAGTTATTATCTGCTGCTATATTATAAAACATGGTTTACTTCATATCATTTCTTTGTTAATTAGGCAGGTGTTTGAGGTTTCCATAGGTTGCGTATGATTGTGCCCTTCTGAAGTATAAAAAACCACCTAACTGGTTTTGCCTCTAACAATTCAGTACTTTATTTAAAATTATTTTGAGGGAGGAAACAGCAAGACTCTGACCACCAGAGGAATATTTCAGCCCCCAGAGTGATCCCACAGATGGGCTAGAAGTTAGAAGAATTTATCCAGCCAAATCTTTAGGTATTCCATTCACCAAATGAACAGCTGTGGGTAGCCCATCTCATCCTGTGTTCACAGTTTCTTAAACTTTTGCGACGCCTCTAGCATTTTAAGGCTCTGCTGAATTTCTCAAGATCCAGTGCCAGCTCTTGAACGCCACATTGATTTTCCTTAAGAGTGTCCTCAAATAAAACATATAAAATAGGCCCTTGTCTGAAATTCATGTTCCTGCCAGACACAGTTCTTATGATATATTGCAACAATACATCAGAGAAAAGCAGCCCTGGTGATCTATTACAGTGATACTATACATCCTTGTAGAAGGAATGAACAGGAACTCTAAACTGAGAACTTGAACAGCTTTTTGAAGTTATCTTCTGGCAAAGATACTAACACCTATTGTGTTTGTCAAAAGATCAAATGTTAAATTTAACCCTTCGTGTACTACCGGTACACTGATTGGTGATTGCTAAATGTGGTTCTGCTTTCTGTGTGCAGGAATGAATTACAAATATTCAAGATTTTTTTACAGAGGTATCTTCTGTAATTAAGGGCTAAATACACCCTGATATTGTAAATGTGCTTCGCATTTAGAAAGAAAGAAGTAAAATTCTCTTTTAACTTCATTCTCTCTGATGTCATTTGAATCAGAAAAGAGCAAATACAGTGTTACCCATCAAGGGTGTAATAAAAACTTCGCCATTAACATCTGAAATATGTAGCGTAATGAGGAAAAGCTTCTGCAGCTTATTCTATTTTTCTAGAGAGGAAAAGGACCTGTGATTCACCATTACTTCTATGGGCTCAACAGTACTAGAAATATTTCTGCCTAGTGATGTTTTACCTGGACCTTTTTCAATGAGAATTGGAGTATGTCTTCCCTTGAAGTCACCTTTTCTCAATAATTTTAGCTCTTTGATATCTTGTTTCACTAACCTGAAAAATCTTGAGCTTTGCTTTTTAGAGTCCTCCCAGCTTGCCTCCTGGGCTCACGTCAGCTGAGTTTTGGGAAGTGGTTCCTGCTGTGATCACTTGTGTTGTTGCTATGGTCCTTTCAATATGCATGCTCAGATGCTAGTAACTAACCAAAGGTACACCTAAATTTCACTAAATTCACACAGCCTGAAACTTGTGTCTTCGGACTGTGTTCCTGCTTTATTAGAACAGCGAATGTTCCTGTTATACACTGAACTTTCTCATAGTAAAGAAATATTTCTCATAATACCACCACACTGCAGTCATTACTGATGGTTATTCTGCCTGAACAGTTGTGTCAATATGGTATCAATTGTGGCTGCATACAAGAAGGGTAAGTACTCACTTTTAGGCCTCTGCCTCCACTTACTACATAAGTGACTTTCCTGAATCATCTATGAAACTACATTTCCTTTTGAGGATCTTTGATATGGGCAGATTTTGTACGGTTTGCTTTCCATCTGGAGCTCAGCTCTGCTTCCTTCAGGCCAAAGACGTGACTATTGGTGCTCCACATCCTGGGTACTTGCTCTGGCATACAGCTATGTAAAAGGGTTCTCTCACTAATTTTGACCAGAAGGTGTATGACGGAGCCAAGAAAACATTTCTGGATACAAGCTCGGGTGAAACTTGCACGCTTTCATATGGTTCTGAATTACTCAATCAGCCCTTTTTCAGAGAAAACATTCTGCCAGTGCTGTTGGAAGACATTTTGGCCACAGTGCTTTGGATTATTTGACCTGCCAGAACAGCCATATTGCACTGGAAATGTGTGAAGCTGGGAATGAGATCAAGGGAAAACTCTAGGTCTGGTCTCTTCTGTGTCTTAGGGCTGTTCTTCTTCTACAATGAGTTTTAAGCCTATTTCCCAAATTCAGTAGGCAAAGACAGGCATTAAAATAACAGTGGCAAAGAGCTATTACTCAGCTTCCCAGTTTTTGCCGTTCCCTTGCTTAGCACTGAAGTGCGAGAGCATTTTGTCCTGTGAGGAGTGCTTCCGTTTCTTTATCGCACAGATTCTCCACAGTCAGCTTTCCCAGGTCCTTATGATATACTGAGTTTCCTACCCATCAGATTTCTTCATGCTTTCTGCCTCTCTTTCAAAAAATAAAGGAGAAAAAAAAAGGAAGAGGAAAGTCTATTTTTAAAAAGAAAGTAACATAGAAGGCAATAGCTAAAGGTAATAGTCCTTTTTGGTTTTCTTCATTTCATTTTCCCTTCCAAGCCACCTTGCCTGGTTCTCTTCCAACCTCTCTGTCTGTGTTAGTACAAAATGTTGCACAGTCTGTTAAGGTTCAGACCAAGAGGCTGGAGAATTGCAGACTATTTCAATTTGACTCTTTTACACCATTTCACATCTCATGACACAACTTTCTACTTTTGATGGAACAAAACTTTGGGTGACATCCCTTTAGTGCCCCCTTCCCCCCCCTTTTTTGGTAAAACAAAGTTCTCAACCACTTTTCAACTGCTTTAAAAATATATTTTTTATATTTTTTGTAATGTTGGGTATTGTGTTTTTTTGCTCAGTTGGAAAGACACAATTGTTTTATATCTTCTCAGATGATGAGAAATAAGAAGTCTTAATTTATTGTGTTTGGAAGACACATAATCAAATTTGAGAGTTTATCTGAATTGAAGAATTCATTGTACTTCCATTTTTAGTACAAAAATTCTTGAATTGACACTCCCCCATTTCAGAAACTTCCTAATAATGTTTGTATATTATTCCTCTTGAGAGGAGAATATGTACATCTTTATTTAGCATGTGTAATACAGTATATAAACTAAGTGCATGAAGCAGCTGAAAAATAACTGAATATAACTGCCACAAGAATACAGATATCTAAAGATGGGGAAATGATCTAAGATATTCACTATCGTTATAGCTAGAAATTTTAAAACAGGTGACAGTTATTTTCTTAGAGACAGCCCATCTGCCAGCTTGAAATTAACTTCAAGATTTTAATAAGCCTACAACAGTGAGGTCAGGCAGGTGCTATAGCCTCAACTATAGTAATTGCAAAATCAGGAAGAGTCATTTTGTCACTTCATGAAGGCAGACTGGCTGGCATCAATATTGGCTGGCATCCACCGGAGGAAGACTTGACTTCTTCCAGTTGCCACCTAACTAGCAGGTTCCTCACAGGAAAAATTACCCAGGTGTAGTCTGTGTTGCCTTGGCCTCTGTTAGCTGATCCTGAATGAGCTGAGACATATCTGCTTGCGATTAGGCAAGAGTTGTCCGATTTGATTTGCAGTGTGCTTGTTCTTGAAAACAAGAAAGTTTTCAACCCCGTGCTCATTTTTGCATTACAAGAAATATCAGGTCTGCTGTCGGCAGCAATGATCACTGTAGCTAGACCAGCTCTCAGGACAAGTATGGTTGTATAACTGCCCCTGAGCAGGAGCAAAGCGCAGCAAGGAATCTTGCAAGGAACCTGTCTGCCTCTGATCTTCTTGTCCTGTCTCTTTTCTGGCTTAATTCCTGAATATGGCCCTGAGAGTGCCCTGCTGGGTCTGATCAGTGAATATGGATCAATCTTGCTTACCCCCACTTGGCTTCCTCTAAGCTACTTACTTATCCGATTCTTGGTAGAAGCGAGATATTTTTGTATAATATATTCTGTAGTGCCTCCTCTCTCTGCTGAAGGTCCTACTTTATGTGGCTCTCTAGGGTAAAAAGGACAGAGGTAAGCAAACACAAACGCAGAAATTCTGGCTATATAAAATACTAGATGCTTTCTTACACCTGCCTACTCTGAACACTTAGTGTGCATGTTGTGAACTTGCCTGAGCCACAGGTTGAACGGGGAGTGCTGGGCACAGACCTCTGGGACAAAGCAATTAGTGTTTGAGCTTTTGCTCTGCAAGACACGTTCTGGGTAGGAGGCTGACATGCCACGGTGGAAATTGCACAGCACTAAAGGGGTCACACCTGAACTCATTTCTGAGAGGCTTCAAAAGACACCGGGATCATGTGGCTCCACAGCAGTCTGGTGAATAACTGCGTAAATCGCAACCTTAGTACTAAATGCTCTCTACTTTCCCTAACAATACAAATGAAATGGGATTTATATTTCCTCATCATGTCTTGGAGCACATACCCACTTTCTTTTTGTATAGTAATTTCCACTGATCTGTGATTTTGCCTTTTTATTCATCTCTTTATTGTTTGGAAGTACTTCAGAATTATATTTAGAAGAATATCTCAGATCAGAAGGATTTTAGATTAAAACCTACAGGCAAAATCTTTGCTCATTTTTGCTTCAGGGCCTAGGTAAAAATGGAGCATCACCATAATAGCAATTATGGGTGGATATTACTCTTGATTAAAATTAAATTAAATTGCAGTTGTCAACTAAAAAGATTTAATTATCACATAAAAACTGTGAGCCTTTCATTTTAAACATCTGCTAGATAAGCATGCCAGTAGCAGTGATGTGGAGTATTTGCCAGATACCTCGTCAACAACCCCCTTTGTATCATCAGATAATTGAGACAATATGGTCTGAAATGCTTCATTTTTCAAATCTGACTGTATCTCACATGCTACATAGATCTTAGAAGTCTTTCTTCAGGTCAGATGTAAACAAATCTAATATTATAGGATTATTTAATTTTTCAGATAAAGTGTTCTCTGGTGATACGTTGAAAATATTGTTGGGTCATATCAGTATCCAGTGTATTGATGTTTGGGATCTAAAGGATTTATCTGGCTACTCTTCTCTTTTCCTGGCCCAGGTTTTCAATGTCTGTAAATCTCTACAGTCCTACTGACATCAGTTCAGCAGACCGATTTCTCAGGCTGACATCTTCAAGGGTATTTAGATGTTTACACCTCCCTGAGGACCTCAGGCTAACAGGAGCCACTATCTGAACTTCTGCCTGTGCCTCCTCTGTACCAGGGAGGAGGGTCATATTCTGATACCAGGCATAAAAGGGACATGTCAGCATATCCAGATACCTGCCTGGAGGAATCGCTAGTTACAGAGACCTCCTCTATGCGACATGCTGTAAGAAAACGGCGTTCTGAAATCATGAATGTGCTTGGGAGGACTCAGTGTTATGAGAAGAAAAATTCAACTTCTAAGCTATTGTAATATTTAGATGTTGATTTTGGTCTCTTGAAGCTACTTGTAAAGAAGGTCATACATTTTCATGAAGTGCAAAATTTAAAAACCTTTTGATGTACAAAAGCGGAAATAAAAATTGCCCCCAGTTTTAACTGATACACTTTGTTAATTTAAACCAGAGAATTGGTCCTCAGTATTACTGCAAAATCTGAATGTGTTATGAAGACTAAATTTTTTTCATTTTGAGGGCAATGCAAAAATACTGTTTCTGTTCAAATTGTGAGTGTTTAAACTCTAACGTGTGTCTTTCAGTAGAGGTGGGAGTGACCTTTGCTGGGTGGAGTGGCACTGCAGCGCAGTGCACTGCAGTGTTGCTCCTACTGAATTGCTAGTGCTACTCCCTACACCAGGTGCTTCTTAAAATTATTTCATTATTCAGAAATATCTTACCTACCATCACTGGGCTTATCATTTGTGCTAAATTAATGACTCAGCTGGGGCTTCCGGGTAATAAATATATGAATATCAGGACAATCTCAATAAGCTAGTGCATTTAGCAGGAAAACTATGGGTACTGTAACATTGAGAAAGGAAAGACACTTAATCAGCCTTTCGACAATATAATTTTTAAAAGTCAATACAGCACTAGCTTCTTTGCTTATTACCAACATGCAAAGAAAGCACAAAGGAAAATAATTAAAGAAGAAGTCATTGAATAGTCATTAGAAGTTACTGCACTTCAGCATTGAGCTCTTTTGTCAGTGCTCAGCAAGAACTGACTGTTCTCCTCAGTCTGCAGGATGCTGGTCGAGTAGCAATGGTACTTTTGGATGTTTTCCGAAAGTAATTTGCTATTCCTACTTCTTCTGAACTTATGTTTTGCATTCTGTCTGTTATGCTTCCCTTAAGAGATCAAATCTATAACATACAATATTCTATATTAAAATTTTGAAAAAAAGAATCCGGGGCAGCAGAAGGAATAATTTTATTTAATAATTTGGTTTTTTAAAAATTCATGGGAAAATCTTGGCCCATCTGTTGCAACTCTCTATTACCTTTTTTAATGTGGAAAGCTAGTTACCAATACTTATGTGGGATTCTGCCACAAGGATATTTGCTCACAGTGAAGAAATCTGCCAGCAAACGAGCCTCCCTATTTTAGTGCTTGACAATCAAGTTAATGCTTTTGATTAAGTTGGAAATGTTCAGATGGAATGTGTAATGTGATACATAATGTGATTATTTATTGATGTACTGAGTGCCTATTCAAATTTCATGGTGTATTATTATTATTATCTTTTATTTATTGACTATTTTCAGTACACCTGACATTTAAAGACTTACAAATCTCTTCACTAAAAAGTTTGACCTAAAACCAGCCCGTACGGGCTGTCAGTGGTCTACCACCTCTCAGGGGAGACAAACCGTCTGTGATTCCAGCAGTGAGGCGACTCAGACATCCAGATCAGTGAGGAAAAGTGATCTTTGTCTATGGCTTGTATTTTTTCAATCAACAGAAATTTCTTAGGATGCTGGACTTCTAGGATTTGCTTCCATAATCTTGAAAAAAAGTACAAATAACCAAGGATTCTGTGCTACTTCTTGAACTGGCAAATAGGACTAAAAAGTGGGAGGGGGTGTGGGGGTGAGACGTGTTTTCCTCTGAAACTAATCTTTCAGATGACGAGTGAGTGCTGACCCTTCTATCTTCTATCTGACAAGGGATGATCATCCTGTCCAATCTTGAGCTTCCCCTGCAAGTTTCAGGGCTGGTCCCTTGCCAGATTTCCATCTCGTGCCATGCTCTAGGATTCACCCGCAGTTGCTATCTCACCCTTTCCATACTGGAAAAAATATATTTCCAGTGGACTAGGAGTCCAGTGGACTTCCCGTGACCCATTCTCATCTTCTCCCTGTCAACTTCTGCTCTCTGGACTGTTACATGTCTCATACCTTTTGGCTGTATGAAGATCGTGATATGTATTTTGTACAGTAGGGAATGTTCACCACTCCTGGTTTCATGCACAGCCCCATGAAACCTAAATGACTTCATCTAAAGAACTCAGAATTGGGCTTTATAGATCATTTTGCAGCTGAAACTCTCATCTCTTGGTTTTCAACCCAGGTAGACATTGCTTTGTATTATTTATGTTTTATAGTACTTTTCAAAAGAGAAAATTAAAATCATTGTTCTTTTCTCTTTAAATGAAAATGTAGAGTGAAGCACTGCCTTCTGTGTTAACCCGAAGTTCATGTGACTCCATCTGTATCATCAGGTGGTTTTATTTCAGTTCAGTTCAAAAGTGGATATTTTCCCCAATCTCTCTTCCAGTTGGCTCTACTAGGTTACCTGTTGCAGATCCTTACACGTAGGGAAAAAAAATATCCTGAACAAAGAGCACAAAGATTGCTTCCATGTCTCCAAATTCTCTTTTATGGAAAAAATTCTTTCTTACCCTTATTCACCTAGAGAGGTGTTGTAGTACACTCCATATGTTTAATCCCAGCTCCCAGTTCTTCTTGCCAAGTGTGTTGTATGAATTTTGTTGCTGCTTTCCAAGGAAAGTGAGGATCTTGCTGAATACATTTTGAAGCAGTCCAGCTCTCTCCTCTCTCTCCTCATAGTGATATTAAATATGCTACTTAAAAAACCTTACGGGCTTCACCAGTGTAAGGCCAATGTGTCTATTAAATTGTTCTTTGCAATATGAGAGCCAAAGAAATGCAGTTAGTTCAGATATAAAATTATGATTACAGCTGGGGTGGAAGTGAAGTGCACTTTCAAAGCAGGGAGAAAAATGGTCAGAATAGATACAATCTCTTACACTGTTTAAAATTAACATATTGTACTAAACCAAAATTAGGCATAATTGTAGCACTTAATATAACCTGTCAAGAGATGTTTTAATGAGCTCAGTTCAAACATTTCTGCCAAAGGACAGGAAATTTTTTCTTCTATTTCAAAATGTAATTTCAAACCTTGAAATATTATTTTTGAATGCTAATAATAGGAAGTTGGAGGTCAATGTTTGTAAGGACAATACTCATCCTGTTTTGGCCTAATATGATTATATTTTCACATCTTTATCTGCATGGAGACAGATTCTGACCCAATCAAATAAGACATGTTTTGTAGAGCAGAAAAACTGTTTTCAATTTTCTTACCTTTTGCTGTAAAAAACTAAATGATTAATCACTCTTGAGGTAGTAAAAACACTGGATTTTGAAATACTAATTGCTTAATAGCTTCACTTTTAATAGAGTAGTAGGCACACAAAGTTCATTTAAAATCCGGATGAAAGTGCCTGGACAAGTAGTCTATTGATCTATTTTTATTATGAAAGCTTGATTAGTGCAAAAAGTAAGCCAGCATCATAAATGACTTAAAATGTATTTTTCAGTTTGTAATTAAAAATTACTATGATTAACACAGATTGTGATTTTCTTATCTTACTACTGTGTCTGACTTTTTTTTCCCTGATAAACATTTTAAACCCTTATATCTACTGTTAGTTCTCTGATGGATCTATACATACCAGTGTATACCTTGTTCCTCTACTGCTCTGTTTATAAGTACTCCTGACCAAACAGATCTGTTTAATTCTGTAATTCAAATGTACTCTTAAAACCATTGTACAGGGGGTTCTTGACTGCTGAATGATTTTGCACAGTTGGATTTAATAGTCTACTTTTTCATCATGAGGATAACCTAAGAACATCTTTGTCCTGAAAACCAACTTGGTCTTGCGAAAAGCAGAAAAGAACCATAGTGAGGTCTTTGTGAGAGATTAAATGCAATTTCTGTCTTTTCTGTAGCAAGTTGCATTTCTGTACAAATAAATCTGCAATACAGGGGAAAGAAACCAGATGCTATTGTGCAAATACCAGCTTTCCTTAAAAAAGCATTATAGCAGAATAGAACAATATGAGATTCCAATTGAGTGGACTAGTGGTAAACTCCCTTGTGTAAACTAAGTCTATGAAACTGCGTAAGGTCAAATAGAAGAATCCATTTACGAGGTTATTTAATTAAAGTTTCATCACTGAGGTCCACAAGTTTCAGTAAATAATAAGTAAAGTTAGGCACTCTCAGGAGTGCAACACACACCTTCAGCAGTCAACTTTACAGTAGAAATAATCTCCACACAAATTACTTTCTAGATATCATTAGTAGAATATTGGATGGTACATTTATTATTCTATGTGAGTCTGCATATCTCCAAGGACAGGAGTTCTTGCTAAACAGTGGATATTTATGTGGAAACAATCCAATATATCTAATAGTCGGGAGGTTTTGTGCCATAGTTAAGGAAAATGTCTCTTTCTTAAAAGCCAATCTAATGCACAAACACTTTGGTAGGTTTGTTTCTCAAATAAAGGTATTCCCAACAAAAAATACAGGCATTTCTGGGCTGTAATATTTATATATTTATTAAAAAGATGAAGTTAAGGAATTATTAAAGAACTTATATTTTAAGATAGAAAGCCTTTAGCTAAGTCATCTGCCCTGTACTCTATCATAGGTGTATCAAAGGCTTTTTCAGCATCAAAGAATACAGCTACAGTAATTTTTTTACCCTGTGTTCTTTGATGCCTTTGCTAGATTTTGATATTTTCAGTGGCACACTTTCCATCAAAAACCAGCCTGATGGATTTCCAAAGACCTTTTGCTTTCATTATACCTTTGCAGATGAATACTCCTGCAGAAGTTTACTCAAAATAAATTATTACCAGAGTCAGTAGCTTAATGTACCCGTGATTAGGAATCCTGTGATCTTCAGCTGTTTCGATCATTACGGTTACTATCTACACAGCTACATGAAAACATGGAGAAATGTTTCTGTTATTTGTTATAGTTTTTAATATTTAAAAATGGAAGTTCAGAGTTTGCAGTGTAATTAATTAGCTTTGTATGGGAGTCTCTTAATTTTATTTTTCTGAAGTGGCTAAAAACATGCAAATTCTTTAGTACCACAATATCCAAAACTTTCAGTTGTGACAAGCTTGGTAGCTACCACAGAGGAGCTCAGGGGCCCTGTGCTGAGGTCTAACAGGTATCTATAAAGGGCAGACAAGCAGGTGTCCCATCTCACAAGACTGGTGCACTTGATGGTGTGTACGTGGAGCTCATTGTCATGCAGTCTGGTGTGCATGTGCATACTTGTTACGTGGCCTGATGTGTGCTACTTGCCTAATGGACATCTGTCCATCATGGACTAGATAAATTTTTCTAGCAAACTATAGTCCAACATATCAAAAGTTGGATATATTAAGTGATTAGATGAATCAGTGTTAACAGAAACGAAGAAAGACATATCAGACTTATTCCCAGTTCAGGGGGAATTATCATCAATTTGAGAGTTAGCATTTAGAAAGGTGGATGAGAATAAAATGAGGGAAAGTAATAGTACATTCAGCATTGAATTTAGACATCAGCTATCAGACTCCTTAATATCCCTGAGAAGGGCTCTGAGAATGACTAAAATAAACATTTAAAGTAAGCTTCCAGAAAGTGAAAAGGTGTTAACTGGTGATGAGAAGAAAGTGAATTTGCTGTTTTAAAGGCCTTACAAAAGAAGTAGCATGAGATCTGAGAATCTGAAAGAAGTGTTAGGAAGGAAGAAAACTGTGAACTTCAAAAACATTCTAAAATTGTCACTGCTTTTTAGTACATTTAGGAAGTGATCCTGTGTTTGAAATACCATACTAAGAACGTAGGAAGGAAAAACAGAAAACACCCTATCAGAACGTCTGAAATTCTTGTAAGAGAGCATTACTTTTTTTGGTGAAACTTAGTATAGCTTAAGGCTATAAACCCAGTTTAAGGTTGATGTGCTTGATCTCTTCACGTACAACTTCTGTGGTCTGATTTCTCGAAATGCTTCTCCCCCATCAGCCGACAGGAAGCATTGCCAGGTCATGGAACTTGTGAGGCAGTCTCTCTAAGCTGTTTGCTGCCTTGGGACAGAGGAATCATAGAATAGAATCATAGAATCATTTAGGTTGGAAAAGACCTTTCAGTTCATCGAGTCCAACCATTAATCTAACACTGCCAAGTCCGCCACTAAACCATGTCCCTAAGTGCCACATCTACAACTTTTAAATACCTCCAGGGATGGTGACTCAACCACTTCCTTGGGCGTCCTGTTCCAGTGCTTGATAACCCTTTTGGTGAAGAAATTTTTCCTAATGTCCAGTCTAAACCTCCCCTGGCGCAACTTGAGGCCATTTCCTCTTGTCCTATCACTTGTTGCTTGGGAAAAGAGACTGACACCCACCTCGCTACAACCTCCTTTCAGGCAGTTGTAGAGAGCAATAAGGTCTCCCCTGAGCCTCCTTTTCTCCAGACCAAACAACCCCAGTTCCCTCAGCTGCTTCTCATAAGACTTGTTCCCTAGACCCTTCACCAGCTTTGTTGCTCCTCTTTGGATGCACTCCAGCACCTCAATGTCTTTCTTGTAGTGAGGGGCCCAAAACTGAAGAGAGGACAGGAACAGGAGGGTGTCTGTGCTCCTACCCAGCCCGCAGGAGCAGAGCATCTGCAAAAGAAGGCATGTCATTCCTTCAAGGAAAATATCATATACTGATGGCCTAGTTCCTTCCTGGCTTCCCAGACTGATACTATCATGGGCTGAAGTATTTATCCCTGTCACGATTTATCAATATGGGACAGTACACATGAACCCTATGCTCTAAGCTATGTTTCAGAAAAAAATCCTATCTTAAATCATGCTGTTCTTTAGATAGAAAATCAATTTTTAAACTTAAAAGCATGGGAATATTACTAAAGAGAATCGCTGCGGTTAGCCTGCTGATATAGAGAGGTTAAGCCAATCGAAAATGATCATACTGCAATACAGCAAATGGTGAAATGCCAATCTCTTACTCTTTGTTTATCCTGTCTGCCTCTGTTAATATCACAGTTTTACTCAGTAGAATTGTTTTTAAGTCAACCCTAATCAAAAGTAGTTATAGCTCTGGTTAATGGAAAGAGTGATACAGGTTCTTAAACATTTCTGAAGATTTTATCATAGGTGATGAGATACTACATTAAACTTAATCCTACTTTAATCATATCTATTTATTCAAAATAGCATGAAGTTATTGTGATTTCTTTTTGTGATTGGTACTGTTCATTACGTATTTTATACTGAACACTGCCTGACAAATAAACCAATAATTAAATGTTTATCCAGCTGTTTCAACTGAATATGCACAAGCCACACAAGCTATACTATAGCATCTATGAATGGAATATATTTTGAAGGGACTGTTAGTTACTACTTCTGCTTTTTTTTTTACTCACTTATGAACATAGTGGTAAGGTGATTTTTTTTGTTGTTCTAAAGAATAGTTTAGCTGAGCTTTCTTCTGAATTTTCCAAGACCCCTTGCGTCCACAGGTTCAAATTATAGCAGGATTTGTATTAGGCTTTTACTTCTCAGATAGAGGTAAGCAAAATTAATGGAATTGTATTATAATGATTTTTTTCAGTAGAACTTTATGTAGGCACTGTTTCTTCTGTGACCTTTCCCCTATTTTTATGTAATGCAATTTTAAATAATACAATGATATTTCAGGAGGCAGTTTCCAACAGTCTGCTCCTGTGTGCCATAAATTAGAATAACTCTATGACTGCTCTGAATTTTTGCTGAGTGCTGCTCAGCTCCTGGACTGCGCTAAGATTTTTATTTTTCTTTTATTTCACTTTCTACTCAGGCCAACCAAGGACAAAATGCAGGGAGATTTTTGCTGAAACTCTGTACATAAACCTGAACTCTGTTTTGTACTTTGTGCAAGGAATATTTATATGGTACTTGGCCCCAGCTGGAGGACACTTTTGTTTACCCTTTCATACAAAAAAAGTGGATTCTGGTATTCAGAACCTGTATATCCTACTCGCTCATAGCACCACAGGTCCCAAAATAGACTCAGAAAAATACGCCACAAAAGTGTTTTATTGTTAGCAGAGAAATTAGCACTGAGCAGGCCAAAGGGCTGGGTTATTCTTTATCTGTTGTGACAAGAATAGGATGATGGAATTTGAGGGAAGATCCAAATTTGACCTCTCTACTGGTGCTGTGCTGCAGAAATCTCTGCCAAGGAAAATGCGTAAATGCGTAGGGGAAATAATAGCTAAGTTCTTTTCATATCTGTGCCAGGGAATTAGATACCCGTGAGCTGGAGAAGCATGATCTTCTTATGTCAAGAGATCTGAGGTTAATATTACACTGACTGTGTTGGAACAATGCGAGCTTATAAATGCATGGCAATTTGTCTAATTTTATACAGAGTAGATTGAATTCTGCCCTGTCCTTTCCACTGATGATGAAGGTTGATAATAATGGGAAGCAGGATGGTAGGAGCATGTGGGTATGTGCCAGTGTTAATAAGACAATATTATATACCATCATTTTTCATTGCTTCTCCTAGCTGAGAACAAGACCTTAAAGTGAAAATATGTTTAAATTGATTGAACCATATCTTTTGACAAATAGCAACCCAAAGGATGTCTTACTGGATATTTATCAAACCTTATCAATGATGTCACAGGCAAAACAGATATGGCAGCTCAACTGTTTCATCTTCTGAGGTAACACTTGTGTGGAGTACAAGGCAGCAGAAGACAATATAAATAAAAGTTAAACTTGAACACAAATTTAATACAATAACCCTGGTGTTTTTTAAGGCTGACTAATACTAGATCAGGCTGGGAATATGGACAGCTGCTTGATTGTTACAAACATTTCAGCTTCCATCTGTAAGCTGATAAATAGATTTGTGAGGCTTGAGATGAAGCCTAGATTTCCAAGGAGTACCTGGAGCCCTCGCTGTTATTCTCAGTAACGCCGTCTATCGTTGTTACAACTGCTCAGACAGGGGAGATTCTGGTGCTAAAAACTGATTTTAATAAGGTTTCTTCATACTCAGATTTGTACTGTCTGAATAGTCAACATATGTATACCAAGAAATAAAATCAAGAGGAGCATATAAAGTTCTTTTGGCTTTGTATGCTTGAGTGTACAGCTTTTTTTTAGTACTGAAGTCATAATATTTGTTTCTTATAGAAGCAAATTGTATTTAAAATTACTAATCCTGAGGGGATCGATAGGGAAAGGTTCTTTTGAATTTAGTGACTACAGTATCTAATTTGAATTTTCTTTTTGCTTTAAAATAAGTGAATTTAGTAAATTATTTCACTTAAACATTAATAGACCTGTTTTCCACGCAAATGAATGAGGACTTGTGTTACCAGGTTAATTAGTTCCAAGTCTCTAATATTCATTCACATGAATGAATAGGGACTACATTTGAATATAGCTACTTATTTGTTTTTGGTGCCGTATTAAGATTCCAGAAACTTTTCTTCTGTTTGGTCAACGATCTTAGGAACCAACATTTTGCACAATGTTATTATTAAATTTGAGTATGTATTCAGGATATAACAGGTTTATGGATTGCAAAATCTCTTCTTTCAAGAGAGTACAACACTTTAATGCTTTTTTCTCACAAATTATAAATTAATTCACATGATTTTTTGAAAATACTTCTCTTAAACATAGACCCAGTCCTTATAGTAAAAACCCCAAATGGACTAATAAAGCGGTATTGTTGCAATATAGCAGAAAATTCAGTTCGGTTTTATTTCAGCTACTTATTTCATTGAAGACCTTGAGGTTTTCCCACAATAGCTTTGGCTTGTCTTTACATAATCTTAATATATGTTTTATTCACTTAGAAAATAATCATAAAAATTCTGCTTTGCTTAGAAATACATTTTTCTATTTTCAATAGCATGCACTGTCTGCTCTGTCCCATTCTCAAATTTAAAATGACCTTTGGCTTCATTGTTCCTTACTGTTTGCCATTATTTCCTAAAATACTGTCATTTGCCAAACTGCAAGTTTTTCTCTAGTTATCCTAATGAATACAGCCCCTACCCCCCAAATATTGACCAAATTTTTTTTATCTGTAATGACTTTCTGGTTACTTCTCCCTACATTTTTCTAATTACATTTATTTATCCTGAAAGCCTCACTATGAGCTATGTTTTAGCTATATTCATAAAACATAGGATTTGAATAGCAAATGTCTCCAAAAACCATTTTTTTAAGGAAGTCATGAATATAAACACTTCCTAAACCTAGTAGCTTCTTCTGAATCAGTAACATATTGGTGCAGATGCATTATCCATCTGATGCTTTCTATTCCCTGGATGCTGCAGTGGATAAGATTGCCTTCTTTAGTGCTGTGTTATACTTCACAGCGCAAAAAAACCCTGAAAACATTAGCAGAAATTCTAGGCTACGTACAGAACAGATATAGCTTTCTTTCCTCCAAAACTTATAATAAATATGCTTCTAATATGCTTATATACAACTTTCCTTGCTACTGGATGCTATCACAGCACTAATTGCTACCTCCCTAAATTTAATGAATTATTATTGGGATTGGTAACAGGCAAAAGTTCTTGTTAACCTAGGTTGAGAGATTATAACTTAATAAACTCTGAAGAGTTTATAACTTAAACAGGAGAAACAAAGCACAGGGAAAAGGGGACAGCATGAAACACAGTTGGCTGAAGCATCCTGTTCCATGATTTTTTAATGTCTTGTTTATCTGAAATATCTCCTTTTTTGTTTTGTTTTGTTTTGTTTGCTGGGTCTGGTTTGTAAGGACAAAAGGAGGCGAGGAAAGAAAAAGGTGACAACTGCAAAAGATGGAAAGTTAAAGGCAAAATGGAGAAGAAGGGGATCACAGACAACCGGTGGAGCTGAGACTTTACAGAAGCGATGAAAAAAGTTGCTTTCCTTCAAATATGTGGAATATAAAGTATGGCTTCCAGTAAGCGTGATCTCAGACAGAGTCTGTTCACACTCAGGTTTAGGTGTAAATTAGAGAGAAAGAGTTTAGATAACTTAAATTCAGAATTTCATGCATGCCCCCTACATTATTGCTACTGTTAAATACCCTTAATATGGTTGGCAGTCCTTTCATAATGTGATGCAGTCTTTGAACAGTTATTTTTTTTGTTCTCTAAAGCATGCTTGTTTACCATTTTTCCCTTTCCTGTTTCACACGAGCTGCTGTTTTATATGTATCTTCAATACCAAGATACTGAAACAGGTCTTAGAAAATGGAAATTTTTAGGAATTCAGAAAAATGTATTTGACTTTGAAAGGATTTTAACTTTTGAAAAAGGTGAGGCAAACAGCAATTTGCAGAAAGTGGGACACAAGTCAAAGCTTTGTATTTTTTCTTACTATTTTATAGAACTCCCAAATTAATGACTTTCATGAAGTAAATATTTGAATGATAGAAATAATTTTGCTTTTTCCTTTTTATTGACCAGGACTGCTTCATCTTGCCTCTGTACTTAGCATATACCTCAGATGTAACTTGTAGTCTGCACAGGCCCCTTAGGGGAGCGTGCTCTTCAGGGAGAGTGCCCCTCTAGCTTCCCTTAAAGATGAAGGAGATATCAAAATTTGAGCTTCCTTGTACGTTTCTCTTTTTTCTTCTTTTTGCATAAACAATAGCTTGGGGTTTTTTAAGTCCTGTTTAACTTAAATCTCCTGAAATCCTCAAGAAAAAGATACTATACAGAGAAAGATAATGGAAAGGGAAATAATATCCAGACAAATGTTCAGACTGCAGCTTGTTTCTTAAATTGGGGGAAAAATATGAAAAACTATTTATTTTAAAAGTAAAATGAATTTAAATTGACATGCAGTTGCTCAAATATACTAGTTAACTAAATGGAAAATATCTTTTTCGTAAAAGTGCTGAAACCAATATACAGTTACTTTTTGGGAACAAGGACTACTCTGATCTGAGCAAGTTTTTTATTAAAACTAACGTATTGCTGCACCAAAGTTTGATCTCAGTGAATCAAATATTTCTGTTCTACCTCCTGGCATGCAGAGGCTTTTTTCCCCCTACTTCGGTGAGACTGCAGTCCTAGCACAAAAACGTATAGTCTTCAGAGGAAAGTATGAATTACTGCTGCTGTTGTCTAGATGCAGGAAAGACAGGATACAAATTCTCCTTAGTACTTCATAGACTCCTGAAAAAGAAAGGGGAACATGAAAGTGGGTATTTTAAATAAATTTCTTCACCTTGATTTAGATTCAGACTTGAATACTTGTATTGAGCCAATGCTTTTCCACATGAGAAGCACAAATACTATGGCATCATTTGGAGTGCAGGGTGCTGCTCTACTTTTTATATGTATATCTGAAGCTGGCTGGTAAAACCAAAAAAGATTTATGGTTAATTTGCCCTTTGGTCTCAGCAGGACTGGCCTTTTAGGAAGCACTGTGCAGGCAGTACAGTCCCTCAGGGGTGTTGCTGTCCCAGCGTGGGTCACCCATGGCCACAGACCCAGAAGGACCCAGCATGGGTCATGTTACCCAGATATAGGTGAATCTACTATAGAACCCCAAGGAGTACTGATGGTAGAGCTGCTGTTGTCAGCTTTATGCCCCCACAAAAGGCATTATTTGTTGAAAAGCAATTACTAGATGCAGTCGTCTGCTGCTTTTTGTTCATTTTGTGATAAAGCTGCTGATAAAGATTAGATACCAGTTGCATATCATGCTTCAGTCAAAATAAAAAGGTTCTTAATTTGAACAACATATCTCCACAGGCTGTCCCTGCTGACCCTTCCAGCTATGCATCTGCAATATTTTGTAGCTCTTAAGTTGAACCTTATAAAAATAACATTGCTGATACGAAAATGCTTTTCTCCCTCCCGATGCCCCCGAGATATGTTTGAGTTTTCTTTGTAACCTTTGATTTTTTTTTAAATCTTGTTGAAGAAAGATTACAAGAGGGGGACCACGGTAGGGAAAAAAACAGAAAGGACAAACAGCGAGTCAATACTTTTCAACACAAGAAGCATCTTTGCATCAGATTTTCCAAGATATTTTGCATTCGTCTTGTTTAAATCAATGATAGCATCTCCAGTACGCTGAATAGGATCAGAGTTCATTTCAGTGCTGAGTGCTTTTGAAACTCCTTTCCCATTGATACTTAGCAATGACCTTCATTTTCCTTTCCCCGAGTTAGTAAACAACTTTAGAAATGCTAGCTAAAAACAGAACACAAACTTAGTAGAATATTTGCCCACTTCCAGTTGGAAACTGTAGAAAGAGGTAGCCAGACCACTTACCATCGCTTAAATCACTGTGACTATATTAGGTTAATTTTAATTCACTTAAATTCAGTCCATGTCTCTCTTTCCATCCAGACAAGCAGAGGAAGCAGATGGAAGCTATTTACTATAATTAGATGAATTTTAGCAATGCATGAAGCAGAGCAGACTGTGGAGGAGGAGGGCATCCCGTGCTGGGGTAGGTGGGTACAAGTTCGCTGCCCTTGTGTAATGTGGTGATTTTAATGGTGTCAACACTGATCAAACCCTGATATGGATAAAAGGGGGATACTTTTATTGTGAATGATAAAATGCAAGCTTTATAGTAGTAAGTCCTCACATTGGCTTACGATAGGCAACTTTTTCTCCAGAGGCATTTGTAAAGCTTCAAAGCTACACTGAAACCTTGATCTCTTTGAAGTCCAGCAGCGTTTTGGCACTGTCTTCAGCGTCAACAGGTTTCCCTGGTGGGCTTCTCCTGCAGAGGTGCCAGGAAACACCACCATTTCATTTGCCTCCCGAGAGTCTCACTGAAGCCAACACAAAAAGTTAATAAATGCATCTGTTGTTGTAATGCATTAAATTAATTAGGTCAAGAAAAAGTGTGTAATACATTTTTAAAGGCATTCATTTTCCTAGTCTTCTCTGTGACTTCTGTCTCTGTGCTTTTCTGGAGGAGGCACTGTTTGTACAGGTTCTTATGTCTTCTACCACAGTTGTCAACGCTTGACAAATTATGCAGAATATTAGTAAACTTACAAGGCTTTTAAATTGAAAAGATCATTTTAACAGGAATTTTTAAAAGAGTATGATGGACTCCTTTAGTAATTTTATTTCTGAAGTTAGGTCTGGTGTGTTTATTCACTCTTCTGGTTTTGTCTGTTTGCACACAATAGAGAGAAGGACATAGCATTTTATAAATCCTTTGAGATTACAGTTATTCAAAGGAAATCTTTAAAAGTTGTAGACATTAATTCAGTAGCATTAACAAGTGTTTTATTAAATTAATGTTTAGACACAATGAATTTTATGCCACTTTATGCTAATGAAAGCTATGTGCACTTAATAAGTTGCTGATAGTAACGTCAAGTATGCCAGTAGAAATAGTATAAGCGTGGAAATTGAAGAGCTTATTGTTTATTTATTGACTAATGAGTTGATTTAACTACTCATTTTCCTGTTTAAGTACCTTTAATGCTCTGAAATTCTCAATCAGAATGACAGCTGTATCTTTTGTTGTCACCAAGTAAAATAGAAAACAAGAACCAGACTGACACAGATCCTTTTATAACAACTAAAAAATCCCTCTCCTTTACTATTACCTATAGAAAATGAACCTTACTAGGAATTGTAAGTATCTAGGTTAAAGGGAAGAGAATAGTTACTAAATAATAGGGATAACGACACGTGTGTACCCTGAGAAGTTTCTTTCTTTTCCTAAGGGACCATAACTCATGTGTTTGTGTTTGAAATGCTGTTCCTCACACCCAGAAACGTTTCTAAGCCCAGGATGACTCACATCAATAAATGTAAATCAGTCAGGTGTATTTGGGATAGATATGCAGTGGGAGGAAATGAACATAACTCCATGGATTTGTAGAAACTACACCTTGGGGTCACTGAGGATCTGGCCCGTTACTCATCACGGCAACAGCAGAGACAAAAATTTATACTGGGCCGGATTTGATACTGTGAGACTTGCTTAACACAGTTCTCTGTTCCCTCTTCCCATATAACAAACTCCCACCATTGATTCATATTCTTGCAGGACACTAGGAAAAGCACAAGTGGCAAAAATGTTATTCTGCAGGCATTGTAAAATAACCCCAAACATATGGGCCCTATTACATTATATATTTTTTCAACTATATTGGAGAGTGAGGTAGTTTTCCTCTAGTAACCATGCTATAACATTAAAATAACAAGTTTGTGTTGTAAGGTTAACATTTAGAAATTTTTTTTTAATTTCATGTTTTCTATCCTTTTTTATTGACAGTATTTTTCATGTTAAATTGGAGAAAAATAATGCGGTGTTTACGTTAATTTTACCAACATAAATAATTTTATTGATTTTTTAAAAAATATTTTCATTAGTTATTTTCTATTATACTAGGGAAGCTTTGTTCAGAAAAACCCAAACTGATCTGTGGATAAGTAAGTAATAGCGGGTGTTAAAAAAAAAAAAAAGAGTATTTTATCTCACAGATACTATCGTAGGCAACATCTTTGTATTCTCCGAATATAAATCAGTAAAACATTTGGCATTTTCATAACTTTAAACTTGGGATAAAAGTTTGCAGCAGAAATCAGTCTTTTAGGAACAGTCAATTATAAACTTCATCCTGCCCTCCCAACCATCATGCTGATCTCAACTCTGAAATAGTGCAGGGGAACCAGAATTCTCATCCTTTGCAGTCACAGGACCTTGGCCAGGAGAAGCACCTGTCATGATCTCTGATTCTGGAGACTTGGGATATGACTCCTTCTTTCCCGTAGGTTTTATATCAGCTTATTGAGGGGTGAGCCATGAGCACGTATTTAAGTGCAACACTTCAGGAGAGTGTTTGAAGGCCTCATATAAAGTTATAAGTGTTTGGAGCTCTTCTTTGAAACACTAATGAATCTTATTTCCATCATTTATCAGTTAAAGGAAATGTGTTAAGAAAACATTTGAAAAGCCATTAGTTATAAACTCAAAACAGCATATGAAGCAAAGGAAGCATTATGGTGTTTTTGGCTTAGCATCCCTAAATTGTTTGTTTCCCACATATTTTCCACAGGCACTGTAGTTCTTTTTTGGAAAATAATATTTTAATTTTACATTTACAGTTTTCTGGGTGCTTATTTACCATGATCATAATTTCTAGCAACTAGTTATAATATTTAATCTGTTAACTTTGTAACTTTTTTTACCCCTACTTCTTCTTGTCTTTCCAGGCTGTGTTGTAAAATTCATAAACCTGGTAAATTAAAAATAGATGCACATGTTTTACGGATATTTTACACTTGAGCTGAAGACTTTAGGTATGACAATTCACTTAATATGAAAGGTGTTAAATACTTTATTTTACCTTAATGAGTGCCATATTCCTCCCTCTCTTGCTCTCTCTCTCTCTTTCAGCCAAGTAAAACAAGAACACTGTTTTCTTCGTTTCGGTTTAAATATGTGAAGCCATTATTTCTGTACACCCATTTAAATTATTTCACAAACACTTCTCTAGTGCATTGCCTTTAGTTTAAGAGGAAAGAAATGTGGTGGAAAAATAATTTAAGATTCATAAAGAAAACTTTATTTCAGACTCTGTCTCGAGGTTTTGATGTTAGTGGATTAATGCACTGACTACCCTGCACCCTTCCCACCCCCATCTAAGACCTGATCTTAAATCGCAATTTTGATAACTAGTAAAATGTATGATGGTTCCAGCTGAGATCCCGCATTTGTACCCTTCATAAAACTGCCAATCAATTAGGAATAGCTGAACTGCACTGGGAAACCTGTGAAATCTCCTTGGTCTTCCCCTGGCATCTTGCTTCGTCCAATTCACTTCTTTTCCAGGAGACTTCTACAGGGCTGTAACATTTCAGTGGGCAAGCCCACAAAGCAATTCCCCTGTTTATGTGAATGCTAAATGCACTTGCACAGTGTTGAAGCAAACATATCAAGAATTTAAAAAGATACATTAGGAGAGAGCTTTTGAAGAACATTATATTTAATAAAAAAGTTTTTCTTCTGTTTTCTCCACTGTGTTTTTCTAACTGCTTGCTTGGGTCATCCAGCAGGCAGACAGCACAGGACCTGCATATCAGAAGGGCTTTGCAGGACATGTCAATATGTCCTGGGGGACAGCTGTGTACTAGAATGTGCCTTATCCTCTGTATTATATGGATCCGTCTCTGGGCCCCTGGTGTTTATGATTGCAGTGATAAATTACCTACTTTTATAGCCACGTTGTTTTATGAATATTTCATTTTATGCAAAATGCTCGTCCTGCTGAAAGCAAAAGTACCTGTTCCATATTTTTAGCCTTGGTTGCTAAAAGATGAGTTCAAGTGTTTGAGATACTTGACACAAGAATGCTAATTTATACCAATCTTTTAGCTGTGGGATTGATCTGCAAACTTATTTCTGCATATAACTTTACCTTGTCTTTAGATGTCAGAAATGTTTTCCATACTTCTCTTTCCCACAGTTCTGAATTTTAATGAGTAACTTCAGCAATTATTGGGGGGTTTCTACATCACTTTTATACAGTATAAAAGTTGGAAGATATAAAGGATGAGCAGGGTTAGAAATACCTGGGTAGTCCTTTTTTGGAATTTAATTACCTAAATTATACTTGTTATAGTTTTGTCTCTTTTTATCTTTATTTTTTTAAAGCTTTTGTTTGTTTGTTTCTCTGATATACTCACACATCAAATTAAAGGAATGAATTAATGGATTAATGTAGTAAGTTACAAGAAATCAAATTCATTTTTAAAACTAAGTGTTATCATAAAGTATCATTGAAATCTGTCATGTTGTGGTGGTGAGTAATCTCTTCTGATAGCCAAAATGAATATAGATTACTTTTCAGTACAGACATGTGAGAGACATTAATGCAGCGGGTCCTACAAGCTCCATCTGTGGAAGAAATTGCTTGGTGCTGGATCTTCAAGTCAAATTTGGTCTCATTTGGCCTAATAGTTCTCCGTTATAGGGGATATAATATTAAAGAATGGAAACTTGGCTATAATTTCCCAGTTCAAAATTTCATAACACTTGGAATTGTGGTATTCGTATGAGGAAGAAGTTTTGGAATGAACAATTTGAACCTGTGAGTCTCTGTCATGCTGCTAATTTGTTAATAACAACCACTTCTGGTAGCTGCCTGGTGCTACTCTGCTAGCTCATTCTTCCCAATATTTTCAGTGCTCCACAACACAAACTGAGTTGAGGGCAGGTGTTGCTAGCAAGTTCATGTACACCATGTTTTGATGGTTCTGGACATACATCAGTAGCATCCCCTACTCAGGGCTATTGATCCAAGTATATTGATACATGCATATAGGCTTCAAAGAGCCTTATTCCCGTTAGTGAGAATCTTTGGCAGATTAAATGAGGTGCTTCTTAAGAACAGGAGCCCAGTCTGGTTTGCACTGTTACATGTCAAGAATTTCTTTCAGCTCTTCTCCTTCATACATCAGTCAGCAGGTCTCAGCTCTGTGGCCTGTGATCACCTGTGTCTACAGGGCCCCCGATCTGATGGTGTCCATAAAGAGAAGCCAACTGTTTTTATGGGTCATTTGGAGTCAGTATCCATTTCAAATTATATGTGCCCTGCCATTCTCTAACTGAGGGATATACACAGATATACAAGGACAAGAAAGACAGGGAACATAAATACAGGACGTGCTGGTTTGGCCCTTAAAGGCATCAGAGGACTTTTCCATAGAAGTGCACTAAGCAAAAATTAGAGCTCATAACCTCCCATCCACCGTTTGAGATCAAAGTCTGGAGTCTGGGTTGTCCATACACCTTAAAAAGTGTGCCCACCAAAATCTCTAACATGATGTAGAGAGAGAGTCCTGGGTTACAAAGCGCTACTTGCTGTTGCAAAATGCTGTGGCACCTCTCAGAATAGTGTTTTCACAGCAAACACATCATAGTTAGGTCATGCTGTGTTTCCTTTATGCACCATCAGCAGTTTCAGAGCAAATATGCTCCAAAGTCAGATGAGACCTTGATGACAAAAGCAGTTCTCTGAACTCTTCCAGTCTGGGCAGTACTGATGGGAACACGTGAAATGTTTGGGGAGGACTCATATTTGCAGTGCAGATTCCAAGTCTGGTACTGAATAAATGATTGCAGTTATTTTTTTGATAGTACCGAGAGTAGAGTTCTTCACTCTTCCCAAAAATCAGTTGTCTCTGTCTCTTGTGAAAGTTACCACTTGAAACCCAGAACTGCAAAGATAAAAAGAGATTACAAAAATTGTGCAAATGTGATGTGCTGAGGAAAGACAGTGGTAAGGGGAAGGCTTGGGGGTGAATTTATTCCAGACTCCACATTAGCATGAATAAAACCAGGTTCTTTTTCTTTAGGATTTGAAAACTTTTCAGAGGTTGTTCTGCCAGGAGTGATTTCTGACTCATATTCACTAAGGGAAGCAGAGGAAAGATGAGTAGACTGAGAGTAGAGAAGATGATTTCCATTTCTGTCAAGTGCAGACAGTGGGGGTCTTTTTAATTTATTTGTTTAACAGTTCCATCTGCATCAATTAGCTAGGATGTATTAAGCGATGCACCTTTTTTCTTCTTGTCTTTCTCTTTAAATTCCCTCCTTGCACTGTCAATGCTTAAATTGTAATGTAGGCTAAATTGTTAATAGAAAAGAGGGATCCAAACACTTTTCTTAAGTATGTTTCATGATTTCTGCTACATTTACCAAAGACAGTCCTATATACCTACCCATTTTGGCAACCGACAAATCCTTTTAAGTTTTCTTTTGTTGGAAGTCATCTTCTGTTGAATCCTGAATAGGATCAATAAATGTATTTTTAATGTACAGGAGGTTTCTTCTTATTTAAGCAGCAGATTCTTAAAATATTTAGCATCCTTTCCATTCTCTGGTGAAATACTCTCCTGTTTCTTTGCAGTACATGCTGACCTTGGCATTATTGCAGGCAGTATTTCTGTTTTGTTTCCTAGCAGGAACACTCTGAAAAGAGATGGCTGCTTATTAAACCTATCTGTTGTGGAAGCATAAAAAGATAGTACAGTGTTAATATACAGCTGGTTCTACAGACCAGATCTTTACAGGGAAGACCTTAGAGAATAGCTAAAATCAACAACACTATTTTGAATTGCATCAAATGAGAGTCTGACCCACCCTCGTAAAAGAAATTACACAGCACTTGCAAAAAGGCTTTCTCTAAAGAATTCACTGAAGACTCCCAGGGAACCCCACATAGGTGAGCTACTTAAGCTTTTGTTCTGCAAACCTTCATTTGTGCAAGTAATCCCATTGAAGCAGAACACCTTTATTGTTGGATGTAGGCCTGGGTGTCTGATCACATGAATGAAGAAGCCAGGATTGTACTCTTCAATCTGAAGAGTGAAAAATTATCACAGTATAAAGTCCATAAAAGAAGCTCCTCTAATCTTCCCTCCACCCTTCCAGTGAAGATTTTTATTTAGCAGGATATGATGGGTTTTACACTGTTCTGCAGCTGGCTCTTCTTTGTTAATGAGCAGAAAGTATCTGATCTCATTCATTGTTAGAGATATATCTAAGCAACAGTGCTCCTTCCTCCATTCTTTTCCTGCCATCTGCTAGTTCATAGTATCAGTTGAGATTCACAGAATCAGTTGACTAAAAGCGTTGTTTATTATTTTTCTGGGATAACCAGAAAGAAGAAGTAGTAGAGGAAGCAAAGTATACTTATGGCTCTCAAATGCAGCAAAACAGTTGCTAACTGCCCGTTTTTAGAGATGATCAGCAAAACTTCGTAGGCAGAGGGTCTGCTGAATCTCAGAAAGTGCCTCTTTCCCATGAAAACCTCTGCAGAAGTTTGAAAAAAGAAAGGTTTTAGAAGTCTGAACATGTCTACTGTATCCTATGTACAGCTTGACCTTCAAAAATTCACGTTATGCCAAAAATTATACTTCCAAAATTGTCTTGTAAGGAGTTTCTCTGCAAAAAGCTACAATTCACTTCTTCCAAAGTATTATAATAAATGAGCTAACAAGACACCACGGTCCTCCTGGGACTTAACCCAAGACCTGCCTAACTGAATAGACATTTTTCAGAGACTCCAAAGCCAGAAGGAAACATTGCATCGCCTAAGCTTCCTGTGTAGACCGGCCAAAGGACTTCATTCCTTTAATTCTCTCCTGAAACTAGCGAGGTGCATTTTTACTAAAACATAGCTTTTGTAGAGAAGCTGCAGATATTCCTCCCTTCCTTTCTTTCTCTCTACCTTTTTAGTTTTCAGCTTCAGCATTCATGGCAGCTGTGGACTAGGTGATAGTGTCCTACCACTTTGTACTTTTATGAAACTGTACTGTCTACAGCAATCAACGTGTACTTTAATGAATTCCTTACGCCTGGCATAATGGGTAACATTAGCGACAATGGGATTTCCATACAGCTGCTGTCATTCTGCAGAGGTCTTTTGACCTCAGAACTACAGTGATTTTACACATCAGTATCTGGTCTGTCCTATATAACAGCAGAGTCCTAATATCACAAGTGTCACTTGAGAACACACCATGAGAGGTTTTTTTTCCCCCTTTTTATTGTTATTGTTGTCTACCATTCGTAAAGCTTAAGCAAAGCAATTTTAAATCTCTTTCACGCTCTGATATTGCTGTACAGTAATCTCTGGATTTTTTTTTAAACACCACAATAAGCTGTACATCATTTTTACTGATGATAAGGATGACAATGACTGTGTGTTGTAGTAAAAAAGGAATTACATATGGCAAAGCTAGATTTACAGCGAGATGGATATTGTACTTTACTCTGTTTGGGTGGATACTAAGCTATGAGCCTGAAGGTCAATTGATCCCAGAAAAGGATTGTGGAGTCTGAATGCCAGAATGATCTATTCCAGTCTCAGATCCCAGCTGTAACATGTGGGGTGAGGGGGAAACGATGCTCTGAAATAGCAATTTGTTTTCCATTAAGAAGCACTTCCAGGGGGTTTCTCACTGTGCCGAGTATCCACTGGCCCCAGCACTGCTCCATCTGACAGTGTTTTATTGCCAGAACTGGTGAAGAAGAGAAGTTCCCCTTAATTTCCCACATAACGGATATATTGAATATAGTCTATTCCTTTTAGTCCGTGACACATCCAGACTGAGGAATTGTGTTGAGTAAGGTGAATTGCTGTTAATCTGAAAATTAAGATGCCTGACTGTGTACCAGAAAGTCTCTGTCTCTTGGTTGGTGAACCTGTTTTTAAAAAGTATATTGGTTATGAGAAGAGAAAATGCTGAGATCCTTTTCAGTAGTTTTAGCTGTAATGTTAGGCATCCCTGTATCTTCCACGAGGGAAATAGCTCCCTTGGGCCCCTTGTTCCCGGGTATGGCATGTGATGAGATTTGCCAATTCTGAATTATTTGGTAGATTGAAAAATTGCACTGGTCAACGTGGCAGGCAGAGGAAGAGTTCCAGCCACAGGCGAGTCTGTTTTGTGCTGTGGAGATTACATTTCTTGTTCATTTGGAAAAGTTTGTGTGAAGGTAATTACCGGGGGATGAGGGAGAGAAAAAAATCCTTTCTTTATTTTTAAGTGTGTATAGTTGCTGTAAAGGAACAATAGGCATTGTTGGGGCACTGTGATAGAGTGATGTAGTTTTTACCTAATGTTTGTGGCATTCTTTCAAGAAGATGCCAGCTACGCTTTGCAGTACAAAGTTGGTCATATTTCCAAACTCCTCACAAAGACAATCATTTTTTTCTTCAAATAACAATAATCAAGCCCTAAGCTTTTCATATATGTTTTTATGCATACATGTATCTCCTGTCATAAATTCTCACTGGTAGCATGAGTTTTGGCCCTGTATAAGTAGTAGTGGCATCACAGACTACTTTAACAGCTCCCTAAGTATATTTTTATGAGTATTTTATGAAGTATTTATTATGGGTAGTGCTTAAGGTAGTGTAGAGACTTTCTACATCAAGTCTTTAAAAAACCAGACTGACAGTGTCCTATTTAGAAAATATTTCTTTTACAAGCAGTCAGGCAAACACTTAGATATATGGGTGGATCATAAAAACAGGTGAAACTACTGGTCCAAGGGATATTTTCACTTTTCTGAGGGAGGGTAAAGTTCATATATTCCTCAGTTAAATCTTTGCTCTATGTACACACCAAAAACTTTCTCAGTTTATTTCCCTTTTACACTTTCTCATTAGCTTTCTCTTATTTTCATTTTTCCTTTCCCCATCTTATTGTTTATGAAAAACAACATATTCTTTAACCACAAGTGAAGGAGGAAAGTGAAGATGCTGTCTGATTTCTAAGGTTTACTTCACAACCTCTTACACTTAGTATTGCCATTTAGTGTAGCCTGATTTAGCACTATCATTCTAAGGGAACCTGATCTGCCCAAACTTCAGAGGCCTTTTCCAGGCTACGCCCAAGAAGTAGGATCACTTCTCTGTTGTACTCATCTTTTCTTTAATAGCCGTTGTTTTCAAATGTTTTCTTTCTTAGCAAATTCAAATAAACTCTGAGTTTAAGCAATTAGTCAATACACCTAAGTGGCTTAAATTATGTATCTGCTTATGTGTTTTTCTGGCTCACACTCCAATTTCTCAAAGCTGTTAGAGAAAGCATAGGAGAGGGATAAAAGAAACATAATCTCAAATTGAAAGGAGTTATTCAGTCTCTTCACCAAAGAAGAAACTCCTGAGATCGTGCCTATTTGTCTTTCCAGAGCACCTGGGTTTGCCTCAAAGTGCTGTGGTAATCGATAGATTAATAGCAATGTTCCTGGTCTTCAAGGTATTTTCATAGATAAATGCAGGCAGGATCAAAGTTTAGTGGGCAATCTTCAAGCCAGAAAATAAATTTCTTAAAAAAAAAAAAAAAGTCCAATACCTCACTTTTTTTTTCCTTCAGCAACATATACAGTTTAGTAGAGGCAGAGGGGAGGCAATTCTATTGTCTGTTGCTTTTTTCCCTGCCACGCCATTAAATCTATTTCTTAAAAATAACATTTTCCTTTTTCTACATTAAAGAAACCCAAACCTCTGCAATTGGAATACCTAGATTCATTTCAGCTGAACTGAATTATTTAATCAGAAAGAGAGAAGACATTGCTATTTAGGAAATTTTAAAGCCCATTACTACAATTCAGTTTAAAGAAATCTTAAACTGAAATAGTCTTTTTCAAGCCATATATTGAAACAGTTTTTGGAAATGTGAAATGGCCTTTTAAAACACTGTTTGAGATTTCTACCTGATTCAAGCTCTGACAGATTTGACTTGAATTCGTTAAAAATTTCGGTGACGTTAAAACAATTTTCAAGAGAGTAAATTATTTTTCTGGAAAGGTTCTTACAGCTCTCATGACCTGTTTAAATTGCCAGGTCTGTGGGGTGAGAGGTGCTTGCGCTGCGTAAAGACAGTGAATCTTGGTTGGTGCCTGAAAGAGTAACATGATGTAAATAATAAATGGCAATATCCACTTCGATTTTATTTTACAGTATACCTATCAAGGGTATTGCATTTCAAGGAGCATCACCTTTTCTGTGCCTGCAGTACCTCACTGGCATGAGGAGCTGGCATCTTCACACTCATCCTACTGTAAGTTGAGATATAATGAACTATGCAACCAAGGTTGGAAGACCAGTTCCTGGCAGGAGGGATGAACGCCGTGGATGTACCTGTTCCTGGCAGGAGGGACGAATGCCGTGGATGTACCTGTTCCTGGCAGGAGGGACGAATGCCGTGGATGTACCTGTTCCTGGCAGGAGGGACGAATGCTGTGGATGTACCTGTTCCTGGCAGGAGGGACGAATGCCGTGGATGTACCTGCTCCTGGCCAGTCAGTGGGTGCATTTTGCATGCTCAGGAGGATGGGGCTGGATCCACTCGAGCACGGGGCAGGATCTCCAGCTGCCATAAATCCCACTGCAGCTTCTGCAAAGACTCTTGGCAGTAGCCGAAAACCTGAGCCCCAGGCTCGGGACGGGCCAGGATGGGCCGCGAGGATGCAGGCAGGAAGTCCCTGCCTGCTCCCGACCCCACCACGGGTGGGTGCTGCCGCCTGCCTCTGCCTGCTCTGCACCTGCATCCTCTCCTGCTGTCAGGCCTGACCCTTTAAAGGTAAAAGAATTCAGTGATTTAATGAGTCTTTCTGAGGACTGACTCCTCTGACATAGACATGCCTCTCTGCTTCCGATTTACTGTTCATTACTGCGCACCATTTGAAGGACAGATGTGCTACTTAATTACTGGAAATGGCACAAGTAGGTCAGTCGCGCTTCGCTGTTCATAGTGCCAGTCTGAGACAGGGCTTCCTCTCCAGGTTTGGCTCTGTCATGTCTGCCACGATGAAAAATGGAGATTTTTTTTTTTCTTTTTTAAACTGTACAAGATATTTTAAAATAATCTAATCCTGTATTTGGTGTTGCTGAGAAAGCGCTCTACAGTTGAATTTAAAAGTATTTGCCTCTAGGTGCAATTAAATTTACCTTTAAAGGCCCATTATCTAACTTAAAAACAACGTGATAAAGCCTCAGACCTTCAAAATGTCTTTCCCCTCTTTCCAGGCTCTCTCCATAGACATATTCTAAAGATAATTTTTATATACATTTTCGACAGGTGATACACGGCCAGAAAATGTACACACACCAGCTCTGTTCTGAAGTGTCTTTTAAGGGTTTTCACGTACAAATGGACTGAGCTTCTGAGGTAACCAAGAATTATCCTTGTAATCTCACAAGAGCTCTTAGTCTACCCTCTCAGCATTTATCTGTGGTGGTGTTTAATATTTATGCCATAGCCTGCTGTCTGTTGATTGTGTTTGGGTTTGACTCAAAGCTTCAGCAGATTTAGTCCTGACATACAGCAATGCCAATGATATTGGAACCAAACCACAAGGATTCACATAGATTTGCTTTTAAAATTGAAGGTTAATTGTGCAGGTGCACACACACACACACAGAGGCTGTGCCCATGGGGTACATGAACCTGCTTTCAAGCATCCCTGTGTACACACACACCATTTCAGACTGGGTACACCTGTGTGGGTATGCGATACTCATGTGCATTGGTACAGTGTAAAATCTTGAAGATGACTGGTTTGATAAATTTTAAAAATTAATTGTATACAACATTTTTAAAAAAATCTTATCAACAAGGTAATGAAGCCGTTGTGCCTTGTGTTTCTTACGCTGTCTCTTAGTTTAAAAAAGTTTTCCAGGCCCAGATTCAAAGGGTCATTATCTCATGGGCATACGAGTGTGTGTTTCTCCCATAGATCAATAAATGTAAATCTCTGTCCACCAGAAGAAGACCCATGTTGAAAGAAGGGAGAACTAAGAATTTGTAGTACAGCATTTAAAAATTTATTTTTTTTGTTAAATGATGGATTTTGTAGTTGCTTTCTCACTGGGCAGTGCCAGCAGATGTCAGTGCCAGCCCCACTGGTGTCCATTGTGCTTGAGCTACGCAGAGGAAATTGCTTTCCTTTACAAATGAAACTCGCTGCCAAGTTGATGCTACGTTAAACAATGGATGTAGGTGAAGCTTTTGAGCCACCACTTTAAATTCTGACTTAATGCCAAGAATACTGTCAAGTGTTTGAAAGAAACACTCCAAAAATAAGTATAATCACCTTAAACACACATACAGTATCTTTCTTTTCAGGCAACGTGCCTAGGAATCAGGGCAGGAACCTTCTCTTTCTTCAATTGATCATAAAAACATCTTCCAGAAATGTGAATGTGCTCCTCCCATGTGTGATGGAGAAGGTGCCCTTCAGCCTGTGCTGTGGGTGAAATTGGTTCCACTTCAAAGTCTTGTATCGGTGTCCAGCCTTCAAACCTCAAATTCAAGCCTGAGTTTAATGAATTTTTTCTAAAATGGGGACAAAGTTTCAGGCTTGAATAATCATATATTGTGAACATGGATTATATATTACTTACCTTGCACATCTGAAAATATGATTCAATATTTGGATACAGTCCGAATCATGGAGGGTTTAAAATCTAAATAGTCTGCTTAAAAAAACATACCAGGAATAGTTTGTCTTCTATATTGTTTTGACATCCATTAAAGCTTCAATTTATTAATATGACCAGCTACCACTCACTGCTGCAAAGCGAACAACAAACATCTGAGCAGAAACAAAATATTCTCTATCCCTACAACACCATTGATTATTTCTTATTTATGTTTCTGTCAGCTGCTTTCTGTTAGTCTGAGACTTATCTGATCAGGGCTGCAAAAATGTGCATTTATTGCTGTCCTTATCCTGGTCTGTCCTCCTTCCAAATCCTTTCCTACCAGAGATATCTGATTTGCTGGAGGTTATTCCTGCTGCCGAGATTTCTTCCCATGCCAGATACAGCTGGATTTCTACAGCTTCTACTCTCTGCTCATGCTTTCCCCTGAGTGTGGAAGCTTCCCACTAGTTAAAATTCATAAATTATTTCATATGGATCATTAAATTATTGTTGTAGTTAGCCCTTTCGCTCTATTTTTATTGCATGTAGTCATAAGTTGCACAGATGATAACATTCTTGAAATCTTGTAATGTCTCTTATTTCCCTTTGTTGGGTGATATTGAATATTTTCAAGTGTTGAGTTTCACCTGAGTTCACATCCCAAACTGTCAACTTTTCTCCCAGATGTTCCTTTGTTTACCAGTGCTTTATGGAGATTTCTTCCCATGTCCAAACCAACAGACCTGCATAAGGTAGAGAGGGTCTCCAGCACTCCGGCCCTTAGTTGTGTATGTGTCAAAAATCTCTGTCTTCAAGGGAACTTGGCTACTCCTCAACATATTTGTTTTAACAAATTCAACTGCGCCATAATGTCCAGGCAGAGAAATGAGGCCAGGTCTCCATAAACCTTTACTGAGTTTGTTCCTTGTTGTTTGTCCCGGTTATACTAAATAATAACTGGTGGCCTGTCATCTGATTTCTCCAGAGCTCTGGTAGATATTCCAATATATACTCATCATTGTTAGCATATTTTCTGACTATCAAGTTATCATTCATTTCTACGTATGCATACCGTCTCAACATTTTCAGAATATTATTAAAGGGCTTAATATTTATATCTTTAAACATTTATGTGGTAATAGAAATGCTTAAAATAAGTTACAGAATTCAGCTAATTTAAAATGTTTGAAATTCCTGGAAAGGATGTGATCAAAGTTGTGGAAATTGGACTAGCAAAGGGAAATGACATGCATGGGGTTGCTTGTAAGCGGAGGCTCATTTTGGAATCATCCCTCCTGCCTCTAAGCTTTGATTTACGCACGAGGTTTTCTTACCTTGGCCATTGTGACTCTCTCTTCTCCCATACTCCAAAGCTCTTGCCCTCTAACGGAGGCACCTGAACTGCTCACCTGCTAACTGCTGAACCACTGCAGTTAACTGTGCTGTAGATGAAGGCAAAATGGTAATTCATTCAGGTTTATCTTTACCAAAAAAACCTCAAAGGATGGTCTTAATCAGCTTCAACTTTAGAGAGTTTGGATTCACCAGATATTGAAAGGGTTTTTTTTATCCTGTAAATTGGGTCTAGTGTCCAAGGGGGGGAGTTCACTTGTTCATACACTCATTTTCACAATAAATAAACTATTGCACAGAGTGGTAATAAATGCTACAGAGCAGGGAAATTGCCCCAGTGGAAGAAAGTCCATTGGTACTTTAGCACTGTGCTGTATCATACCTTTAACACTCCACGTTAGTTGAGCTGTCATCGTAGAACAGGGAAATGGTTTTAATAGCTGTCAGTGGATCAAAATGAATTCTCTGAATATCAGCGTTTCATTTCTATCTCTAGAATTCAGAAACATGGGCGTTTATACTGACACATCTGCAGTTGCACAATATCTTGGTTTGTAATGGTTTGAGGACAGCACAATAGAAAATATTCAATATGGGCATACTACAGTGCTTCAGAAATAATGTACTGATAGCTTTGGTTTCTTTTATTATGCAGTATCACATGGCTGTTTAAAAGAACCAAGTCTAACCTTAGCATTAGGTAATTTTGTGTTAGCAGTGCTTGCAGCCAAAAAGTTCTCTGTAAAATGATGAAAAGAATAATAAAACTTCTAGTATCATGCTGATATGTTCCCTCTTTAGAAATTCTCAGGTTACTGCTAACACTTTAGGAAATTAAAAGGCAGAAAAAGATACTTCCCTTCATGTGCTATTTCTAATTGGTTCCTATACTGGAGAGTTACTTTCTGGGCTGTGACAGATTTATTTGGATGAAAAGCAGTAAATATCTGTCTGGTATTTGAAACACTGTAGACTGAGAGAATGATACGTTACATTGCAAAGGGGCCAATTTTAATGACCCTCTTTGACCTTTTCCATGTTTTCCCAAAACTGCCATGATCAGAAGCAGAATAAAATTCATTAAAACATACAGTTTAGGGATGTAAGGTAATACCACATTGTGATGCTTCACTTTGTTAAATGACCCCTGCAAAGTAGCAAATGTCAATTTGTCAGTTGCCCTCAATCCCTCAGGGTGAAGCGAAGGGTTTCTGTCAGGGGCCTGCCAATTCCAGTTGCAAAAGAATAAAAAAAGATACAGCAGGAGATGGAACAGTCCTTCAGTAAGTACTCTTGGGGCAGGTTAGCTCAGCTGTCCCACTGCAAGGGTAGCTCAGCTCTGATTGCTGCTTTAGGCATTGCAGCTTTTGAATGGAAGAGGACATGTATGCTTTATTCAGAAAGCATTTAACATCTAAGAGAAGGGGGATTTGGTTTGCTTATTCTCATCCGGGAAAGAAGTGTAAATTGAGATTCTGAGAGCATACGTTTGTACCAGTGTCCGTGTTCCCTTTCACTGAAGATGTGTGTGTTAAAAAAGACCATGTCTGTTTCTCCCAAAGCTTTAATGTGAGGCTTCTGTTATAGTGTAGGGAAAATTTACCTCTCTTTTTTTCTTTTTTCCACTTTTTTCCCCATATCCCAAAGTCAACCTGACTATATGATAAGATCAGAATAGTTTTAGGCAAAAATCTAGTGCTTGCTATTTACAGGTTGCAGAATCATTTTGGCAAATACGACTTGTTGCATATATTCCTAACGCAGCCAGCATGTCTCTCACTATGCCAGAATCTATACAATTGTATGCTGATAACTCAGCATGATGGCTTACATGTGGTAGGGCACTGATTATTCTAGAAAACATCCAGCAAAGGGATAGGGCAAGTCTGTAGGACTTGAATGAAATATGAATTATTGAAAAGTGCAGATGAAGGTTTCTCAGCCAAAATCTTCTACTTTGATTTACTAAAGCTATTACCAGAACTATTTCCAAATATAGTACTATTAGCAACGCAGCTGGGAGATATTGGAATGACAAGGGCGGGGTAGGGGTGAGCAGGGGAAAGAAATTCATCTCATAAGAGATTTCTGGCTTTCAAAATATATTTTGTTTGGGGAAAAAAATAAATAAAAAGACTTTTAGGGAGCTCTGCCCCAAAACAGAGAAAGCTGAGCATTGAAGATGAATTCTGAGGTGGGGGTAAGTGGTTCAAGCACAAGCTGCTGAACTGACACGGGACTTGAACCAAGTTGCTCCTTGCCACCAAGGGAAAACATTTCTAAAATTGAAAACAGATGAGGAAATCTGGGCACCTGCAGTCTCTTCCTAATTTTGTTACAGACTTGCATACAAAGAATGTTTCTGAAAATGTTAGTTAAGCTCTGTTTCCGATTATCTCATTTATTAAGCCTGGTCTTCAGTTGCCTTTTGTAGAACTTGAGTTCTGTGATCAAATGGTTTCAGGCATCCACGTGTAAAAATGCTATACGCTGACAGAACTCAAAAAACTCTGTTTTGATGTAGTAACATATTCCCAATCAGCACTAGAGTACCAGATTTTAGTAAGCATATGGCTGATGGCATTAAGCCAGTGGAAACAGCTTTGATTTTTCAGTATTCAAGTCCAGCAGGAGGAGGTGGTCTTTCACACAACACATACACAAGCCACACTCCTTGCCACAGGAGCCTGGAGATGCTGAAAGTTTTGCTCAAAAATCAAGTGGACAAATCCACAGAAGAGAAATCCACCCAGCATACTGACCCTGGCCCAGGAAATCCCTGAATCACAATTTGCTGGAGGCTGAAAGGACTCTGGGGATTTGCCACAGCAGTCTGGCCATGTTCCTACACTTCTCCCTGGGCACCAGCTGTTTGCCATTGCCAGAAATTAACACTGGCCTGGATGGACCTTTGGTCTGGCTTGGTGTAAATGTTGCTAGATGCCAGCTGCCCCATATCTGTGGAAAAGTATTTCTTGCAAGGAGTAACACACACCAAATATCCTTTCCACAACTGGAGCAAGATGAACATTGTGGATCTCTTCACCTTTTTGGAGAGGAGTACTGTGCATGCACAACTGCAGAGTAACCATAGAAACAGAGACGAGACACATGAAGAGATATTGAAGCCAACATTGTGAGTGGAATGAGAAGTGGCAAGAGACGAAGATGGGCTTTCACTTATCACGAGAACTAAGGGGTCTTTCATCCTCTCATTAGCTGCCATCTCTTGCCTCCCAGCTGAAGCTCTTGTTGCTCTTGCCAGCATAGCACCGTGGCTGCTCTACAGCTTCTCGTCTCTGAGTCTCAGCTGTAGCTTATTAACCTGTTCATCCAAGCAATCTGGTGATGAGCAGCTTAGGAGTGTGTTCCCACACGCTGTCCCCAGCGTTTCTCGTGTCTGTCTCCGTATCCCCTACTTCCCTGTGAGCCATGTGTACTAAAAGTGTGTCCTGTCACATAACCCAGTGTGAGAGCAGGGGGCTGCTCCCCTGCCCTGCGTGACACCAACGGAGGGATCCCAGCTGCATGGCTCATCCTCACTGCACGGTAGCTCCAGGTGACTGTGGCTCAGCAGGGACCACTTGCGTTGTTTTTACCAATGTTGTAAAGAAATCTGGTGGTAACTCTGTGAGTCTCTACAGGGGACTTCATACCACTCATAGATCTTTCCCCTTCTCATTCACTCTTCCTATCAACTCCAATTGATATTGCCAAGCATATTTTACATGAATCCAAGGGGAACATCTGCATGGTACACTATGCGGAGGAGGGCTGCTGATACAGACATCAAATCACTCCTGGAGAGCTGGCAGCTGCCCCAAGGCCAGCCTCTCCGGAGCTGGAGGCAGGCCCATCTCATGGTCTCTCACCTTTTCAAAGTGAAATACTATAAGCCAGAGAAGTCTGAGAGGACTTGTCAGAGGTAAGAACCTGAGACATGGGAGCACAGGGAATTGTTTACATCTTGAAAGGTAAGTATTTTACAGGACTGAGATGTGTAAAGAAGCAGGGTATCAGGACTTAGTCTTGCAATAATACAGGTGGCCTCGGGGACAGCAGGGCTTATGTCACTTGGCCTCATGAACATGAATGAGAAGACTAAAGTAAACTGTGGGCATGTGTGTGCAGCATGGCACTGAGTATTTTTGCCAGTTCCTTTTTTGTCTCATTACTCTCCGTTGATGCTTAATGCCCTTTATTTATCTAAAACCCGCAGTTGTTATTTGGTGAAATCACGTGCTGTCAACTCCATTTATTCAGAAAGCTCTTAGTAATTGCCAGCTGATTCTCTAGTAGTTTGTAAATTGTCTGTCTGGAAGGAGAGTAGATATACCTGAGCCATAGTGTCCGCCTTTTTGAGGAGGAGATCTTGTTTATCGTCATATGACCTTCTTGTTCTGGTTTCATTGGGTGCTACTGTACTCAGGTGGACACCGGGCAAAGATAAAATGCAGGATTGAATTCCGTCCAAACCTGTCTACAGTGAAGAGTTTCCATTTCTGACACATTTGTTAGTGGAACTGACTGGTCAGAAACTGCCTTGAGGGGCATGATATAAAGATCTTGTAGAATGTTGTTCTTTCCCAGAAAAGGAAAATGTGCTAATTGTAACTGTCACTGGTTTACATAACATTAAAATGATCACAAAAGTAATTAGTATTTATAAATTTTAAATGATGACAACAGCTGGATTTCAAATAAAGTACGTCAAAGCTCATGCCCCCCAGATGACAAAAGACCTCAAGTTGGGACTTCCTTTCATCATTCCTAGGTCCATTTTGAGCAATAAGTAATAAGGCACATACATCCCCTGCCCATTGTCGGTATCGTCCTGACAGAGCACTCTCTGCTTTAAATAGTTTTTGTAAATATCATTAGAAAAAAGCCTGTTGGAAGCTCGCTTACTGACAACTTTGTATAATGTAGCAGCCAGACGAGTCAAGGGGTTCTGGGTTCTTGTATTTAAGCCAAAATAATGTGCTCTTCATTTTTAAGAGTTGATCTCCATTTTGAAAAATCACCTGAATATCTGTTTTATCTTCCTGAGCCCATCAAAATCTTAACTGAAAACCACTGAAAAAGTTTCCTATCCATGTAGGTGGGTGTTGGACAACTGCTGGGCTCTGCTAGTAGTACTGGCATTTGAAAAAGTGGATTGCAAAAAACTCGTTCTGTTATAGGCAAGATGAGCCAAGAGACACCCTAACTAAGTTTCACAACACTTCTGCAATTTTAGCATAAGAATTTTCAGCCCCACCATCAGACTGCTACAGCAACTTCTAATACCACTGTGGCTCCTACTTGTCAGTTTGGCAAGGCAAGCTGGATGGCGATGCCTGAACCGCAGGTTTGTGGTTGATTATAACATCTGATGGTTGAAAGGGGAATGCTTTTGCTGACCTCAGGTTTAGTCCATGAAGTCCATTAGTCCATGAGTCCATTAGTCCAGCTCACTTTGTTGCAAACATGATCCTTTAAATCACTGATGTTAGTTCACATGCTCCTGAAGAGACACAATGTCATATATGCAGTATTAAAATAGGATGTTCTGAGGGATTTTACTTTACTTTAGAAGCATATTCTGTAAACATTACTTATAAAATAATTCTGCATTGATTTAATTGTGCTAATTCATGTGAGACTATTCTAAGTGTAAGGTAGATGAACTCTGACTCCTCGTCAGGATAATTTTTGGCCTGTGACTTTGGATGTTGTCAAGTTTTAACATAAATTTGCAACCAGAAGCTAAGCCTCTTGTGTTTCTGAGATTTTTACAATCCCCATTCCCACCCCTGTGTTGTTAATAACCTGCTAATGAACTGACAGCTACTGTACTTACGTAAATGAGGAGGCTGTTGAACTGAGAGTTAACCTTCCTCAAAAAAACATGAAATCAGCCTTTCCAGTCTGATAACTCATTGCTTTCCTCATCTGGTTGTAGACAGAGAATACGCATCTGCACCCTTGGTTTACTAAAGGGGCAAAGCCAGATAAATGTATGCACGTTAGGAAAACGTATTGCACTACAGATGACTCTGATAGAGGTTCAGATATAGAACATCTGAATCCTCATGGCAAATCATAACGATGGTGTATGTAATAATTATGACCTTTTAGGTGCTTTATATTTCTCAAACGTATAAAGAACACAACCTAAACTGGAATAGAGCCTGTAAGGTGCATATAAATCCTAACAGTCAAGTCTTCCAGGCTCTATTCTTGTTTAGAATATACTCTTTATGTATGTAAGTATATGTGCACATACTTATGTACATGTAGACTTCTGTATGAGAATAAATTGTAAAGGTCAAAATTAAGTTTCGGTAAAGTCTGTTGAAAATTTGTATCTATTTTTTAGCACCTCACTTCAAATAAAATGTGGACTAGCTGTAGTCTACAGAACAGAAACAAAAATGACTGACGTGTTAGAAAACATGAACTACAAATGCGTCATAGAAAGGTAAATATGAATTGTGGCTGGCGAGCTTAAAGATGAGAAAATATCAGGGGGTATGATAATAGTCTTCAAGGACTTACAAGGCTATTGGAAAAAGGAAGGAAATTACCCATCTGCAGCAGCAACAGACCCAAATTCCGGCTTGGAAGTTTGGTTAAACACTGGGAAAAACTCCAATAATAATGCTGAAGCACTGCAGTGGAGGAAAGTTATGGAGTGCCCAGTGTTGGAGGTCTTTAAGACCTATTTAGGCACCATATAGGTGCCTAAATAGGATGTGGATGGTTTTATTATGCAAGCTCCCGAGGTCCTTGTTCACCCTTATGTGAGCTGTTTAATACTATTAATTAATACTATTGGCATATTATGGGTTTTGTGGAATATGGTCTCCTCCTGGTGTAACAGAAGACAACTTTTGGGTGAGGCAATACTGAAACGTGCCCTGAGGTGGCCGGTCCCTGGGTGGCAGGGTGTTTGGAAGGATTTGGGCAGATTCCTAGGACGGTTATCACCTCCCATAGCCTGGGACTTTACACCTGAACAGGCAAGCAACCCTGGCAAACTGATGTGCCACTTGATAGAAGGGTGCCTTGCCTACCCCTATGAAAACCAACAGCTTCAAGCACTGTACTGGGGCCTGGCCTGTGCCTATCGAGCCACAGTTCAGTATTCTCAGAGGATTACGGTTGAGGCAGGGACCTCTTAGACACTTCAGGCTTTTATCTTCCCTTTTTGTCTTTTTCCCACCAGTATTAGCTGATACACCTATTTTTGTTTGTTCTTACAGATTTCTGTTCCACCAGTCTCCCTTCTCCCTAATGGCAAGTTTTTCACTGTGAAACAGGACAGCCCACTGCTTTAGACATTAAAGCGTATTGTCCCTATTATCGCAAGAGTTTGTTAATCTTTATGCCACAGTGGGGATTACCAATAAAATGTCAAAAAAAATTAGTCTGCTCAACTCCTCAGAGGTAGGATTCCTTTACTGTGGATGTCTTTATTCCCCTCATTTGTGTGCTGGAGAGGGTGACACCCTTCTGTCCGCACCTGACCGTGCGCTGACAGGAGATGGAGGAGCTCTAGAGGGGTGCGCACTGGTCCTCTGTGGGTTGTTCACACCATCTGTCACCGGAACTCTCTGAAAACTTTTGTCTGACTTCTGGCAAACGTAGAACAGTAGAGTACCTAATTATGAGATTCAATGGGATGAGCTGAAGACAGCGTTTTTCTTTTTTACAGTACTGCCTGATAATTCTAGCTCAAAGCCTCTGTAAGCCTCATCTCTATCTTATTTCCTCTAATCATGCCCCTAGTAAGGGAATAAGGACAATGACAGTGAGTTAACAATAACAAGATGTTCTGTGTTACTATGAATGAAGCGCTTGTCTCTAGCTTATCTCTGCCACGAGGGCACACATTTGTGTATTTGTAACATCTCATCTCCAGACAATTTGACCTATTCATATTCAGTCAAAGTATCTGTGATTTGAATTTGTATTATTAATCATTTCACTCAACTTGAATCTGCTGTGATTTGTCCTTTTTGATATATGAGATCAGCATTTATTTTTCATCACTTGTTTCTTTTTTATCTTAGCTTAAATTTAGTCTAATATTTTGCTGTGGGTTTTTTTATTTTCTTTTCATTATTTTTCCTGTCCTTATTTTCTTTTTCTTTCCCAATAAGGAGTTAACAGATAACCCTTTTTCATTTGAAGCACGTGTGTTCATGGCATATAAACTAAATTAAAAATAGAGCAAGTTATGATACTTAATTTTTGGTCACTAATTCTGTTGTGCAGAGGACTGAGGTTTCAATTTCAATAATCTTAATAGAAGGTTTTATTTGCATTTTGTTTCTATAATATTTTAATTTAATTTCATATAATAATTATCCATTTTATCTAATGCTTTTTTTTTCTATTTGTATATTCATTTTAATTTTGGTGTCCATATAGCTTAGTGATATAAACCTTAACAGGTTCTGAATCGCAGCTCACTGCACTCTTTCCTATTATTAACATTTTTGGATTGGGCACGTGCTGTCTCCCAGAAAACAGGTCCAAATGTTCATTTCTTTTTTGTCAGCAAATATGCATGTAGTATTATTTTAAAACCAAAGCTTTTTGCACATCTGAGGCAAGGTCCAGAACTCACTAATGTCTTACCTGACTTCAGGGACTTTAAATTAAACTAGTAGCAGAAGGAATTATTTCAAGATCTTGTCATGATATCGCCTTTCAGCTACACCACTAAAAACTAGTTCATATTCTACAAAGAACACGGAAATGGTATTTTAATCATCTTCGCTCAAAGCAAAGAATTGAAGTTCAATTTTTTCAATTAAAAATTATAGTGGACATAGCAGAAAATTAACTAGTGGAGTTGCACTCTATGAATGAGAAAGATATCCCTGAAAAATTACTTCAAGGCAGATGATGTCTATTTATCAGGAACCTGAAGACTTTCTGATTTATTTTTTTTTTTTTTTAGGTCTTAAAATTATTATGGTATTTTGTTGGAGGTTGGAGTTGCAAGGATTGAAGTGGTTTGTGGCTTTTTGCATGTGCTTTTCATTCTGTATATTTTATCCTGGAAAAGTTTGATCAGGTTCCACGCAAGTAAGTAGTAGTAATGGTGTGGAAAGGAAGTTATGGAAGGGGATGAGGGGGAGGGACTGGGTGCAATGAGATATCTAGGAACATGCTCGCTTAGGCATGTCACTAAACTTAGGTAAATTTATGGCTGAGTCTGATGAGTTACAAGCTATATACATAAATACAGAAATGTCTGCATAAAACTTTAAATACAGAAATCACATTCAAAATAATATAAACGTGTAAAAATATGCAAGGCTGTGAGAAATATCATATTTAAGATGGAGATGATGTGACTCTTAAAACGTTTGCTCTACTTTTTGTTGTTAGAGAACATGGTTCCAGAAGCCGTTCACAAGGATTATTCTATCTTTCAAGAAGTCTTAATAACTAGCAAACTGTTAATCCTTAAATTATGTATATACTTTTATAATTCACTGAAACATTAAAATTCTGACTTGGTTAACTGGCACAAGATTTTCTTCTAGGAAATTTTTTTTCCAATACCTCCATTTTAATGAAGTTCTTAATGTTACCTGTTTAGATAATTTTACTTATAAGACCCACATATAGACCAAAAAGAGCTTGACTGCAATCTTTTTAAAACTGTCAGTAACTTATCAGGTAGAAATCTGTTTCTGATTCCTTATGCCTATGGTTCTGACTCAAGTATATTTTACCTTACACCATAGGGGATAGTTACGTTTTTATAGGTAAAATAGAACTGCCTCAACAGAAGAAAACAGTGATTTGTATAGTCTGCAATTATGACTGCAGCAGAGCTCATCTGAGGGGTAGATTCCTAGATTTGGTTGCTAATATCTTCCTCATATTTTTTAATGATAAAAGATATATTCCTACTCTGATACCTGCCATTCTCTATCAAAAAACCCAGTACATAAGAGTGTCTGAAGATTAAACTTATGATACTGTTTTTCCAAAGAAAATATTTCATTGATTTAACTCAATATATTGTAGTGGCAAACAATACAGTCTTTCTACATGGAATGCTGTAAGATGACGGCTTATGAATTTGCAACAGCAGTTCAGACTGCTGAGTTACGCAGACTTTTTTATGTCATTTGTCCTTTCAGACATTCACCACCCTCATATTATCTGTCAAAAATAATACTAAACTTCAATCCTGAAATTCAGTAGAGGAAGAGAAATTCTGAATAAATTGAACTTTTTCTTCCACAGCTCTTGATCTGAAGTCATTGGATAAAGGAAGGTAAGCAGAAGACATCTGCAAATTCTGCTGTCTTATTTTCTTCCTTTTGGCCAAATTATTAAGATCTATATGAAAGAGTAATGGATGCATTACCAAGCCTTGATCAGTTCACCGTTAACTTTTGCTATACTGAGACTGAATATTTATTCCTAATAACTGGTCCCTATCTCTCATCTTGTTTTTCATCTCCACCGGGAATTAACCTCCTTTCCATGAACTCTTTTGCTATGAGCTGTCCATGATAGTCTTCCATGGCTGCTAGAACCTATTCCATTTTTCTTTCTTCTTCTGTGCTGTCCCAAGGTCCTCTGTGAACTCCCACCGAGTTCTTTATCTATAGCCATAAATGTCTATACCCCTTACTTATCCATATCCCTTGACCACCACTTGCAGAAAGGCAGTTCCGCTCCTCATTGGCTGGCTGGGATGCACAAGCTCTCTGAGCCTGCACTCACCAACCCCATAGTGTGGCTTTATCTCAGATAGGGTGCTAATTCAAACTTCTCCTGTCCACTCAGCTTTGCTTTACATAAAACTTGTCGGGATATAATATCTTTAAGACTTCAAACCCTGTCAAATGTAGAGAGTGATTCAGAACTGGACCACATAACACAATTACATAAGTATCATTTACGTAGGAACTGTGTTGGATTTGAGTAAAAAAAAATCACATCTTTAAAAATGAGTCAATGGATTGAGATTAGTCTAACTACTTCTGTTACTTGCAATCATAACTGTTTGTATGCATAGCACAATACCAAGCAGTTTCTAAAGTGCAAACTTCCTTTGTACAAGATATTAAAAAACTCTTTTCAGTGGCAAGCTATTTTAAATTTAAGAGAGAAACAGAGCCCTCTAAGGTGAGGCTTGAAGATGTGAATCAACTTGCTAGCTCAGATGTTGTAAGTAAGCCCAGGCAGTAAATATGAAAAACTATCTTATGTCTGTGGAGAAGAGTAGTGAGGGGTTACAAAAAAGGCAGTAAATGCAGGAGGAAATGGAAGGAAAAGGGATGGAAATGTCTTAGACAACACGCAGAAAAGTAAATGACAAACACTGGATGTGTTGAAATGTCATGAGAAGGTGAAATCTACTCAGACTCTGCATCCAAGTTTTCCAGTCTGTGAACTGTAGTCATAATCTCAGCCCAAACAAAGAGTAAAGACTTTTCCATGGCTTGCTAGTCATGAATATAATCCTTCCAGCCCTTTACACCATAATACCTTGTCTGTGCAGGATCCTTGTTCCAAGTGTGTAGGCAATAGACAAGCACGGTTGTAAGGTTGCCTTTCATATCAGCATCCTCTGCATGCCCTGCAGCACTTGGTGAGGATGACTCTGTGGGCAGTCCATGGCTGGCCATCTGATTATTTCAGGTTTTGAATGAATCCATGAAGAAGTGAAATAACAGTGAGGGACACAAAAGGCTTACTAAGAAAAATTCTGTAACTTTGTCCTGGTTTCGGCTGGGACAGAGTTGACTCTCTTCTTAGTAGCTGGTACAGTGCTGTGTTTTGGATTTGGTGTGAGAATGATGTTGATAACACGCTGATGTTTTAGTTGTTGCTAAGTAGCGCTTATCCTAAGCCAAGGACTTTTCAGTTTCCCATGCTCTGCCAGCAAGCAGGTGTGCAAGGAGCTGGGAGGGAGCACAGCCGGGGCAGCTGACCCGAACTAGCCAAAGGGATATTCCATACCATGGAACGTCATGCCCAGTATATAAACAGGGGGGAGTTGGCCGGGAGGGGCGGATCGTGGCTCGGGAACTAACTGGGCATCGGTCAGCGGGTGGTGAGCAATTGCATTGTGCATCACTGGTTTTTTTTCTCCCCCCCCCCATCCTTTTTTGTTATATTCCTTTTCATTACTATTATTATTATTATATTTCATTATTACTATTGTTAGTATTATATTTTACTTTAGTTATTAAACTGTTCTTATCTCAACCCACGAGTTTTACTTTTTCTTTCCTTTCCTCCTCCTCACCCCACTGGGAGGGGGAAGGGGGAAGCAGCTGTGTGGTGCTTAGTTGCTGACTGGGGTTAAACCACAACAGCCACCTTCTTTATTGTTGAATTCCTGTTCACATATCACAACATAGATCCCCATAGTTTATGCTGAAAAGCAGAGTGCATAATGGCCAAGTTTTGCTTGCCTTTACTTTGGGTGAAATTTATTCAGATCGTTAATTTAGACTGTTATCTCTACTCAGCCATCAATTTTCATGAAATCTGTAAAAATTAGTTATCTTTGACTTTTTTTTCCATATATGCTCTATAATTAACAAATAGATTCAGAATTATTTGGAAGGAGAAGGATTGGCAAACAAACAGACAGGTAGATGACCAGACATCATAATCACAGAAACTGTATTCCCTTAGAAAATCAAGCTGGGTAAGAACTTGTTGGAAAAGTGGGTATCTCATTTTTGTGCATGCATGTATATGGTTTTATGTGAGTCAGCGCTTTAATGTATGTTTTCACAGTTTTAAGATGAGGCCTTTAATTTCTTTTTACCAAATCTATAGCTAATTGTCTGCGTTCCCTAACCACATTTCCAAACATCAGTGTTTGGAAAGCTATAGCTAAGCTACATGAATGCCAGATCATTAAGAGCAAAATAAGTTTTTCATGGTTAATGTATACCAATGACTACGTAAAAAGAACCAAAACAAAAATTGCTGCGTTAAAAGAGTGTTAAGGTTACAAAGTCAAATGCGGAAAAGTTAGGAAACGCTACACTGATAGCTCTGTGCAAGTTTAATTTGGCTCCCTTGTGTGCATGCATTATGATACAGTCTTTAATTACCTGATCACATACTGCTTTCTCCATGGGGCTCCTACCTCATTCAGTGCACTGGATGAATGTGTCTCACTAAATGAGTAGCTATTCAGCGTTTCCTTTTATTCTCATTATTCAATGCGTATCACCATGACTTATTTACTGATCTTCTAATTCTCTTTGTAAATTCAGACTTTTTTATTTCCTCATGGCCTTTTCAGTGCTGTGCTTCGTTAAAGTACCCATGTGCTTCTCATATATCAACGCCTTTATCTTCTCAAGGCAGCTGTAAGGTGACATGAAGTTGATACAGTCTTTGAGGGGAAATGGAGGCTGCTAATTTTACCAGTATTCATTAATTTTGAGTATCTGCTTTAAGACTTAAAATCTGTATGTCCCTTTAAACTTTTAAATCAATGGGATCTATTCCTCATCTTGGGTAAACCTCAATATTTTATTTTGTATGAGACCTCATAACAAGGAATAAATTAGTATCCCAGTTTTAACTAAGGTTTTAATCACCTTAAGTTATTTAAGTACTGAAATCAGTTTTGGTCTGAGAATTTATGCTTGTCCTCTTGTCCTCTTAACATTTAAATCAATGAGCTCAATATTTGTACATACCAGCACCCAGGTGTGATTTAGTGGGTGCATCAACAGTGCCAGTGGAATGCCTCGTGCCATCAGTGGGTCCTAAAGGGTGACTGAAGGGCAGAATTTGCCCTGTGATCATCATTTCAATCCTTATAGGTCCCTGCCTCCAACAGGGAGCTCTGTCTGGTATGGTAAACAGCACATCTTGGCATGATCTTAATATATCGGCTCCCCTTTAAAGCATATATGCAGTCTTGCCTTAGTCTTCCTGAGATCCCAACGCTCTAGCTGAACATTATCCCCTTTATAGCAGCATTAGTTTGATTATTTTTATATTGCAAATAATATATTGTGTACAGATAGTGTCATAAGTATCATTCATCTCAATTTGAGCTGGTATGCATTCCTTTTACTTTATAAATGCCTATAGGAAATACAACTCCAGTGGGTAGTTATAGGAAAAGAATTTACAACATAGTTAAACCAAAACATATAAACTCTTTTTCACTTTAAGAGAGTTTAGAGGGTGGTCATTTAGCACAATATGTGCATTATTTTGTATATTTAGTATTTATAATATACTGTATAACTCCGTTCTGTAGTGAACTGCACGTGATTTAAAATGGCAGAGAATAACAAAATACAGGAACCTCAGTCATTCCAGGCGTGTGCAAAAATGAAGATACGCAAGTTTTGTCTCTGGCAAAATCTCAGCTTTGAAACTGTTCAGTGCAGTCTTCTCATTGAGCAAGCTGATTTAATACACCACTCTATTTAAACTACATTTATCACTGTCTCCATTTTTGTATAACTGTGAAATTGACTTATTTTGGTACATCCCATAATACCTGATTAACCTTTCTAAAGCAATTGTGAATGGAGATATTCAGGAGAAGTCTCTGTGTGATTTCCCAAGCTGCTCTGTGTTCGCTGTTCTGCAGTAATGGTTTTTGCGCTGTGTGCATTTTAAGTATGGCAACCTGCCGTACAGGCACCCCTGTTTTCTTTCTTTTCTCTCCTTCTATTTGCTCAAATACCCTAGAATAGAGGAGAGTCCAAGGCACAGTTTCCTTTCTTGAAAGAAAGGGAGGTAACAAACCCCTAATTTTAAACCTTTATTTGGAAACACAAAGCTGTGATCCTCGCATTCACGAGTGGTTTTAATTCAGAGTCTTGTCAAATCACTCAGATTCTGCAGTCTAGATTTAAAGTCTTAAACCTTGAAGAGTCCTTCACCTGGAGCTTTACTGGAGATTATGCCACCAAATTTGTGTGTGACACTGTAAAATCATTTTGTTTATGTCTGCTCCCTATCTGCAGAGTGAAATAATATATGAGTATTTTATGGGAAATGTTTCCCTTATGACAAGGATTTTTGATATTTTAAAACTATTTCCAAAACTAATAAAAGTTAAAAAACTTTTTTTAAATGTTGCCATGTTCTACAGGTACAGAAAATTTTCAGACCTGGAAAAAACAAACTACTTTTTAACAGTTGTGAAGTAGCTTTTTTATCTTTTATCTTTCTTTCATTTTCTTTAATTTTTTTTTTGGACTAGAGCAACTAAAATGTATTTGAATCTTTTTAAAAATGTATTTGAATCTTTTAAAAAAAATTTTCAAATAAAAATAAAACTGTTCTTTTAGAAGATGAAGTAAAAGTGGGAATTTTGGGGATTTTTAGAAAGTGCATTTTGGATACAATTTTCTTAGAAATTTAGTGGTAGTTTTAATTTTTAGTAGATCTGAATTTCCCTGGAAAATGTCACCTGAAAATTTCTGGCCGTCTCTCACAAGCACTCCTGTCTTGCAGAGGTTGCAGTATGATTTATTTAACATTTCTGCACCTTTGTGGAGATGTAGAGCATTGTAAAAATGTTAAGTACTGGTGAAGAGGGGAGTGACTGTGATGCTGTAGCAGCAGAGGGAGAGGATAGAAGTGAAGTAAACATTTCTGTATTGCCTTCAGTTCAGTGTTTATATAGTAACCCATCAGTGAGTGAATCTCCATTGTGGGGAATAAAGGTGAGAAAAGCTTCTGCCGAGGTATTTTAGCTGCTATAAATTATCAGCTGTGTCAGCAAGACTAGGTTCTTTGTCAGGCAATAAACAAGAAACCTTATAAAGGATAAACGACTCGCCGGAGAGAACTCCAGGGACGTTAAGCCTGAAGGATCAACTTGGAAATTAGCTCCTATGCATTTGTGAAATAATCAGAATCACTATGTAATATCACTGCTGGAACCATTGTGAGGCAAAGAAGGAAAAGCTGAATTTTGCCTTAACTTATGCTTGAGCTACGACCTGGGTTATATGATAGAAAAAGACAAAGACTCTACGATCTTCTCTGGCTCCTTTATTTCACTTAGCAGCTGCAAGATTTGGACAGTAACAGCAGTGAATGACACAGAGATCCTTGAGATTGGTAGTGTATGAGTTTATAAAGCAGGGGGACTGTGGCATAACGCTGCAACACCTTTAGAGCGTGGCAGAGCATCTGGGTTCATCAGCAGATTGTATTATACAATATATTAAGTACGAATACCTTTTTTTTGCCAAAAACTTTCCAAATCTTGAAAAGACTTTTTTTTAGACTCTTTAGAACACTTTTCAGGTTGAATTATGTGTTCTGCAATAAACTTACCCATCTGAAATAATCTCAGTAGAATAAGATCAACAGCACAAGAGTAATGCCAGTTTCAATGACCTGCTAATAGTTGGTATGTGGGTACGTTGTACCCCTGTATCTCTGTCTGATATGGTTACAGCAAGTATGATCTCGCAACTAGTGTTCCATCTAATCCTCATTATTAAGGAAGAGTCTCATGATGTTTCTGAGCATCTCCTGGGAGGAATTCAGATTATCTTCAATGTCTGCTGAAAACCCCAGGAGATGGTTACTTCTTAGCGATATCTGACACCAAAGCTGCTAAATATTGGCTGCTAACTGCCAAGAATTTTTCACTGAATTTATCTTTATTTACTTTGCTTAAAGGGCACATTTCAATACTAGTTCCTTACTTAAGGACATGTTTAACGTTTAGAAGATGTGCGAGTTCAAGGTCTGACAATGAGGAAGGTAAACATCCAAAAAGGAGAGCTGGAAGCCTGGTGTCCGGAATGGAGAGGCTTGGCAAATTAATGCGGAAATTTCTAGGAGTAAAAACAGGGAGAAAGATGAATTGCCTTGTTGAAATGGAGCAGGCACCAGTACTCTATGTTTTGACATCATGTGACTGTCACAACTCAAGCTTATGTTAAAAAAACCAAACAAAAAAAGAACAAAACCTCTCCTTATCTTCACAGTTCTTAGGAAAAACTACAAGCACAATCTTAACATAACTGATGCAGTAGAGCTTGCTTGAGTCTGAATACAGCCTAAAATTGTTGCTCTGAAAGTCATAACCAGCCCCAAAGCATACTTTCTAAATCATACTGTCCTGTGGCTCTACCACCATTTATTTCATCAACTGAAGAATCAGTGGCAGGAGAAGAATGAGATAGGGTATTCCCTGCTAGGCAAAGGGGAAGTCTTAATATCCAATATAGGAGTATGAAGCAAAGATGGTGGCAGGTTTTAGTGCTGGAGAAATTTCCTCTAGCTGCTCTGCCTGTCTGGGAAGGGAGGTCCAAATGCCGGTCAGTGCTGCCATGGAGGGAAGGCTGTCCTCCTGCTGCACCAAGGACTCTTCTTTCCTGCATCAAGAGCAGTCTCACCTGAAAGTCTTGTGTTTCAGTGTCAAATGCAAGTGAGTAAACAGGAGAACTCACAAGACTGTGTACAGCTGGGAGTACGGCAGTAGTTCTTTGAATTGCAGGGTCTGGGAGTTAACTGTCCTGACACTTAAAAATCTCCTGATTATGCGCAATGTAATGCTGAATGAGAATGAATCGTTACACTAGTGATATGTTCGTGAATGTCACAGAAAAAAATGTATGGCTGACTTTCAGGGACAGTGAATGCTAACCATTTCTGTTCAGGTCACTGCTGTAGCAAACATGGATTTTTTTCTGTCTTGTTTCCCTATTTCTTAAATCTCTAACCTCTCTCTACATAGACTACATAGTATAAACTTCAAAAGTTCATTTTAGTTTAGAGGATGCAAGAAACTACAAATAATTTTCTTTTCTAATAGAAAATGACACATAGACAAAGAAAGGTTTCTTTTTCAGCCACTTTCTTAATTTTCTTTTAAAAGTGCAGGATGCAAAGCAGCTGGTGGCCTCCTGTTACAATTCTGCTAAAAACAGTGCACCTTTCCAGATCTTGACTTGAAGTTTTAGCAAAATGCTATCAAGTGAAATGTGTGTGGGTCACCTCCTCACTTGTTATAATACACTGAAGATAAGATAAAGGTGATAGGACCCTTTTAAACTAGCTTTGCCACTGGAAATGTCAAGTTCTCCACCCGGGGAGGAACAACCCTGTGCTCCAGTTGTCACGGAGGCGTGGTTTAGATCACTTAAAGAATCACCGTCAAAGGTATTAGCAAAAGGTGATTTTAATGTGAATTTGTAAAAGTGTGACTTAACAAAGTTTGATGGCAATGTTCACTCTATTACTACATGGAAGAAACATGCAAAGGAAAATCGAATTAGAATCAAGTTAGAATGATTCACACAGAGACCAGAGATGCAAAAGGGTAAGGGAGACCCTCCCGTTGAGTCATGAGGTTCAGACTGGGTCACAGCCTGCTGCAATCCCGGAGAGCTCAAAGGGTCTCACTTAGGATCACTATTTATAGGATAGTGAGATGATTGACTTTGGTCAGTGTATCTCCATTCTGGCCATCATTCTTGTCAGGTAATTCTGGCACTCTCCAGGGAGGGCCATGATCCAAGAAGCAGGAGTTTCAGATACGGTTAGGGAGTGCCTAATCGTCCTAACTCACTGTACTGTAGCCAGGACAGGAAAGTACTAGATTGTCCCAATTCACTGCACTTGTAGCCAAAACAAGAACACAGTGTTGGCTGGTTCTGACATTCCAACATGGCCCAGGGGTTCTGCACCACCACACCAGTACAGGCTGGGAGCTAATAGGCTGGAAAGCAGCTTTGCAGAGAAGAACCTGGGGATCCTGGTGGACACCAAGTTGACTATGAGCCATCGAAGCACCCTTGCAGAAAAGAAGGCTAGTTGCTGCTGTGCTGCATCTGGCAGAGCGCTGCCAGCAGGTCAAGGGAGATGATCCTGCCCCTGTACCCAGCACTGGTGAGACACGTTTGGAGTGCTGTGTCTAGTTCTGGACTCCCCAGTATGAGAGACATGGACATACTGGAGCAAGTCCAGCCATGACGATAATTGAGGACTTGGAGCATCTGACATACAAGGAGAGGCTGAGAGAGCTGGGACTGTTCAGCCTGAAGAAAGGAAGGTTCAGATGGATCTTACCAATGTGTATTAATACATGATGAGAGGAGTAAAGAAGACGGAGTCAGACTCTTCTCAGTGGTGCTTAGTGACAGAACAATAGGCAATGGGCACAGACTGAAATACAGAAAATTCCATGTAAACATAAGGAAAAACTTTACCATGAGGGTGATTAAACACTGGCACAGGTTGCCCAGAGAGGTTGTAGAGTCTCCATCTTTTGAGATACTCAAAACCCAACTGGGCATGGTCCTGAGCAACCTACTGCAGCTGACCCTGCTCTGAGCAGCAGGTTTGAACTAGACAATCTCCAGGGGTGCCTTCCAGCATCAGTAATGCTGTCATTTGATGTTCTGCCTTTAGGAATAGGTTATAACATTCTTCCAAAAAGCAAAACATTTTTTTTTCTGAATTTAATGAGTTCTTGATCTCACTCCTTGCTTATTCCACTCTTTAAATCTTTCCCAATACCCTCAGAAATTACATGTCTGTCATGTTCTTTGATAATTAGTCACTAGCGCAACATAGCATCTGGTGGCTGTTGCATTTTTTGTTGGTTAAATGATCTGGATCTAATGCTGAAACAGAAAAATGCGTCTCAGTAAATAAAGCCGTACAAGCACCTTGCAGGCACTATTAACTGCTCGACGCTGCTGAACTTCCTGAGCAGACCCAGGTAGAATGAAGCTGGGAAAATGGATTGGAGCAGCACAACAGCCACAGAGGAAGACCGGGGCAATCAGGATATTGAAAGGAGACTGAAATTTATTTGCATCCCTATGCTTTTGTGCAAAAGATAGACAGAGGCCACTGCAAAGCTGATTGAAACAGCAGCCTCCTCTGCAGTACCCTTGTGAGCACAAAATATGAATTTTTGCACCATATTGCCATCTTTCACCTACTCCATGGTTCGCATTTGCTGAAGTTTGCTTGCACTCGTTAGGCTTCTCCCACTCGAAGAGCACAGCTCTTCTATAAGCAGATCTCATTTTAGAGCTGAGTTCATTCAGCTTGCTGTGGAAGAGGAAGCTCTGGAAAAATAATTTTCTGAGCCAAGTTCAGAGATGGCACTAGCTGTGATATTATAGCAAGTTGATATAAATGATCATAAAATGTTGGTACTTGTATGTCCAGGAGATTATGTTGCAAGGCTGTTTTGCGCAGAATGAATAAGTGGAAAGCACAGAGTAGCTGAAACTTCCTAAAAGATGATTTCTTTGTTATCTCCAACCTTCCAGTCAGAAAATTTATGGTTAGAATACACCTCGTTATGAATGTGTTCTTATCATTGCTTTGTAAAGCAGCAGCATCTCTTTCTAAAGCCTGCCTTATCTCTCGCTGACCTCTGAAGCTATAAAGATGAGTGTTGTGTCATTTAGGGCAGGAGATGTCTTATCTTTATAACCAGCACGTTTTCAGAGCAAAGTCAGCTTCTTATTCTTTGTATTCCACTATGGAAAAGTTTATTTAAAACAGAAAGGAATCTGATCACTGCAGTGCCTGGTATGGTTATACTACTGTTCGCTCCCTGTATTTAATGTAATTGTTTTAGACACAACATACTTGCATAGGGCTAAATCCACAGCTTGTGTTCAGTTTTTACAGTCTACAAGTTCTCCGTGATTAGAAAAGGATCTTTGATTTTTGTTTAAAAGTAGCTTAAACTGAGAAATATGTGCTCTTGAGATGACCTTGTTTAGATGCAAATGTCTGTGAGATATGTGTTTATTAACTAAATTACTCATAAATTAAACAGTCTCCCCTATTAATTTGGGTATACTCCTCTTTTCACATGGTCCATTAAGCATTAGTCCCTGAAGGTTTACTTTTTTAGAGTGCCTGTTTTATTGGATACAATTTCCTCATGAATGACTGTTACACTGAAGGAAACATCACGTATATAAACTAGATGTTTATATACTACAGTAAGCCTTGAGCAAGGTAATACGGTTTACATAATTACATAAGTGGGAAAATAGATCAATTAAAACTGAAAGTGTGGTTACTTTCTTAGATTTGTGTTGGGCTGACAGACGTGGTTTGAAGGTCCTTGGTCTGACTAGTTGAAGAGTTTGGGACTAGCCTTCAAACTCTGTATAGTAACAGAGACAGTAAGGTTAGTAACTTCATAAACAAAACATTGACTTTTCTCTAGTAAGACCAAAATTTACCCTGGTCTGCAAACTGCGTGTTATCAAAATACTGTGTAAGTGAGATCCATTATTTTTATCTAACCATTATTTTTTCACAGCCACTGTTCATTTGGCTGTTAATCACATTGAACCAAAACAAATGTAATTTCTTACCAAATGTTTCTCATTAGTCTATATTGTAAACTACTGGTTACATTCAAGAATTTAAAGAGCAGTTATCAGCTTCAGGTACTTGGCTCTGGATTTTACTTTAAGGAGCTCTAAGTCTCTGAGGGTAACCTGTCTTATGAAAATCAAACCCCTTTTATTTACTCTTTACCAAGGTCCCAAATTTTAGGGCTAAACACTGGAAAGTGCTTGCTTAAATGAGCATTTGTCAAATGTAGATTACAACAGTTTGTCAGTTCAAAAAAGGAGACTGGGTAAGAGGCAAATATTGGCCAGTATGAGGAAGTTCAAGCTTCTTGAATAGAAAGAAGTATCTTGTTTCAAAATCAGGAGAGACTACAACAGATAAAGGCGCGTACAATACCTGAGCATGCGGTGAGCCTGTGGCCACGGCTCATCTTTCCACAGGAGCATGGATATCCAGTTTTGATATTTATAGTTAGACGTGTGCTGCAAATTAGAGAAATAGAAAATATTGCTGGAGGATGGATCATAATCTAAGAGGGAAATGTTTTATTGGAATTAACTTTTTTTGCACAATTTAAAGTTAGATTCCCTATTGCCAACGTGGTTTTTCAGCACTTTTGTCCTGCAGTAGAGGAGAGGAACAGTAGACCAAATTTAACATAATATGTCATAATTTTCCTATCAGGTGTCTTGATGGTTTTAATTTCATTTTATAATATTACCAAGATTTTTAATAAGTTTAATGGAGCCATATTAATTAGTGCCTTTGGGGAAGTTAGAAGAGAAAATACTTTTGTGAGAGAAAATATACAAGAAATATTTTCAAATGCAAATAATTACAATTTTTTTCTTCCACTTTCTAGACCTCTCCCTTGGTCTGACTGCTGCTTAACACTTTATATGATGAAACAAAATTATCTCCTTTTTTCCTTTTCTTTTGTTTAATTCTTGAAAATGAGTATGTTTTGTGGAAAAGAGCGCTGAAGAACATCATGCAGAAAAATCTACTTTAGAAACTCAATGAGTTACAATTGATTTTTCCTTTTCTCTGAACTGTGCATGCTTTAAATGATTTATGGTTCATTAGTTCAGGTTAGAGAAAACTTTTACTCTGTTGTGAACTGCAGAATTCAATAAAAGAAAGGAAAATGCTTCATTTGCAGAGATCCTGAAAGAAAAATTACGGTGCTTCAGAGTTTAAATTGGGATATGGTAGCAAGCTGCTTTCTTTTTTAATCTTTACTAAATTAAGAGCATGCGTCTCATAGAAGCATAATGGACTTACGGTCTGAAATCTTTCTAAATGGGAATTTCAAATGCACCACTGACTGTTTGTATTAGGCAAAATTCTCCCAGTTCTTGTTTGACCAGACAGGGGGATAATAGGAAATAAGCCTGACCATTACACCTCTGCTTGGCTTGTGCATCCTTTTAGTGACAGCAGAGAGAGAATCTGAATTTCCTTCAGCTAATCCTGGAGTGATCCGTTTTAGACAAAGAGTTGACTCCAACAGCTCAATCCAGCCCCAGAATAAAGGGAATTTATATATATCCCTTCTTGGACTCCATTTAGCAAAGTAGATACTACCACTGCTTTGTGGTAACATGGGTTTTTTCTGCTGGGGCAGCAAAAGGGACACGGAAATAATGGGGAGAACAACTGCGCATCTTTTCTGCCATAAGAACAAAGGAGATGCACCAGTTGTTAAGATTTGTGAGCAAAGCAACTGTCGTGTGTCACTATCTGTTTTGTTAAACACACAGCAAGGAAACCCGTTACACACGAATTATTAATCACAAGAGGAAGCTCTGCTTTTCCATTTTCTGCAAAATCCTTAATCGGTAGGATCATTTTCAGTGCACCATACCTTTTAATTAAGGCATTTGTTTTTGTTGCATTTTGTTATGATAAAAGCACCTTATTTCGTAAACAAGCACTGCTTCTAGGCCAGATCTCCAGCAAATATAAGTTGACTCAGGTTTCATTCGATGTCGCTGGAACCACTGCTTGGTTTCCCCTCTTCTCCTGAGTATCTGTGCTACTATTTTTTTTTTTCTCCCATAGGATGCAATATTTAAGGCAAGTGATCACGCTCCCAGGACAGCAGCTGCCAGCTTTATTAAGTAATTGGAGTGCGGGAGTCAAGCTTACAGTTCAGCCTTTGTTGACAGGAATTCAGGAGGGACAGCAGAACTTTATTCCAAAGTACAGCACAGTCCTTCTCCAGAGGGGCCAATGAATGCGAGAGAAATGTATGAACAGGTAAGTCCCCCTGCAACAATCTTTACTTATTAATGTTTGAAAGATAAGAGCAGTACATTATAAGTCTGCCTCTAGTTTCTAAAAATAAATTTGCAACTGCTGTGGTTATATCAGCTACATTTTCTTACTTTACAGTTTTCTGGAGAATGTGGAAAAGAAGGTGGAGGGAATTCCTTTCATGTCAATCACAATTATCTCCTCCCACTGTTTGGTATTTTTTTCCTTCTTTCTTTCTTCTTTTTTGCATTGTTTTTAAAATGCTCATGATTTTGTAAATTAAATTGATAATGTACAGCAAAAAGTTGTAGCGCTAGTTTGGAAAATATTGAAACTTTTCTGTTTATTCCCTTCCTCTTCCTCCATGGTTCATCCTTTTTCTTTCTCTTCCCAAAAGTCCTATACATCAAATTTAGTACAGATTTCTTGACAATTTTATTGCCCTGAAACTGTGGGGTTTTTTCTTTTAAAAACTGACTGTTGTTGAAAAACAGCTTTTGCTGAGCTCTCTTTATTAATGAAATATTTAATAGCCTGATCATAAGTGTGTGTATTAACGAGTATCTTCATTAAACCTCCTCTATGTCGCTTTATCTCCAAATACATAAAACTTTTCCATTATTCCTTAGTCACTTGCTGTATTGTGATAGATTCTTTATAGTCATAAGTACACTTCTTACAATTTGTAGACATGGGAGAAATATACAGGAAAAAGAAAAATAGTTCGAGGATTAAAATGCAAGCCAGAATCTGGGATCACTTGTGTCCACAACGCAGGACGTGCTGTGCAGACTTTGTTGTCATATGTGCATCCTGACCGTCTGTCAAAACAGGATACGGATGTATGATGTCTGCCACATATTTATTTTAAAAAGAAATTTGAGTACACAGCTATAGAACAGGCTCTGATTTATTTTTTTCTTTTTTTCTTTCAATCTGAAATGCCGAGATTGATTTCAGTTTTTATTTGACATGCACAGTATGACGTACAGACAGGCTCTTGAGCAGTGGTTTCACTATTGTTGCACCAGATGCGCAGTTCCTGGGCCAAGCAAATAAAAGGTTATTTTAAAAAAGCGTGTAACTCATTAGCAGGGCAATGGCCAGTGCAAAGCCTGTGATATGTATTTAGTGCATTATGGAAAGCATGAAAATGAAAAGACACCCAAGGAAAGGTATATGACTGAGTCAGAAGGTGAGAGCTCGTGGGAGGAGACTAGGTAGAAAAGGGAAATTAGAGAATATATTCTGTTTAAAGAAAGCAAACCTTATGATGTCAGTGATGATATAGAGGTCTTCATTCTTAAGGATGGGTACTTTTCTTGTCCATGGTTTCTTTACTTCTGTCTTAAAAAGTTTAGGCAAAAGATTAAGCTTGAGGACTAGCATCTTCTTGTAGTGCTGTCCTCTTAGAAGAGATTTCTGTCCTCTGCTTACAAAAAAAAGAGCATTAATATCTTCTCGGACACGTACCTAATGCTATTTCATTGATTGGAACCACCCATGCAGGGTTAGATCCAACTTCTCCACCACTTTATACAACATGCTAAGTGAAATCAGATAAAACTCAGCTGGAGAAAATGTGACGATTGTAGCTGGCTGCCTAATTCAACCAGAATTTAGACCATTTCCAATGCTAATCAGCCTGGATAAATTGCTTTAGCAAGAAAATAGTCTTTTTGTTAAAATATACAGTATACTATTTTCAAGGAAAGAAAGTCCACTTTACTGTAGAGTTAGGACAGACTTGTGCTGTAAGCCACCAGAAAGAAGTAGCGAAGCACATTTGAAGAACTGTAAGCCAGGTAAAAAAACATGTTTGAGCTCTGGGCCCAATGTCTTGGTGAAACTTCTTTGGTCTGCTACGTATTTCAATAATGTGACTATTTCTAGTATTGTAATAAGGAATAACACCAGATAGAGGCATGAAAACTTCTCCAATAGCAAATCAGAAGTTTGCTCAAATATTTGCCTGATTTCCATGTTCGTTATAATGCCCAAGTGACCTGGTGAAGAATGACGTGGGAATGTCACATAAAATGACTTTCTTGACTCACCTTGCTCTGTCTGACAAACAGCCTCTTTCATGTTCGTAGCACGGTAGCTGAGAAGCATATGGGCAATGAAACCTTTCAGTGCTCCACAGCATCCTCCACTCCACCTGTTTTTCCCAAGCAAGTTCTGCAAAGTTATGAAGTGGTTTATCTCACATGTTGCCGTGGTGACGCTTGCTTTGGAGATCAGCAAGGCAGAGCTGTCACCATGAGTGATTACACAAACTTTGCAAACCGATTAATGTGCCTGGAATGCTGAAAGTATTAAACTATAGTCTTTAGTTAATCATAATGCCAGGGGGACAAAATCAAAATCAAGGCTAATGTGGTTCAAACAGCCCCCGTGGTGAGAGAGACTCCCATGTACTCAGAGTGGTCTGTAACCGAGGGCACTGCTCCCACCCATCCTTTATCGCCCAGCTATTCGGCATACAAACTTTCCCCTTCTGATGCTGGGAGCCTTTACGTCGTAATAATAGTGTAAAAAAAAGCGTCTCTGCAAGACAGATTTTCTTCTGTTGCTCACCTGACTGTGAAAATCGTGTACTGACAATTGAATTTTTCAAAGTAAAAGTGAGAGATCTGCTTGTTATTGCTTGCACGATACATTTTTCCCTGGGGGAACCTCATGTTCAACTCATCTATTATTTAAAATTCCTGCTGAAATCAATGGGCCCTCCAAGTATGGAATGACTGCCAGAGCATCTCTACATCTGCATAAGTAATTGCTGCTGATCATACACTAGGCCTCATGAAGAGCTTCTTTACTCAAATGATTTCCAGCGGAGCTCACACTAGAAATATGCTTTCTTGTCATGCCATCAGTATTTTGGAATATCAACAAATATTGAGATGTTATGAAATACCGAATGGTAAAAATACTAACTCTAACTCAGCCTCCTGTGGTGGAGGAACATGGCCTCACACAGTTTTTAAGATGTGCCTTCACCTTGCTCCATCTCTGAAGCTCCAGGTTGCTAACTGTTACACAGGTAAATTAGTTAAAGTTGGTGGGAACATCCACCTAAGTAAGAATTATTTGCATGTAGGGAATCAATACAGCTTAAATATTAACTCTTGTTTATTAATGGCTCTTTTCCCATTCATCATGAAGACTAAATAATAAGTCTTTAGCTGAACTACCTGAGTTCAAGCAAGTGTTTGTTATGACAGTTCTTTCCTATTTAATCAAAATATGAAATTAATTCTGTTTATCTAGTTAGAAAAAAAGCAACAAAGTAACCAGCCTGCTACTGTTGATTCTCTGTCTGATTTCCTACCATAACACTGTATTTGGGCCATATTATTTTCTAGATGTTTCAGCTCTTTACTTTTTTAGACAATTACTTAAAATGTACTTTTTTTGCAAAGGAGTGCATATGCTGTAGATTAGATTGACATCTATCAGGATGCACAGTCTACAATAAAAGGGTAGAGCAATAACAATACAAACATATGGTAACCAGATGTCATCCAAGCATGAAGTCAGGAAAAGGTCATATGCGGCAGCTTACAGCAGCTCAGCAAGAAACAGGAGAAAACAAAAACACTGACATTTTCTGGATGCATTTTTCTGAACGCTTCAAAAATGCGCACGAGACATTGTGTTGGCTCATGAATTTAATTTTCCTGTGCATTCCCAGGAAAAAGCCTTCTGAACTTAGTCTGATGAGGAACTGGAGATGGTGGCTCTGGTATCCAACGATGTGGTTCCTTGGCAGCATGGCTCCCTGTCCTCCCACAGCCCACCACGCACAGTGCAATAGCACTAAAGATTTCAAAGGTTAGAAAAACTCTATCGGCCAAATTGCCCCAAATGCAGCCCTCCCTTCTCTTTTATAGGAATTTTGTGGGTTTTCTCTCCAATTTACAACAGGGCCACTCTGGGTATATTTCAGACCTCCATTCTGTTTTAAGACGTACACTGCAGCTGTAGAGACACTCACGTGCTGGGGGAATAGGGGTCTGCATCTGTATGCTCGATGTCCAAGTGGAGACCAGTGACGAGTGGCATTTCTCAGGGGTCGGTGCTGGGACCGGCGCTATTTAACATCTTTGTTGGTGACATGGACAGTGGGATTGAGTGCCCCCTCAGCAAGTTTGCTGACGCCACCAAGCTGTGTGGTGTGGTCGACATGCTGGAGGGAAGGGATGCCATCCAGAGGGACCTTGACAGGCTTGAGAGGTGGGCCTGTGCGAACCTCATGAAGTTCAACAAGGCCAAGTGCAAGGTCCTGCCCATGGGTCAGGGCAATCCCAAGCACAAATACAGGCTGGGCAATGAGTGGATTGAGAGCAGCCCTGAGGAAAAGGACTTGGGGATGTTGATCGACGAGAAGCTCAACATGACCCAGTGATGTGCACTTACAACCCAGAAAGCCAACCATATCCCAGGCTGCATCAAAAGAAGCGTGACCAGCAGGTCGAGGGAGGTGATTCTCCACTTCTACTCCACTCTCGTGAGACCCCACCTGGAGTACTGCATTCAGCTCTGCGGCCCCCAGCATAAGAAGGACATGGACGTGTTGAAGCAAGGCCAGAGGAGGGCCACGAAGATGATCAGAGGGCTGGAGTCCCTCTCCTATGAAGACAGGCTGAGAGAGTTGGGGTTGTTCAGCCTGGAGAAGAGAAGGCTCCAGGGAGACCTTATAGCAGCCTTCCAGTACCTAAAGGGGGCCTACAAGAAAGCCGGAGAGGGACATTTTATAAAGGCATGTAGTGATAGGACAAGGAGTAATGGCTTTAAACTGAAAGAAGGTAGATTTAGATGAGATGTAAGGAAGAAATTCTTCACTGTGAGGGTGGTGAGACACTGGAACAGGTTGCCCAGAGAGATTGTGGCTGCCCCCTCCCTGGAAGTGTTCAAGGCCAGGTTGGATGGTGGCTTTGAGCAACCTGGTCTAGTGGAAGGTGTCCCTGCCCATGCCAGCGGGGCTGGAACTAGATGAGCTTTAAGGTCCCTTCCAATCCAAACCATTGTATGATGATTCTATGATATTACATGTCATTGACTGAATGTCCCATTGGAATCTTTGACTTTTACCTGTGTTTAATGCCCTTGAAATCTCTGTGCTTCCTCCTCTCGGGGTGATGCTGTCTGCAAATCTGGTTTCTAGCCAGTACCTTGCTCACTTGCTTTGGTGAGCTCGGATGTTTTGCATTTTGTATGTGGAGAAAAGATGGCAGTCAGTCCTTGAAACTGTATGTTTAGATTTCCTGGATAGAAACATTTCTAAATACTCATGAACAAGAATTAAACGCAATGCATTCTCCTACATGGCATAAGAGACTTTGTTGAGCAGTATCTCTTCCTAAGTCCAAATTACCATAGTATTTTCCCTTTACTTGGTGTAGTTAATAGTACTCAATAAACAACTAGACCATGTTTACTCTTTGAAAGGGCTGGTTTCATATAGGTGTATTTATGCCACTGTAACCACAGAGTAGACAAAAGCTGTTGCACGTTTCAATTCTTGTTCATCAGTAAGTTGAAGTGGTATTCTTTAACCGGTCTGGGGAAGCAGAAGCTATGTGTCTATGTCAATATGGTGTTGTGCACATTACAACCCAGGTTAGTGCTAGCTCAGATATTTTTGAAATGCTCCCTATTGCACAACACAAACTTAATTAACATTGTGCCAGTTCTTTGTCTAGTTTTGACCCCTACAAAGGGACTACCAACTCTTATCCAAGCTTGTGGAAGTCTTTTTATTGACTTGCAATAATTAGTAAAACCTCGATTTTCTCAATTTTAGTAATAATAATGATAATAATAATGTCCTTTCTCCCTTCTCATCTTACGCACGTCCTGCTGTGTCCAAGGTCTTTCTTAACTTTTTGATAAGGGTAAGGCAGGAGACAGTATTGAATAGATCTATTTCTCCTGAACTGAGAGTCTGTCGCTGCTACACTCTCCTTTTCACAAAACAAATAGGACAATATTTCTCAAAGTCTGAGAAGAGTGTGAACTACGAAGTGTCAGAAAGATACAAAGAGCCACTGAAGAAGAATTCAGAAGTATTCAGGTAGGATGAACCAGGAGACTTACGCAGAAAAGGAGGGGAAAAGAGGATAATAAAGTAAAAAAATTCTTGAAGCACCATAGCTTTACAGTCAGGAACGATGATACACCCTCATTAAGATATGGTGTTTGGAACTTGTAATGGTCATCTAGAAATGGGAAGGAGTAAAATCCTAATTATGCTGCTGTTGATAAGCATTTTCCTGTATAATTTGGTGCAAAGAAGATCACAGGGTGTTATTTCCTTTTTGCACATAACAATATTTTTTAATAAAGAAATGGAATAAAATTTTAAGCTCTCCATTTACAACTCAAGAATAGAAAGTGTCAAACCAGCAAATTATTAAGAATTCATTATTTTTGTAATGGCTTTGTGAAGAAAGCACACAGAGCTAGAAGGGATTTCTGAGTGAGGTACTCCAGCCCTTTCCCACTGTTTAAACTTAAAGTTCTGCCTTTAAATTAGCCAGATACATTTTCTCCAGTCCTCTAAATGAAAAGCTGTTGCAGATCTCGTTGCCCTAATGTTGAAGTCTTAGAGAATGGTAAACTCATAACTAGTTAGTAGTGAACTATTTACATTAATTTTCAAAAGAAATTGTAATAAATGTATCATCCAAGAGAAGAGAAAAGCTGACCGATGCTAGAAACACCCTGTCCTATCTCCAGCAGCAGAAGTTGGGTATGGAGGGGTATAAGAAAAGGGGAAGTGCAGTAGTTGCCCTACTCCCCGGATCCCAGAATTGACACAGACACTGGACAATGGAATTCACTTTTTGAATCCATAATCTTCAACAGTGTTACAAAAACTCTGCCCCCCTCCCCAAAAAAACCCACAAAACCCACCTTGTTAGTTTAACCTATGTTTGTTAGGTTTATAAATCACCCACTCTTCTTTCAAAGCCCATCAAGAAGAACTGCCAGCAACTTGTTATGGAAGCAGAGAGGAAAAGTAAACTGTTAACATTAGGATATGACTTGCCCTCTGGTTGTACTTAGTTCAGTAGGATGGAACGTTTGAAATCAAATGTGCGCTGCTCAATCCCAGAGTTCCTGCTCAGTCACTTAAAGGCATGTCTTTGTAGACATTACCAATATGTATGCTTTGTGGTCTTCCAAATACACTTGTATTTCTCATTCTGCTGATGATTGATATGCATAGTTACACATGTAAGTGTCAGTCACTTGTAATTTATGCTTTTAAAATAATTCACTATAATTCAGTTAATGGGACCGTATGTTGAGTCAGCACTTCAAACCTCTGTTTAATCTAAAACCTCCATTGTTAGTCAAAGCTATATATATATATTTCACTGCCAATGAAAAATATATCTGGAGCTAGATATGCCACTGATGTCGAGTCCTGCTGATTTAATGTCAGCTGAGAATCTGGCTTGTGATTCATATTTTTCATTTGTAAACCTTTTGTACTCAAACTAAGTTCTGTGGATGCATTTTTAAATGCATTTTTAACCTATGTGATTTGGAACTGTGAAATCTGACTGTTTAAAATGCAGGTGTTTTGCATGTGGTCACTGAATGAACTGTGACTAGTAGTATCTGTTGGTCTACTTAAAGTTTTTGAGATTAAGGAAATTTAAATTCTTTCTAATGCAAATGAAAGTGGGCTTGTCATTCCCCTGTGGTTACATTCAAGCAGGTTATCACACTGTGATAACTCATTACAAGTTCCATAACACTGCTCATCCACGTGTGTTGCACAGGGCAGAGATACAACATAGGGCACAGAGGGCATATAGTTGTGTTTACTCACTATAAATGATACAACTTGCTTTATTGGCCACCACATGGCATACTTTGCGTATTGCCTTATTTTTGCTTGATATTCCCCTCAAGTCCCAGTTAGATGTGCTTTAGCTAGGTATAACACCAGGGTCAATCCAAAGATGAGAGCACCTGAAAATTGTCTTCAGAACATAGAACAGTGACATTAATTAAATCAGTGAAGGATACTGGTCTTCTATATTTGCTATAAAAGTGATGTCTTCATATAAACTGAGACTACTCTATAAATTAAGATGCTTGACTGAACTTACTGGTTTTTGAAATAATTATCCCTTGATCAGAAACTGCTGGCAATACTAAGTCCATGCAAAGAGGCATTTGTTCTGTTGTGGAAAATAAGTGTTTGAAAACGACAAAGAATAGCTATGCTTACCCTGTATGCTGATTTTCTTCTGGTTTTTAATTTAAATAGAGTATCTGACAGCCATTGGAGTGGCTGAAAACTGTCCGTGACTTTTTATTCATTTTTTACACATGCAGATATCAGTTTGCTCAATTTTAATCGTATAAATCTGGTTTAACTTCAGGGGAGATCTTCCAGACTTTCTCCATGATAACACACAGGTTTTGTGACATTTACCTATGTAAAATTGCAAGTCTTTCACAATTAACTCCTCCTGCTAAATGATGTGGCCAATCAGCAAAGTGCAAGCAGCTGGAATATAATTTTGAGGGCTGCATTATCAAATTATCAACAGATTAAAGTCATTATCAATTCAGTCTAAAGTAATGTGCAAAAAGACATGCCGTTACCTTGGAGGAATGAACAAGTATATTAAAACTGGCACGGAAACCCATCAGTAAAACAGGTGATAATCAATCTTGAAGGAGTTTAACAAATGGCTACATCACGAAATGGATGCTGTTATGAGCTGTAAACTTTTTGGTGATGACTGCAGAAGGATAAGAGAAAGAAAGTTTAAAACACAATTATGACAGAAAAATCTTAGAAAGAATCAGGTAAACAAGAAACAGCTTTCATACATTTTGCGTTGGTCAGTACTTTTAAAGAACATCTCAATGAGCAAGTACTATTCAGAAATACAAAATATGCTGACTGATCTCTAAGAGGATTTTAAGGTGAAAAGAACTAATTCTTCAGTTCTTCCAAGATAACTGTATTTTCAGTTTCAAATCCAAATTTTTTGTTCTCAACATTTTTCCCATATTGTAGTTTTCATCTGTTGTATATCATTTTGGTGCTCCAAAAACAGAGCACCAAACAGAGAAATGTAATTTGATATTAAACTCCATAAAAAAACATTTCGGGTCACTTCAAAGAAATTGAGTTCAGAGAAACAAGGAAGTTGAGGTCAAGCCAACCTGAAACTGGCATACTGCATTTCTGGTTTTCTGATGGTAGCATGAAACACTTCAGGGTGAAAAAAAGAAACTTTCAAACAAGTCAGTGACGTAGAAACCGTATTTTCAATTGAAAAAGAAAAAGGTTTGATGCAGCATTTCTCAAGGTAGGATAACAAAACAATGCTTTGAAATAGTTAACCCATCAGAAAGGGAATGCCAGACTCAAACCAAAGCGGATGGCAATGTTCCAAAAGTCCCCAGGGTGTAGCAAAACCCCAGCTGTATAGATTGTCAGGTAGCAGGAGGAATTGGAACAAACCTCCACTTAGTCAAGCTGAACACTAGCTGAATTTCTTGGGGGTGTTCACTTTTAAGGTCATGTTCTTCATCCTGAGGGTTGGTAAGATGTCATCATGAATTGTTGTCTTTTGGTTTTACCATTTATGGTGTTTATTTCCTTTTCTTTCTACATGTTGAAACCTTCATTGTTTTGATTAAATTCAGCTTGGAAAGCCATTAGTAAAAAAGATTAGGTACATTCTAGTAATTTGTTTTTTGTATCTGGTCTCTGATTTATGAATGTATTAGTATCATGTAACGCCTCTGTTGTTTTAAAGGCTTATTACTGTCATCTCACCATGGCTATGTTATCATTTTAATTATGTATCAGGAGCAAGGAGAAAAAGATAAAAAGAAAAAAAAACCCAACCTAACAAATTAAGTATTCCTCAAGCCCATGAGAAATATCCAGCTCATGGGACTTAAAGCAAGGCATAAATAACTTTAAAATATATATCAGAACTCAGCTCTTTTGAATTCCATATCTTGACTTAGCTCCAGTGAAGCCATTGGAGTTACTGAGTTAAGACTGTTGCAGACTTAATGATTAATATATAATGGCTTAGCTTTGTTGAAAATTAACAGTGTGCCTCGTCAACTGCGTCTGTTACTTCTTTCACAAAAGAAACAGATGAGACTGTAGACCTATTTGAATTTTTTTTTTAAAGATTTATCAATAAAGACAAATGATATTTTTCAATCAAAGTCTTTCCACCTGTGATAAATAAAGATAGATTTAAGCATTTAGGAAAAACCTTCTTGTCCTTTCTGATTGTTTTGTATTAAAAAATGAATGATAGTAGCTATTCTAAGTTTTTAAAATTTCATTGCAATCAAGCAATGAAAAGCCTCCATACACTCAAATGCAAACTCAGATATTTCAGAATGAAACATTTAATTCAAACTCAAATTGTTTCTATTTCTTTCTTTGTTTTAATGTTTTCACAAAAAATGTAATATTCCTAGGTAAATGAAAACTTTTTTCGCCAATGTCATCAATTAAAGGAAAAATACAGTCGAGCAGACTGCTCTACACTTGTGCACATAACACTCAATATAGAAAATCCAGTTACACTGACATTTTTCCACATTTTTAGATTTCCTTTAACATCTTTTGACTTCATGTAATCAGGTGCTATAGGGCATAAGAAACTGAGGAAAATGGAAACGAATTGGGTAAAGACAGATAAATTAGGGTGTTTTGTGGTTTTTTCCTAAATTTATGTTCTTTAAAAAAACCCAAACAAGCCCACCTCATTCTGAAGAAAAGTTAATGAAGTTCGTCACAGGAATATACTGGTTTGTACCATAGGACGTTGCAGTATAAAGACATAGCATGATCACAGCCTTACTGAATGTTTTACCTGTTTACATGGATAGGGAAAGCCATATCGTAGAGTTGTTATGAAGAAAGAATCTATTATGCAATATTGGTGAAGGTAAAGATTAAAGAAATCATTGTGGCCTTGTGATTTCTATCAGAAACTCAATCTGACAGCAGGAGAAGAAGGAAAAATGTTGGGAGTGAGTCCAGATTGGAAGTGGGCCAGGCAGAAGTTGTGGCCACTGGGCAGATCAAAGAATTCAGCAAACAGGATCAAGGAGGCTTACAGCAAAATGAGAAGAGGCAATGGTTACAAATTACAACATAAGGCATTCCAACTGGACAGAAGGAAAAAATTGCGATGTGAGTGATTAAACACCGATGTGGGTTGTCCAAAGAGGGTGTAGAAAACAAATGTGGTGTGTCTTATCCATGTGGATAACATTTCCCACTTCTCTGCTGGTCTGTCTTTTAGAGTTTTTTTAAAGCACTGTCCCCTTGTGTGGTGAATTACCAATGTTAATGAATATTGATCTTGTCTACATTACCCAGGGAGAGCAATGCTGCTCTAGATTAGCCTTCTGCATTGCTTAGCAGTCTAAGAAAAAGATCTGTCATGGGCAATAACAAACATTGCAGAGGAAACAAAAGGGACCAGGTGCCTAAAAAGCACTGAGCACTTGCTTGATTAGAAATGGGCAGTTTAAGTACAAAACAAGCAGATAAACTCAAATACATGGAATACCTGATAAAAGATAAGAAAACCCTACATGTTTTCTTAAAAGAGGATTTTTTTTTTTCCAAGAGAACAGGTTGAATATTGTTTTAAAGCAATGATCATTTTATTACAGACTTTCCAGTAAAGTTCTCTAAGATCCTATAAAGCAGTCAACTGCAATGTACAATTACACCAGTGTGAATTATTGAATTGCATCTGTATCTCAGAAGCTGTATATATTGATGTTTTCCTTGCCTTCCAGTTATAATCAAATGACAAGGTGATATACAATATGGCACTGATCTACTAGCTGCAAAGTCCTGCTCTGAGAAAAAGTCCAAGTATCTTGGTATCGCTGCAGATAAAGAACACTCTGCATAAAAGTAAGAGCAACATGACCTTTTCATTTAGTTATGATTTTCAAAATCTCTTCCCATGATTTTCGAATGTCTCAGTTTATGGACAATCACTGACTCCTGAATCTCTGCAAGTGTCTTATCAGCACTTTCTAAAAATCAAACCTATAACTAAAGTTTCAATTTTTGTCACTTTCAAAAAATTCATTTCTGATTGCATCCATCTAATGTGCTTGTATGTGAGTACAAATAGTATGTGTACTGCATACTATACATTTTGTAATGTCATTTTGTACGTACTATACATTTTGTAAACTAGACTGTTGCTGAGGACTATATGGTGCAAATCTGCTAGCTCTTATTTTATATACTTAACTCCATGTAGCTAGACTCATAAAATCATGCCATGGATGAATTACTTTATTTGACCTGAGTAACTGAAGGGACTGTTTGTTACCGTATTTTTTAAGAGAGAATCCCCAGACAGCCAAAACAGTGAAGGGGTGTTCACTTACTAACCTTGTAAATATTTTCACAATGGTACCCTTCCCAAACTAAGTCAATTAAAAAATAGATATAGGGTATAACGTGTTGCTTGATAACCAAAAAATTGAAAATAATGCAACGGCCTAGATTCAGAATTTAGTGCTTAAAATGTTGTCACCATTCTATCTTACATCCAGACTCAGCTGACATAAAATGAGGTCAGGTCGTGCTGACTGTGAAGGAGTTACATGGAGTGATACCAACTGAATCATAGAATCATAGAATCATTTAGGTTGGAAAAGAGCTTTCAGATCATCAAGTCCAACTGTTAACCTAACACTGCCAAGTCCACCACTAAACCATGTCCCTAAGTGCCACATCTACACGTCTTTTAAATACCTCCAGGGATGGTGACTCAACCACTTCCTTGGGCATCCTGTTTCAGTGCTTGATAACCCTTTTGGTGAAGAAATTTTTCCTAATGTCCAGTCTAAACCTCCCCTGGTGCAACTTGAGACCGTTTCCTCTTGTCCTATCACTTATTACTTGGGAAGAACAATGTCTGGCTTGAGCTGGTTATAGATAAACATTTGATGCTTTCCATTTCTAGAACCATCATGTCCTTGAACGCACTGTTGCATTTGAGAAAATGCCATTTTTCTAATAGGTATATTGATTCACTAACATGGAAGTACCACTTGATATTTCAGCATCCATGGGACAGAGGGAGGTGTTCTTGTGCAAGACACTGGCATTTTATGGCTAATCCCAAAATCAAGTAAATGTTACAGAAGAGATCCACATTTTGCTGTACTGAACTCTTAGAATTCTTTTTTTCCTTTTTAATCACACAAGGTAATTAACATTAACTTGAACATCTTAGGACATCTTCATTAGTGTGCTATTTAAAGAGCAAATCTCTCTAAGTAATAGGAAATAGGTATGAAAAAAAGCAAAAGCTGAAACATAAAGAGATCTAGTAGTTACTATTTTCAAAGTAACCTTGTTTTAAATTCTAAGGCGGTCTAGCTCACCTGTAGGATAGTTTTCCAGCTTATTATGAAATGTCTCTTGGTTTATGAAGGTCTGAATAAGAATATAACAGAATCAAATTAAATCAAAAGTTATTATAAGTCTTTAAAAAAAAAAAATTAAAAAAAGGAAGACAAACTGCCATTTTGACTTTGCCCTTTTAAAGATATGCCAAACTCTTGATCTCTGTCTCCTAGAAACAGTGACCATGTTTGAATGCTGAGTTCAGGAACATAGCAAATTAACTATGTGCTTTTTCTGGTGGTTACTGGTTAAAACGAAGAGACACTTGAATGTAGGTAAAATTTACTCCTCCCTTTTTAACGCTTAGATAGACACACTTGGTGCAGAGTCCCGTAAAGCCAGTGAAGAAGGGAGAATCCACTGCCTCAACCTACAGAAAGACACCAGTACGGTTGTCCTAGGGCTGGCGACGAGGGAATTCTGGACCTGCTTTATTTTTGACATTCACATTTCTATGTACATGCTCTCTAACAGATGCAGAAGCAAAAAGTTGAGTTAGACATTTCTGGCCTTCAGATGACATAATGTCTTTAGTTGTGAATATTTTCTTCCTGCAAACTGCTGGGAGGGAAGCGATGTGGGAAGTGGCTTTCCTGAATCATGAAAGTCATTTTGATATTTCAGATATTCTCTTACTCTGTTTGGAACATCTGGGTAGAAGCCAAAATCCTCTGAGATGATGGCTAGCCTGGGATGTTAGAAAGCCATACCTGAACTGGCAGAAGGAGACACTGAACCTTTATCTCCCCCAGCAAAAAAGGAAAAGTTTGCTTTCTGTGATACCCTTAGGGGGCAGGCTTCGCTGTAAATTCAGATATGTAGGTACTAGACTGCCATATTGGATCATCTTTGGGATCCACTTGCTTATATTCTGTTTGGTTCTGAACATAATTGAGATGAAATATTCAAACAGGATTTCTCAGTTTTCTTTGTGGAAGGCAGCTCATTTCATGGAATTTGTCGTGGATACAGATTTTCACAGGCCAGTCTTTTTTTTTTCTTTTTTTTTTTCTTTTCTTTTTCCTTAGAAACAACTTCTTCAAACCTCTGTTTCCAGACTTACATGCATGCTGAGCATGAGAAGAGAGGTCAGGCGCTTTAACACTGTATACATATAAGGCTTTCAGAGAAAAGAAGTAGTATTCACCACCGCTCCATTTTCTATGTTCCTTCAAAAGAAGGTGCATAAGAATTTACAGAGAATCCAACAATGCCAGGTACTAAAACTGGGTGTTTCTAAAGATGATTATTCTGAGTAGGCCCTTACCACTGTCCAAGTAGACCCTGTCTGTCTTTGCATGAAATTCCCTAATTGGCAATGAATACCTATTCATTGCCATCATCAGCAAGGGTCCAGAGCATGGACTAAAGGAGGGTTTCCCGCATACCTTTTCACTCTGGCAAAACCGAGTCAAAGAACACCAGGAGATAAATGCCTTTCACTGTCTCCAGTTATCTTCTTTGTTGTCTGTTATGTTGGGAGGAGACTGAGATCGAAACTAGTCTCTGAAAACAGAACTCGTCCATCACTTAAGGTAAACCTTTGGATTCTTCAGTTGCTTGTTATTCTGGACACCTTTCTTAGCCACAGATACTATGGGAGTATTTTAGGACCCTGTCTTGAGGTCTTTCTGAATGAACAGTAACTACACAGGTGGGGAAAAAAACAGCTAACCCATACCTGATCTTCAGCTTGGTTAGCTGAGTATTTCTGATCTAACCTTGAATTCTGCAGCAGAATCTCAAATATGTCACCAATATAATCACATTGGGGCATAATATCCAATCATTATAGAAAAAAAACAGTGAGAAGGTAGTAAAAGAAATTAAAATATTTTTAGACTACCCAGAGATTTGCAAGTGACCTTAGCATAAATGAGTATTTGTCCAAAGAAATGTTCATTCAGTATGGAACAGTTACACAGAAACTATTCTGTTTCTTACCTCTGTTTTGCCATAAAACTGGAAATGTTCTGTAGGGACAGAAAGTCTTAGATTTGTAGAGACCTGTTAAAATCCTTTGTAGACACATTTCTTGTGTGCAGTTTGGAGCTGCCAGTAACTGCTTACATTTTTTTAATGTCCAGGAGCTCTGTAGGAAACCAGATCTCTGTGACCTGCTTTTGTAACCTCTTTGGCTGTACTTTGAGGTTATTTCTTTCATCATGCAATGTCTCAAATCTGCATTTTCTAGATTAAAATTCTATTTTGCATAAATTGATCTTTTTAATACTGTTTCTAGGAAGGTTTTCAGCAAAAAGAGGAACTGCAGTATGTGTGTTGGTGCTCGAGAAATCACCAGAGGAAAAATCTAAGAGTAAGCTAGCAATGGCTAAAAACCTAAGACTATAATCAGTTCTCCATGTGTGCCTAACTACTGATGATGCTATGGGGAGTTACATGTGTATCATGTTGAGAATACACCTCATAGAGCTTCTGTCTAAAAGTCAAGGTTTATTAATATGGTATAATTAAATGAATACAAGAGGGAAATATCTGATTAGTGATATGAAACTATAAATCATAGTCTGGCTCACAGAAAGTGTATGGGTGTGAGTAGCTCCTATTGAAGGCAGAAGGAGTTCATAGTGTTCAGTGGAATTTCACTGTGGGGGAATAAATGAATAATTCCAGCTTCCTCTGTCCAAGTAAGTGCTATTATGACAACATTTGTCCTTGAGGAAATACTACCTGAGGTTTTTTCACTTGATAGAAAATGCTTTGTCGTGGTTTAACCCCAGCCAGCAGCTAAGCACCATGCAGCCGCTTCCCCCTCCCAGAGGGGTGGGGAGGAGCAAAGAAAAAAAAAGTAAAACTCATGGGTTGAGATAAGAACACTTTAATAACTAAAGTAAAAATAAAAATACACTGCTAACTAATAATAATAATAATTGTAATGAAAAAGAACACAACAACAACAACAAAAAGAAATAAGAAAAGACAAGCGATGCACAATGCAATTGCTCACCACCCGTTGACCGATGCCAGAGCTGCGATCCGCCCCTCCCACTCCCCCCTGTTTATATACTGGACATGAGGTTCCATGGTATGGAATACCCCTTTGGCTAGTTCAGGTCAGCTGTCCTGGCTGTGCTCCCTCCCAGCTTCTTGCACACCTGCTTGCTGGCAGAGCATGGGAAACTGAAAAGTCCTTGGCTTAGGATAAGCGCTACTTAGCAACAACTAAAATGTCAGAGTGTTATCAACATCATTCTCACACTAAATCCAAAACCCAGCACTGTACCAGCTACTAAGAAGAGAGTTAACTCTGTCCCAGCCGAAACCAGGGCATTCTTCTATTAGAAGTATGTTTGTGGCTAGAAAGAAGTAATTCTAAATTGAAGTATTGGTCACAAGGATTTGATCTACTTTATTTCAGTATCAATATGCTCTCAGCTCAAGGACTATCTGCCAATTTAATTTTTAACCCTTGCAGACAGCATGTGTGGATATGTCTACTTCGATGTGTGTGTGTGCAGACACATGTTTACAATGCCGTGATCTGAATTGGCTAAGTACAAGCCAGTTCCAGTCCTCGCCGGTCTTTAGCACTGCTGAAAGGCAAGATATCTTAGTTCTGGTGCACATCTTGCTAAGATACTGGCACAGTGTCCAGAGTAGCACTCACCCATGCCCAGTCAACAGAAACACACACCTATCTGCACGCTTCCATGCACATGCACCCAGTGATTTTACAAGCAATGCCCTGTTGCCCACACTTGTTTGCATTCCTCCCACCTCCTAAATATGATTTTTCAAGATGCTAAGAATATTCACAACATCCTCGAGGGCCTGTTTTTCCAATAGTTTTTATTGAATACAGGTGAGCCACTGATACAGCTGTCCTTGGTGTTGAGTTAAAGAACAGTGAGGACTGGTGGCAACAGGGCTCTGCAGTTTATATGACTGGCCAGGGCAGTAGGAGAGTGTAAGGTACTAACCACAAACACAGTCTGGGGCATAGTTTGGGCTGAAAAGAATAAGCCTGAGAGGTATTATGGTGCCAGGAACAGGGCAAAACAACAAGAATGGGCTATGCAAGGGAATTCAGTCCTGAGTGGACTGAATCTTGGGTCAGTTCCCCTCTCCTCCCGAATGTATATATACTTATGTGTGTGTGCACATAAATATATATATGTATGTGTATGTATACGCTTCTGAAAGAAAGCAATTTGAGAGGGAAGAAGGAGATTCAGACAAAATGTATGGAAAAAACACATAAACTACACTTGGAGTATATTTTCCTGGAGCATTGGTTCAGGCTGTACACTGTGTGGGCAGCCTGCAAGCATTGTTAGTCACTGCACAATGTTGTCACACCTCTGTAAAGGTGACTAAAAATTTGACTGTCCTGATGGGCACCTTTAGAATTCTGAAGAAGATGCATTGGGAACTGTGGTGGGTTGACCCTGGCTGGATTCCAGGTGCCCACCAAAGCCGCTCTATCACTCCCCCTCCTCAGCTGGACAGGGGAGAGAAAATATAACAAAAGGCTCGTAGGTCGAGATAAGGGCAGTTTAATAAAGAAAAAACAAAGGTTGTGTGTGAAAGTAAAGGAAAACAGAAGATTTTATTCTCTACTTCCCATCAGCAGATGATGTCTGGCCACTTCCCGGGAAGCAGGGCTTCAGTACACGTAGCGGTTGCTCCGGAAGACAAACGTAAATAACGAATGCCCCCCCCATTCCTCCTTCTCCTAGCTTTTGTTGCTGAGCAGACGTCATATGGTATGGAATATCCCTTTGGTCAGTTGGGGTCAGCTGTCCTGGCTCTGTCCCCTCCCAAGATCTTGTCCACCCCCAGGCTACTGGTGAGGGGGGGCAATGTTGGAGAGACTGCCTTGATGCTGCGCGAGCACTGCTCAGCAGTAGCCAAAACACTGGTGTCTTATCGACGCCTTTCTAGCTACCAATACAGAGCACAACGCTACGAGGGCTGCTATGGAGAAAATTAACTCCATCTCAGCTAGACCCAATATAGGAACTTGCTGCTATTTCCACCTAAGTTAAGCATAACTTAGGTCTTTGATTCCCCTTAAGTTACAAGTGGTGAAAGAGAAAGATTAGTAAAATAAGTAACATTTTATTTTGGAGCTGTTGCTAGATTTCTTTTTGTTTTGGCTTTAATTGATCGTTGTAATTTCTGCTGATCATCTGAGGCAATTACACTAGAAGGCAGATACTTCTCTGGCCTTATAAATTCAAATAGCATTTTTTTCATCTCCCTAATGCCTATCCTCCCGCCTACTCCTGTTGACTTATACACAGAATCAGTTTTTCATGCCAGATTGTCTTTTACAGGGAGACACTGGTAACTAAAACGCAATTTAACATAACAATTTTGAAGAATCAATAGTTCAATTAAATTAAAACAGAAGCAGCTTATGACTTTTTCTGCCGATAAACGTGGGTAAAACTCAGCTGAAATGAATGGATTGACATCATTCACATTAGGAGAGATTTTGGCCTTGATTTGCAATCCTGGAAAGAAATGTGGTGGTATACTGTTCTTCCTCCTTGTAGTGACAGAAGCTTTCACAATAAAGTTCTCTTTTAATTTATGACTTGCCATAAAAGACATTGCATGACAGGGTTCTCTGGCACCGTAGACTCCTGCCAGGGACAGTGCAACTATTCATTATGCCTTATACTGTGCAGTCACTTATCATGTTTCTTACCCCACCGGTCTATCTCATTATTCTCCAGGAAAGCCATTTTAGGAACTGCCAGCAACTTACTTAAATTATAAATGAGTTTATGCCACTTTTGGTTTTGAACAAGGACACAGACTTTTGTGAATTAGGAACATGGGGTTGTGCCGCTCGATAATGCGAATGTGACATAGCGACTCGTCTAAACAACAAAATACCCCTTCTGAATCAAAATTTGAAGTGACATTGTTATATGTATTTGTTTCCTCAGATGAATTCATGCAGCCAGAAAGACATAAAGAAATAATCTGGATCTATAAGTTGTCTCTTAACATTTCATTTCTTTCTTTTTCTTTTTTTTTTTTTTTTTGGTAAATAACAGAAAAGAATTTGTTTCCATTGTAGAAAATTCAAGCTTGGAAAGTCCTATGGATGATAGTTTAGCACAGGATGAAAATGAGATAATATAATTCCACACCAAAATGAAACTGGAGTGATGCACTGAAGTAAGTAGTGTTACTCTGAATTTAAACAGCATAAATAAGCCTGACTTCTGGTCTTAAGTCTGGGTAGTCTGACAGTTGCTCTTGACCTGCCTTGGTACCAGTACACAGAGGGGTGTTACTATCCTGACTTTCTGAGGAGCATCTAGAAATGATTTGACAGCCTTGAAAGGAGAAACTTTAAAAGGCAAAGCAGCGTAATACAGTGAAATCTACCTATGCACCATGAAATCCAAAACAGGGTCAGTTGGGGGTATTGCTGAGCAGAGGAGTGCCACTCTAACTGCAGTGGCATAGCAGGAAGGTGGCTTCATGTTCTACCGTCTACTTATTGCAGGACTCTGGGCTTTGCTCTGATGCTAATTCATCGCCATATGTTGAATAGTTGGTTATTTTTTTCTGATCTGTTTTGCAGAAATGATACTGAAGTTGTAAAGCTCTCGGGCTCATTGAATAACTAATACTGGCACTTATGATAAGATAAGGGATGTGCTCAACTCATTTACAGCTGTGGGAATATAAACTGATTTTTAGTCTGCTAATAATTTTAAAAATGTGTTTAAATATAGTTTGGAGGCAAAAAGAATGTTTAGTTTAACACAAGGTATGTTTCTTATCTGGTGTCTTGAAAACATTTTTTAATATAGTTAGATTTTCAAGTGCAATATAATCTCAAAAAAAAAAGGAAGTGTCTTTTAAATTAAATTGAAGTTATTTTATGCATCAGTCAAAATAATTCAGTCAAGTTAAGACATATTTATCAAAAGCTTTGTTTGACTTAAATTTGTATTTTCTGTTTTGGCAGAAAAATTGCCTCCTCTAGTCACTTCCAAATTGAAAGCAATCTCTGATTACAAACTGATATATTTAGCAATCTCTGTATTTTGCAGGTCAATTCTGATAATGTTAGGCATCAAAATGTTGTTTCAATAATTGGATGCTATCCTTTCAATCTAGCATCGGTTGTGTTAACAAACTGATTTCATATGTAACAGTGACATCAGAATAATAAATTTAATTTCAAATGCTGTCTAATTTTTACACTGTGTGTTTTAGTAGTAATAAGAAGCTTATAATTTTTTTAATATAAAGATATAATTCAGTCTTTCAAACAGCAAAAAGCATTTCTGTTCCTTTGCAGTAAGGTTCAGGTAAAAAATTTTGGTTGCCATATTTTTTTGAAGTTGAACTGCTCTATACTACTTTCGTATGAATTTCTTCACAGTGAAATCACAAACAGGTAGATTATAATTTTGGAAATCTCTTTTGATGTCTATAGTATTAGGAATCTCTTTTCACTGTGAATGCCTGGTTCTGATTTCCTTGTCACATGTTAGAAACTGGATTCACTCCAGCAACATCAGGCAAGTTTGTTCATATAGTCCAGTAAAAACTGTGATCTGAATTTGGACTATATTTGTTCTTGATCCCAGTATAGGTCTCTTCATCCTCCGGCTCCTCCATCACAGCAGTAGGGCTGCTATTGTACTCCCCGCAGGTGAATTTAATTCTTGTGTGGAACTTAACATCCTGCATAGGAAGATGATATCAAGAAAAACATTCTTACTGATATACAATGGTAACCTACAGGATGTCACTTCTTCCCTTAAGTGTCTTAGCAGCTGCCCCACTGGTTAGTGCACTTTTTTCTCCACAGAGAAGGACCGACCTTGTTTACTTGTTTCTGCTGCAGCAGCTACCCTTTCATGTTTTTGCATGATGTCTTTCTCAGGGGAAAAAAAAAGAAAAGAAAAACAAACAGCAATTGAGTAAAGGAAGGGTAACTGCTTAGTGATGCTCCATTCCTCAGTAATCAGTATTTTCAAGCAGAAGAGGCTTTTATTGAAAAAGAGGAAAAGTTCTAAGTATGGCTCAGCTGGACAATGGGTGAAGTGTGTAAATCCATTTTAACTGTGTACTGCAAAGGGAAAGGCAAATATGTGTTTTTCCTGGTTTTATATACTATTGGCTCTGTTTATAATGTCCTTGAAAGCTGGGGACTGAAATGATTCTTTCACTCTTGTCTTTCCACTTTATGTGTGTCTAGGTTTGCTGGTGTATGAATGCTTGGCTGACAGCTCTGATTGCAGTATCAGTGGCTTTGTCGTTTACTGAAAAATAAAAAAAGAAAAAAGAAATGTACCTTAAACGTGAGCAGTATAACTATGGTAATTTCTCTTTGTAATGAATAGGGATAATATATTTTGGAAAAGATAGGAATAATAATTCTTTGAACTTATTAACCTCTTCCATCTGAAATTTAGAAACATTAACTAATTAAGAATCACAATTCCCCCACGAGTTAGAAACTTCACAGTAATCACTATATTTACTTGACATCTCTACTATTAGAGTTATTAATTGTGATTTTAAGAAGGTTTTATACTAGCTATTTAATAAAGTATGACACTACAAAGCAAGTTGGGCTAGAAAGTGAAGGATACAGAAATAGAGCTTATCCATGGGAGTGAACCCGGGAAACTTGAACTGAATGCACTCTAAAAGTCAATTAGTCAAACTTCACTAAACCTCTGTGTGGAAATTCATATTCAAAAGTTCCATAGTCACAACTGGAGCAGGAGTGAATATGGGCATTGTGTAGAAAATTTCTGCTGTAGCTTGTTCTGATTCACTTTCCTGACTGCGACCACACAGACAATGTGATGATGGAAATGACTGGAAAGTATGAAACATTTCAAGCAAAATGAAAATATTTTGCACAGTTCAAAATGTGATGTGAAAATTTTGAATATTTTTAAAGATAATTGAATTTTACTTAAGCAGCCAGGAAAAAACTTTTGTATGAAGTGAGAGAGGGTGATTTTGTTTCACTGTCACGATGAAACTTCTTGAACATTCCAATGGCTTTTGAATTTTTAATTTAAACAAGAGGTATGATCAAACAAATAAATGTCACTGAAAATTTTCATTTTGGTAGAAAAAGCATTTTCTATGAGTTGCTTATTTTTATGAAAAAGAATTACGAGCAGTTCCCAGTCAAGACAGCCCACTGCATTTAGAGTCAGAAAATACAGGTAGGAATAACATCTACCAAATTTATTTTTTTTTTTATTCTCACAACTGAATAGTCCTTGTCTTGTCCTGTATCAAATCTGAAGCACTGATTGATTGCCATTTTTTTTTTCCTAAGAGCTAAGAAACCATTGGCAGAAAATTGTTGAGGAAAAAAACCTGTCCATAAGAGAAGTCTTTTTGCAAAACCCATTAATTAGATTTTGGCTTTTTTCCTAATGCCTGCTTGTTTCCAAAACTCTTTAAGTATCTGCTATTATAAATTACATATATTGTTGTTATTTATGCACAAACACAATAACTGAGCCAGACATTTGTCCTCTGAAAAGAACGGCCCAAAGTTTTTGGTAATTAGATGAAATAACTAGTTCCTATTGAAAAATCTTAGCCCGTTGGTCTCACTGGCACCTTTGCTGCACTGCGTCCCATAAGCTGGCTGTGTCAAGAAATACTTCTTTTGCCAGTTTACCCTGCAAAGCTTTTTAGTCAAATCCAGGCAATGCAGAAAAGAACAAAAGATGGCTTTTAGCAGTCTTTAAAGGGTTTCCTTCAAGCAAGATGATTCAACTCAAAGTTTGTGATTGATTAGCCTAAAAATATATACAGTGCAAGAAATGCTTATCTTCACTGTATTTGGAAATAGGCCATGTGAGGTATCCTTGTGTTTTGAGAAATGAGGCATTACAGTATTCTAAAATAGGTAAATAATTTAGTTGCAGTCAGTAGAATAGCATAGCAGAAGAAAAATCCAGATAAAGACACTAATTTTCCTCTCTATAGGGAAATAATGGGGAAGATAGCTGGAAAATTTTGCTTAAGATTTTTAAATACAACATGTTTTAATCAACTCTCATAATGAATTACTTCATATTATTGTTGCTTTTGGGCAGTTTCTGCAACGTTTTCTGTTAGATGTAGAAAGACACAGCTCCCAAGAGCTGCACAAATCCCATCTTAGCTCTAAAGGAATGAGTAAGCTAGAGTAATCACTGACAAGAGAGGCTGTGAAGCAAGGGCCAGTTTCACTGTGACTTGAACAGAAATGGTTGTGGTGCAAATGGAAGAAAGGTGAACAGGGCGTAACAAGTGTGATACGACATCTTGAGGATATAAACTGAGCCCGGCATGGCAGCTCACGTTACATCTGGGCAGTGTCCCCAAGGCATTGCAACCCCCTGGTGCTGCTGTCCCCTCCTGCCCATTTAAAAATATTTCCCCCAGTCCCTCCTCTCCCGTGAAGGAGTGAGTAATGTGTTGGAGGAGAAATGATCATTCAGAGCAGCATCAGGCAGCAGCGATAAAGATGGCACAGTTTTGCTATGAGACAGGCACTGACAATTGCAGACAGGCTGGACCGCAGACTAACATTGAAAAGAACATTTCAGGGAGCTGTGAAGTGCTGTATCTGCAAGGGCTGGGGAGACAGCAGATCGCTGTTGTGCCAGAAAGGCGTATTTTGTGCCAGGTTGTCAAGAGGTACCCAGAACAAGCATCCTTTTGCTGAGAGAGGGCAGGAAACTCTCTGGATGGAAGAGAGGTGGAAGTACACTGAATAACCAGTGTATTGGAAGGAATACCGGGATCATTATTGCACTTTGTCGTGTCTGACTGGGGAGATCCTGAGAGTCTGACTACATTTTGATTTCAGCTTTCAAGATTTCAGCCTAGAAAAAATGTCAATGTATTCACTTTTTTATAGTAAGGAAACTACAGCCGTTTGCCTTGCTATTCCCTTAGTAATGCAAGGAGCAGCAGGATTGTTCTCTATATTGTGCACTGTGATCTTCCTAATCCACCAGGAGGTCAGACTCACTGGGACGGTACAACGGTACCCAGTGCCTCCAGCAACATGAGCAGCAAGCACAGGAGAAGTTATACTGTGGCTCTGGATTTTCAGAAGTGGAGTGTTTGACTTCTCTCCTTGATCTTGGCTTCACAGATAAGCAAGCAAGCAAACTGCATCAGCTTTGCTTTCCTTTTCCTTTGGCCTGGTACTCTGCTTCTGTTTTAAAGATTCAGGAGAGCAGAACTGTTCGCTGGTGAAATACAGATAGCTGCTCTAGGGAAAGAAAGCCATGGTCAGCTCTCTGTGAGTCCCTTCCCACGCATCACATGCTGCATTCTTTGCTCCACACTCTTCCAAAGAAATTTGAGTGTAGTCTGAGAAATTTCCATTACCAACTGCTTACAGTATATTCTATTTTCTTTCAGTAGATATGAACAACAGTCATGAAGAACTGCCTAGAACTCAAACGATGGTGCACCAGCTTGCTTGTCCTTGAGCTGTCTGGTTGAAAAAGCCCAGACCATCATTCTTCTGATTTCACAGGGCTTTGAAAAGAAGGAGGGGGGTGGGGTGGGGTGTGGAATCCACAGAAGGGGTTCCTAAGCCCATAATTAAATATAAGTAGCCTGGTTGAAAAAGGGAGCAGATCATTGGACAGTATTGCATAAACGATGACTACAGCATGGCTGAGGGACTGTGTTAAGAAAGTATTGCTGTTGGCTTTCTTTTTTTCTCCCTAGTTGTCTGATTTTGACTGCTGTTGGAGGCTACTGGGCCAGACGATCCACTGGACTGTCCTGATACATCCATTCCTATTAGTAGTCTCTGCACAAACCCACCTCTGAACTCCATCAGCCAACTGTGCTACCAAAGTAGAGAAGCTGCAAATATTAATTGATATAAGAAAAATAAGAGGTTAGTAGGTCCTCTTCTATATGCTTCCTTACGTGCTTGTGGTATCACTATTAGCTAGAAAACTGCCTGCCTGTAATGTCAACCATCCACATGGTGGTAGAAGACACGTTTTAAGGCAAGAGCTTGGGTTATGGCTCTGAAATCTTCGCATGACCTTCCTCTCTCCTCAGATTTATAGATTAGAGCTCTGGTGAAGGCAGTGTGGTTGCAATGCTAAAGACTCTCGAAAACCTTTTAGCGGCTTGAATTCTACAGCCAATTTATTGCTAAGTTAAGCCCTGAGTTAGTAACAAAGAAAAAAAAATAAATGGTTGATTGACTGAGCATATTGGGCTGTACAAGTGACTTAATTTTCATCACACTTCACTAATGGCAAAATTATATGTTAGAGGTACAAACAGCCTAGGGAAAAAGGAATGTCTTTTTTCTAATGCTGCTGTTAGAAAGTTATTCTGGGACCCTCTGCACATTGAAAACTGATTACATTTCAGCATGGTACCGCAAGCTGTCCTGATTGCAAAGTCATACATTTCCCTAACACAAAATAAATAAAGACTCCTACTTTCACAGTTGTTGAGAATCTAGGCATATTGCCCACCCCTGCTCCACACTACAAAATGTACTGCTTCGACTATTTCAGTAGTGAAAGATGCCAGGCCAATCTGCGTGTTTCAGTGTTTTCTTTATCTGTTTTTCCTCGTGAGGAAGATTTGTCATGAAACGTTTGGAACAGAATCCAGGAGACTGGATTTGAAATTTTAGCTCTGTCACAGACTTGTCATGGGATTTTTGGAGAAATTGTGTGCTCTGTGTCTGTCTTCTGTGTCTTTGGTAGAGCTACTGGAGAATTTTGGACAAATTTTATTTTAAAAAGCTGTTATTAGTATCCAAGTTTTTAATGACAGCTATTAGTAGTTTTGCTATATTAACCAATTTTCTAGACTTTCAAACTGAAAAGAATATGGGGTTTTTAATTCTTTGGGAAATTCTGACAGCGCTCATATTTGTAAATTCTAAAGAATGAGGGAATGTCCCTGATCACTGGAAATCTATTACCTGTTAAACTTTTACAGTGTGGTTTTGCTCATGTTTTTGCACTCTTAAACAGGACAGAGTTTGGTAGCTGGCAGATACCAGGGCTTTTTGTTACCAGGCAGTTTGCGTGTGGTTACTCTGGTTTTGGAGGCTAAAAGTGCTGTGCTTAAGAGCATGGGTGGAGTCCAGCCTGTGATAGCTGGCTTCGGTGGCAAGGAATAACTCTGGACACTTTTAATTTACCATTGAAAATGTAGTCTTGTTTTTTCTCCATTGAAAATATTTTTTTCTTTCTTGATACAAAACCAAGAAGAGTAGAATAGCAAATATAATTTCCTCTAAATTGAATAAAGAGTTTCTAATGGCCCAAAGGACACTATTTTCAGTTTTCAGCTCATAAAATTTGGAAGAATTTAACTTTCAATTCGAATTTTTTCCCTTAAATTAAAAACAATAATCAAAGCCTGGGAAAAATGTTGATAAGCCCATCTATAGCAGTTTCTATCCAGGCATCATGCAAATTAAGTCTTGTTTACACCATAAATTGGATGAAAATTAGATTTGCGTAGGCAAAATTTTAATCTTCACTGTGTTTCTGACCTGGTAGATGATACTGGGCAAGTCAACAAATCTATTTCCTCTATAAACTTTTCTTTTTCTTTTTAATTTAGAGGGAAAGAAACTGTTTATTCCATATTTGTTTGTCAGTGCCAGGCACAATGGGCCCAGGGTTTAAGATGCTAAAGTAATATAGCCATTTGGGTGGATAGCCAATATTGAAGTTTGGGTGACATAAAGTGACGACTGGAACAACCCTACCTATCCATATGCAGATTTTCCCTATAGAGCTAGCAAGTCTTCCATATCCTACCTTTCTTCTATCAGGTACCAACTGCTACAGAACATTAATTGGATCTTTCTTACTCCCAGCAGATTGAACCAGGGATTAAATCTTAGCATCGCAGTGCTGGCTACCGCCTTGAGAAAACATTTAAAGAAAATATACCCACCTCTACCCCTTTTCCCTGTCACTGTCAAACTGTATCACACACTATTTTATTTAAAAAAGAAACTCACGTAAATTCTTAATATGGAGAGCTAAGCAGAGAAGTCAATGTTTTCTGTCAGATTTTTATGAAACATTGAGACAGAAAAGTTGTGAAGTGCTTTGAATTGTGTGTAAACTGAGGTTTTTTCTGTACCTTGGATCAGTGCTTGCCCAATGCTTACTAAAGCCAAGACACCAGATATACCATCAGGTGTCTAGCAATAAGATCTAAAATTTGGGTCTTGAGTGCAGAAAATCCAGATTCACACCTTTTTCCCTATAAATATTCAATACAATCATGTGAGTCAAACTGTATTTTCAATTTAAAAATAATGAATGATTAAATTTATTTTCATTGGTGTCTTTTTTAAAGTTCATGTTCTCTGAGTCCTTAGGCTGAGTTTTCTTGCTAGTATTTTGGAATACTTCAGTGAAAACACCTCAGGATACCCACACACAGTTTAAGGCAAGCTGAGGGCACCACTAAAAATATGAAAATATTCTGTTAATTTTTAAGAAGAAGGAATTATTAAAAATGCCCAAGCACGAGCAACAGGAATGATAGACATTTGAGTGATAAATCTAGATTGAATATCAAAAACCTGCAGCAAATATTTGGAAGGATATATCCTCTCACTGAAGGGGAAATATAACCACATAGTATTAAACCAAACAATATACTTAATGGAACATTAATTAATTAGCAACCTTATAAATTCTTCTAAATTTCTAAACATACCCATATCACATTTATACTTGCTTTTTCTTGTGCCAGCTATGTTCTAGGCAGCTCCTTTTCTCCATTGGTATTTGTCTCCCAAAGTAAATGTATGGAGACACTCCATACATTTGTTTACTAAATAAGCAGAGCTCTTTTCAGCTGAATATAGTTCTTTTTACAAGGCAAGCACAGCATCATGTTACGTTGCCTAGTTTATTTATAATTTTTGAAGTATCTACAAGCAAGGTTTGGGAGGCACGATTTCTGTTTTCCAGATCATCCTTCTAGATGATAATTTTTTGAACAGTTTTCCAGAATTGTGCTCAACCTCCCCGGAAGTCTTTCAGCAACAAGGAGAAAAACTATAGGGCAGGAGAAATCTCTTTCTTAGGAAGATGTTTGGGGTGACAGTAGTAAGCTGACACATGTCATATAGAACATCACACAATAGGATCTTGATCTTGACTTTAAAGTGTTACTTAAAAACAAAAATAATAAGTGAATAATCTGGTCCTTGATCCTTTAAATAATGGTTATGAAATTTGGCATTTGGATACTTGTCACAGAGGCAAGTAATGAGCCCCTTATTTAACTTGAATGGCTGAATAGCTGCTGCCCTGATTCTGCCTACTACCCTCCAAGTATAATATTTTTACTTCAGTTCCTTTTCTGCTAAACTTCTCCAGTTTGAAGGGGTTTGGTTAAGCTGTAATTCTCTGAATGTCAAAATACATCAACAATAAGAAGAAAAAGAACATGTAAAGCTGTGAAATAATTTCGCATGAAATCAACGAACAGAAATATACAGTAAATGTTTTAGCTACATCTCAGAAATTGCACAAACCCACAAGGGACATCAGGGTTTGATGAAAATGTATACAATTAAAGTAAAGAGCCTGAGGCAGTAGTTGCCTAAGTACCATGAGGCTGTACGTTGAGATAGTTCAGAGGTTTGGGGCAAGTTTTTAATCAGAAAATTTCAGTTCATTGGGACTGAAACTTTTCACAAAAATGTATTGGTCTTGACGAAACTTCCACTGGGAAAAGTATCTAAGCTTAAATATAGAATTTTTGTAAAAAGGAGAATATACGAGCTACCTTAAACATTTGAATGTTGGGGGAGTCTTGCCCAGCTTCATATAATTCAAATGCAACTGTAAACACTTTTAGAGCTTACTTGGACAAATACACACTTAAGTAACTTGTTTTTATAACATTTTTCATTCACTCAATTCTTAATTTCTCTGACAAAATCCAGATACTCCATCTGCAAATGTGCAATTTAACAGGTAGATATGAACTCCTTTAAGCTTCTGAATGTTACATAATTATGAAAATTGGCTGGGCTAGGAAAAAAAAAAACCAGATTTGCAGAGTCAAGAACAGGTCAAAACTGCTGGTTTCCTGCTCTACAAGAAAAAAATACCAAGGAACCTCAGGGAGGCTGAAGGATTTTTTTCATAGAGGTTTTTGCCTGGTAGCTGAAAACAATGATTTGGAGGAGTGGAGTGGAGGTAAAGAGAAATGAAAGCAGGGAGCAGCAGTTAGATTTCGATTTAAATAAAACAGGAGTAGAACTGGGAAGAGCAGGAACAGACCAGTCCCAACAAGAGAAGTACCAAAAGTGGAAATCGCTGGATGTTTGTCATAGGTACATACGGTGCAATCTTTTTGGGTGGTCTTGCTAGGGTTTCATTTTCATTTTAAATTACTTTTGAAATGAATGGGAAACATGTACAACAGACTATAAAACTAGATATTATTTAAAATCAAAAGTATTTTTCTACATATTTGTTAATAAATCTGTGTTCTTAAACATAGATAAGGCCCACTATTGTGAGATTTTGTGTATAAGCATAAAGATAGTCTCTGTACTGGAAAGCATCTAATATACATAGAGAACAGAATCAAAGTGTTACAGTAATAGTCAGTGACTTATACAGGGAGCCAACAGCAAAAATAGGAATTTATTCTGGAGCTCTTGAACGTTATTCTAGTTCTTTTGTCAAGTAGAAAACCATCCTTCCTCTTCAACCTTGCTTACTTTCAATGTTACTATGTGTATGTCTAAGTGACCGAAACCCTCTGACTTTAATCTATGATCGCAAGTAAGATTGGGTATGTGGTACTGCAAATTACAGGTCGCTTGTCCCCCAGTGACTTACATCTTCTTTTTAGCACTTGTTATTACATTTCTGCGTTCTTCTCACATGACACAATGCTCCGTCACTATGTTAGATTTAACATATCTTTATAGACTATGTTCGTTGACAGCTGTTTATTTTTCTTATACATCTTGTATGTCTGAACCCTTGGCGTTGCTAGCAAGATAGACAATCACGTGGTTAAGCTCCATGCTGTGGTGGCTCTTGGCTCAAGTTGTGTCTGGGGAAAATACCACACACGCAATCTAAGCTGCCTTCCATCATATCAAGGCAGTAGCCACCTGGCAGTAGACATTCTGCAGGGTTAATTAGTAATAATTGTGACTCTCCCATCCTCTTCTCAATCTCATCTCTTGATACATGTTAGTGAATGTTTATGAGATAACAAATACAGTCTATATCTATCTGGTGATCTATATCAATAATATTAACAAAGGATCAAAGTTAATTAACTGGTAACGGTGACATTTACCTCTTTGTAACTGACTCACAGATTTTCAACAAAAACTCCCAAAGTTTACATATTTCTGTGAATAAAGATGACCTCTGCACTTATACTATCCAATTTAGAAACTTGACAAGAGTTATCAGTCCTACCCCTCACCAGACTACATTTTGTTCACCACACGGCAGGAGAAAACAGTATTTCATGCACGTTTCATAACTGAAGCAGTGCACCAGGGGAAAGGGAGCTGTGACAGCCTGCTGAGGCAGATGCCCGTGGGTTTGTGCCACTTGGAAATCTTCAGGACACCTTCAGCAGGTTATCTTTTTTAAGCTCCTTTAAGTCTTGCCCTTACAAATTTCCCATGGGATATTGCCTGAGTGATCTGACTTCAAAATCTACAATTTATTTAAAAGCTGACATTTTGGTGTCTTTTTTTTTTTTTGCAAAACTGAGGCGCAAGACGGCACGTTAAGAATGTTTAATAGTTGTGCCGCTGCTTTTTGCGTGTTGGGGAAGTTCTTTGCTCCCTTGATTTTTTTGGTCATTTTCTCAATTATAACTCTCAAACTTTGGGAGTTTTTTTCTTTGATTTGGTTTTCTTCTAGTTTCAGTTTGAATTTTTTACAGGAAAAGAAGATGGCTACTACCTTTAAGCACTTCCATCTGTCGGAGTATGGCTGAAGGTTTTATCTCTTGTTTCAGTAAAGGTGGCTTAATGACTGCAGTAGATATGAGCCTTTACAGGCAGCAGAATGAATTCAGCAGTTAATGGAGACGGTTCAAGAACTTCATCATAACAAATTTCCAAAAATATTTTGGAAAATTTTGGTTAACTATCTGAGATATGCTTTCCAGTTTTGGGTCTCTTTGTGTTCCCCTGGACTGGAAAAAGAAGTGTAAAAAGTTCTAGCCCCAAGGTTATCACTGAGTATTTGTCTTCTTAAAGTTTGTTCTTGGTGTACACTTAGTGAGAACAGGGAGGACTCAAAATAATTTAGCTAAACAATCAAGCTGTTGGTTGCTTCATCAAATTGAAGCAGATTCACACATTTGTAAATTAAGTTTCTAAAAGCAGCAGTTGCAAGATAATAGATCTTGCTAATGACCCTTGCAGGGGAGCTTGCACTTCAGAATATAAATTCTTGATGTCATTATTGCCAAAACAACTAGATTCAAAATATCCATTGAAGAAACCGACTGATGTCTTGAAACGGAATGTTATGAAAATATACTTGTTGAACACTGATGGCAAGGACAGAACTGATAGATGGCAGAAAGAATGAGATGGATATTACCAGTTACAACTGGTACAAATTTAAAAGAAATACTAATGGCAACACAAAGCTTGCATGAGTCTTCTGTTTGTGTTACTGATGGAAATTTTAAACAGCACTCTTTAACTTCTGTTTAAAGTGCACAACTATTTTTTTTCTCATTCATCCTCTCCTGTTGATGTCCTGCTGGAAAGCCTGTAATGCTTCTCTGGGCACTTTTTACTTATACTTTGGTTTTTGCCTGGCTGGGCACCAGCCCTTTATGCTACTGTGGGTAATCTTTACTCAGAATTCCTAGATGATCAGCTCTCATTACCTAGCTGATTGCATTGATTTTGCTGAATATATGGTTGTTCTACTGTACAGCTGGTAACAGGAGAGTGAAAGAACCCTGGATTTTGGATACGTGTGAATCCTTGGATACATTTCCACGCACACCCATCCTCTCCTTCACCCACCCACACGTGCACACACCCACACACATCCTTTACATTCGATTATATCAGGCAGAGAATTAATATATTCACTTATAGTGTTCCCTATCTGTTAATGACCTTTGGACAAGGTGTGCTTCATTTAGGTATTTATGTCAACAGTCTTGTGAAGCCGTAGACTTCACGTTTGCTACTTGTTAGTCTGCACCTGGACCATTCTCCCAGGGCTCTGCATTGACAAGCAGTCTGCATTCAACTGTGAGTAAAGGGCAGCAAGTATTTGCTTTTCCCCAGAAGCAGAGCAGAGATCAAATTATAGCCACTTCTCAGTTACTCACTTATTCCCTGGGGAAACTCAGCCCAGCTCCTCTTTCCCAGCAAAGCTCTACCTTCTCCCTGCCCCTCCAGACAGTAGGCAGCGATTTGGACAAATTTACCTCTTGTGGAGCTTTCTGTTCCTTTATTCCCCTATTTAGCCACACAGGTAGATTCACAACTGGCCCCTTAATATTTCATACTCAATGTGTTAGGGTTTAGACCTTAAAAATCCTGAGACAGAGGAGGAGCTGAGAGGGTAGTTTCGGGATCTAAGGGAGTCGCCGCAATTCTGCAGCTCAGTTTCATACAGCATCCATGGAGCAAATTCATTGCTGGCCCTCAGGATGTAAGAAACATTTCTGGCACCCAGACCTTGCAATTCCTATGGGGCACAGAGTCGTTACTGGGGTGTGTGCTTTGAGAAGGATTTTTACTTTAATGTCCATTTAATGAGAAAACATCAACTTAAATGAAGTCTCCCTTCCAGCCTGCTGCTCACATGTAATTGTGACTGGTCTCTTCCATTTTCTTAATTTGCTTTTAACTTGCTTAAAACTTCTGAGTTTGCTGACATGCAGATGGTGGAATTCATCCTCTCTGAAGATCAGGGCTGTTCATTTTACCTTTGTTTTACATGTGAAGAGAAACCTTATTTATTTCATTTTTAGTATTGTGTCTGTGCTGCCTATCATATGTCTTTTCTCCTTATTTTTTAAATTTTTTATTGAAGGCTAAGGAAACTGGAAAAAGGATTTCTCTTCCTTTATTAACTTTAACAACACATATGTAAGTGATTATTTGCAAACAGTCTTTGAAAAAGTGCATCCACACTCTGTTCTTTAATACAATTTATTTTCCTCTATTCTTGATGTGAACGAGTTTATCATACTAAGGTTTCTGTACACAGCAGCTCAGCTGTTGTTTGTTAGAAAACCAAACATTGAAGTATTTCCTTTGGGGAAAAAGATAGATGCATAAAATTTCATGGGCTTCAAAAAAACTGGAGAAAGAATAGGCCAGACTTCGTTCTGACCAAGCTAGAAAAGTCCTTCAGCTAAGTCCTTCCTTAGTTGGGCTTCTTCTAAGCTTATATTTTAAACTAGAATGAGTTGTGGCATATACATCCACTAAAAGTTGGGTAGCATAGATTGTGTTTAAATCCCTCAAGCTCTGAAGACCTGTTGTCTGTGCTCAATTTCTTTTTTGAAGGGGTAGAAACACATACATCGCCATGGGCTTTTCTTTGGCCAAGTTTAATGTACTGGCAAAAATGTGCATGTAGGGTACAGTTGGAACCAACAGCCTGCAAAAAAAAATGGTTCTGTGTTTTTTCCTCCTAATTATTTAAGATTTAACAAATTCTACCAGGTAAAAGTGGTTTACCCTAATTATTTAAGATTTGACAAGTACTATAAGGAACAAAGCTGTCTGAATAATATTATGAGGCATGTACATATTCATGTTCCCTGCTGATGTGACCTGAGTCACTGCAGACTGAGGTGTACTAATTAATCCCAACCAAAGATTTGTCCTCTCAATTAGCAGCCCCTTAGATATACTGTCTGGTTGATCTACGGCTGCCTTGTGGGAAAAATCCAGGTTATGCAAGTTTTATGATTCTGATCCCCTAGGCCAGTTACAAAGTTATCTCAAGGAAAGGAGAGGAGCTGATCTGTTTTGCAGAGAGTAATAGCTGCATGCGGTGCTTTAGGGCAAATCCCCACCAGGTAACCACAACAGAAGGCTGGAGCTAGCATCCAAAGTAAGAGGAGAAATGCCCTCAGCCTGGCATGCTGCAAATTTTACCTCTGAACCACACAAAGTCCCTCTCGTAATGTCTGCATTGCTGGAAACCTGGGAAAGGGTGTTCATACTCCCGTGATTGTCAGAGAAAGTGTTTCTGTAGCTGTCTTAAAATCCATTTTTAATTCCACCTATAAAATATATGTTTGTATGTAAACATGTCTATGGTTACTTTGTAGACATGGCTCACACACAGGATCAGAACTCTGAAGAGTTTTAGGAACCATTTCGGTATATATTATTTCCTAACATGAAGATACAACACACCGTATCTATACAAGGATTATCACAACATACCAATGGGGCACATATTTTCTTCAGAGAGGGACTCAGGATACTGAACTTGAATATGGTTTAGTTGAGTCAGTCTGCCCATCCATTTTCTTCTCCTCAGATTCAGTTTTCTCCTATTTCTCCTAGGCATCGTTATCACCCTTCATTTCTGTCAGTGGCTTCACAGAAGAGTGAGCTTAGCCCTGGGATATGACACACACAGAAGCAGCCTATCTGCCCTGTTTATCCAGGCTAAGACAAGAGGCCAGATCCTGTGCCTACTTAAACTAAGCGTGTAGAAATTGAAGATATTAAACTAAAGTGAAATTGGAGCAATGGAGTGGAGAATGTTGCTCTGAAATCTCAGTTGTGACTCTCTCAGAGGAAGATGCTCGTCCTTCCTCACCACTCACGAATGGAGTCTGAGCTTATCACTTCTCCCTTGCTCCAAGCCCCGGCTGCCACCGAGAGACCAAAGCATAAGAGTGCTGGGATTAAACCGTATGCTTTAATACTTTTCTATCTTATTAACACGGTGCTTAAATATGCTGGGGAATTTAAGGATGATTCAAATTACACACTTAAAGACTTTTTAGCGTTTGGGAAGAAAATAAAATTTTTGACTGACGGAGCCCAAATCTTTTCCCAGCTATACCTTTGTGACCTGCACACGCTGGTAATGTAATGGAGGGTGCTGCAGAGCCTCCAAGGGCTTTTTAGTTTCAAAATGGATGGCAAATATCCATTCACTAATAATAATAAATCATCTATAGCAGTTCTGCAAGAAAGAAATAAGGCTCAAGGCATCTAATTTTGGTCTTGTGTGCTTTTGCCCACCCTCTGGGTTCATAGAGTTAGCAGTTGTTTGAAGTAGGTATGGGCAGATGGCCAGCCACATTAGTAGTTGAGACTTGTTGTTTATATACATTTCATTTTAATTGAGTGCATAGTGAGAGATGTATCAGTCAGTGTGATTTTTCCCTAGGACCTTATTCTTGCACTTCTGTTCCATGGCAGTAGTTTCTTTTGGGCAAGAAAACTCACATAGATTTATTGCCTTTCTCTTTCCTGTGCAACCTTGCCTAATAAGACTGTTGCAGTGGCTGCAGCCTGTAAAATTAGCCTGTGAACTCTTTGTATCCTTGTCTGTCTGTCTCAATCTCCTTCAGATCAGCCTAGTAAGAAGACTTAACTGTGAGCATATCTGTCTTTTTTTGTTATAGACTAGTGTTGGTTTAGGGGGCAGGCTCATGAAATGCAGCAGGGGTTTCTGCTTCACATTCAGCTTGCAGTGCATTTCTTTCTTTCCCTTTCCATTCAGTGGGATACCCACTACAATCCCTAAAATCAACAATTATAATGTGCATGTGCAACACACAACTATGATGCGCCTAAGACTTTTCAGATGATGCAGCCAGAGTAATTTAATTGTCCCATGGCAATGATGCCCATTTGCACAAATTCCCATTTTATAGCTACAGTTTGGTTGTGGCAATAGAGACAAAAGAGAATTAACGGTTTTAGATCCAATGCAGTGATAAATATCGGCAGTAGTGATTTACTGGCTATCTACTGAGGTTTTTAATTGATCTACAGGTGTTTTATACACTTACAGCTTGCTCTTCAGCTTAGATACTGAATGTAAGCTCATGGCCTTACCCTATTCAACATCACTCTTTCAGTTGTTATACAGTGGATAAAATAAAGTGACACCTCTGCGCAAATGACTGGGATGCCAGGGCTTTATTAAATTTTCAGATGTCTAGAGTCTACATATGCACATCAGTTTATGCCTTATTTAGTTCAAACAAACCCCCAAAGTCTCCTTTCGTATGCATATAAGTGCTATGAGATCTCTCTATTTCCTAGTTTGCATGCATGATTTGTACTAGACTCACAAGAACTAACATATGCTTATGGGCAAGGAGAATCGATCCATTTTAAAATTATGTAGCCTGTTATTTTCTGGAGTTATAGAGTGAGTCCTGTGGCTTTTTTTACCCCTGACTACAATATAGTTACTCTCAAACTTTAACATGGTACATAATGCCCATTTTCTAATGACTGTTTGCACCCGTTAATAATGCCTGTATTAGCCAGGCCCCTACTGAGTAAGATGACGTCCAGAATAACTTTTTGTTTCAGACTAACAGAATGAGGATGGATGCTTTGCGCTGCGGGCACCAGCCTGGTGTTGAAAAAATTGGAGCTCAGTTCCTGGCTGTGTCACACAGTGTATGATGGTAAGCGAGTCTTCTAGGGCCAGGTTTTTTACAATGCCTAAAGGACCAAGTGAACATCTATTGGCATTTTCAAAAGCAGCAAGGGATTGTCTTCCATGGGGCTTTTCAGCATTCCTCTGGAAAGCACACCTCCGAGCCCAGCAAGCCTCCCAAGAGTCACCCTTACTGCCCTCCTCCCTATGTGCTGATGCCATGCCCAGCACAAGGGCATCCCAGGCATCTTCAGAGCTTCAGATTTAACTCTTAAAAAACAAAAGAAAAGGTAAACAGAGAGGTCTTAAGTCTACAGGGATCCTAGAAGCTACCACAGTAAAGTTTCCTTTTTAAACTGGACTCAAGACACACTCAAGTGTGGCTAATATCACATCCCTGTGCCTAAATTACCACTTGGAGCGGCTGGTGGCAATTTCCATCGCAGGCTCTGAATGACTTGCAGAGTAGTCCTCCACAGTGGAGGGCTGCATTCCTAAAGACACCCAGGTAATAGGCTCATAATTTATATAACAAAAGGCAACTGACACTGTTTTCCTGTACAGTATCTGATTTTCCCTCATGAGGTAGGAGTTATTAGAAGTATTTTTGTTGATTTAAGCTGATGTGACAGGTGAAAACCATTTTCATTATTTTCCTGCACTAGTTTTGTCACTCTTAGACTGCTAACAATAATAATAATAATTTAAAAATCCATCATTTTTATGCTAAATAATCGCAGTAGAACCAAATGGTCTATTACCCTAAAGAGTCTGCAAGTAACTATTTTAACTTGAGACAAGAGGAAAGTTACTCCATGTACAGGACAGACCGAACTCCTCTGCTCTTTTTTCCTGCTAATCTTGCAGTGATTGGGAATTCATTGTGCTTGAGTTCTCGCAGCCCGTGTTTAGGTACCGTGTTTCACATCTGACTACGCTGTCAGGCACACTGAAGCTGTTGCTGAAATAAGATGCCTGAGAACCCACTCAGTCAAGACGTGCCATCTGCTTCCTGATGACTGACAACAGCGAAAGTCTCTTGTGCTACTGCCGGTGGTATTCTCCCTTTCAAATAACATTGTGCAGTGCCAGAGTCATTCCGTGCCATGTCATTAAAGCTGGGAAGGACTCAAACTTTCTGTTTCGCTAACAATTCTGCAATTTCTAACCTTCTTCATTTGGTCCAAAAAAATGTGGACAACTCAAGTGCTTCTTGAGTTCCTAATTTTCTACATCTAAGGTTTTTGCAATTTTTTTGTTCAAGGAAACAGTAATATTTTGAAAAGTAATTTTAATTGAAAAATAAAAAGGTTTCATGATGATACAAGCACAATGCTTATTCTTTTTCTAAATGATGTGGGAAAAGGTTTTTTTTTAGTGCCTTCTTATGCGAAGTATTTAAATGAAAATATTCACTCAGTTCTGACTCTGGTGTTGCTACGTATGTCTCTGATTCAGTGCAATGGTGATGCACACTGTGGATTGTTCACATATCAAGTGTCAATTGGTCAAAAACAGTAGGTAAAAATTGTGCTAGATTCTATGGATTTTTAACAGAAAATAGGTAAGATAGAATAACCTCCTGCTTGCAAAAATCATTTAACTTCTGTCGATCTCCAGCACCCCAAGAGAAGGACTGCCCTAGCAGAACTCATGTCAACTTCTTACCAGATTTCTGAAAAACAGAATATATCAGTAGTCCTAAATTGGGAGCTTAAGAGGGGAATCACAGAAACACCTTGTTTCCTGGACCAGGAACTTTCTTAACAAATTGATGACATTCATTGAAATGAATACCAAATGGGGCATTTTTCAGCTGTGGCTGCGGAAAATCAAATTGCAAGCAGCCACCAAAAGAGATGGTGTCACTCCCTCTGTGTCCCTTCTGCTCTCCAAACCTGTTTGCACGCTCCCACCTTTTCCCTTGCACCAGGATTGGGGCTTGTTTCACCTGGTGAGCCAGTTTCAGTCTCTAAATAAACAGAAAGCAAGTTGTTTTGGTTTTGTTTTGGGTTGTGGGATTTTTTTGTTAGTTTGGTGTAAATTGTTAAACCTATTTAGCAGGGTGAGAAGTTGCTTGCAAATGCTGCCTGCCTGTTTCTATTCCTTCACCTCCTCCTCAGCTGTGCTAGCACAGATATTTTTGCATCCATGCCTTGACCTAACTCAAGGGATTGGTACAGGTTTAAAATAACCTAGTAAAAAATGGCTATTATTATTCTGGATCAGTTCTCCACAGTGTCACAAACAATTGTACCAGGATGCCTAAAGGGGAGATGTTGGAAGAAGCTGGGTGGTCAGGAGAGGGAGAGGAGAAGGGCACAGGCTGCCGAAACAAATGGATGTCAAATCTGCCCTTAGCACACACTTGGATATCCACACAGGGAGGTAAAGAGCATAGCTGGTATGACACAAATTCACATCCTAGCTTGGCATGCGTTTTTCCCCCAACGCAGATGAAGCCTTAGCTACTGTGATAATAAAAAGTTTCACTGATGGAGCCGCTGTGAAGCACTTGAAAGGGTTTGCCGTTCTTCAGTGCACCTGGAGTAAGAAGCACAAAGGAAGCTACGCTAATAGACTGTTATGTGTTCTGTTCTTCGGGATTTATTTATTCTTCCATTTAAGACACATCTTGCAGCTGCGAGCTGAAGTGTGGACTTAAAAATAGAAAGAGACTAAGTATATTGCATGAAATAACCTCTAAGTAGACTGCCATGTCTGGCTTGTTTCTTTGCAGTGCATTGTGTGTCTAATAAAACGTCATATATTTTGAACTCTACAGTGTTTTCAGCCTGAAACTTCGGTATATGTCCCACTATGGACCATGACAGGGAATCCTACACAATTTCTGAGTTTTATGAATACATAAAACCACATACAGAAAATGACTGAAAGTAATCTGGATTTAGAGCTCTCAGGAACAGATATAGAGGCCATATTACTAAGAGTCTCTGAGCACTGGCAACACCTTTTAGGGTGCTTACCGAAATCTCTTGTATCATTTAAGACTGTTGTTTCATTTAAATCTGAAATGGCTTCAATCCTACGAGAAGTAGATGCAGGCAAGGCACTTTATTCAGCTCCATCAGCGAGATGCGGGGAAGCTGACAGTAAGACTAATGCCTAAGATTTCTCTTCCTCTGCTCACTAAGTGGATTTACTATTTTAACATACTTTTTAAAATCTTTTTCTTTATTTTTTTGGTTGCTTATTTGATACTTCTGCTCCCCGAGACTTGCTCACGATCTCTAATGCTCATGGTCTGCTAATGATAGTAAGTGGTTTTCACATTGTGTGATCATAGTGCTCTTTGCTCTACTTGTACAGTTACACAAGCATCTGTCCCTCCAACACGAAATGCTGGGAGCTGAAACGCACGTCAGCTGCATCACCTGCAAGTTTGTCCTAATGAAATTTGGCTAAAATGGTCAAAGTTCCTCCAGACTAAATGTAACTGCCACATGTTTTTGGCAGTTGAGATGACAGTCTAACGCATCTCTCATAGCTCAGGATGGTATGCACCATTAGATTTACAAAATGTGAAAGAGGAGCATATGCCAGAAGCTACTGTCCTTCAGGCTTTCACATTATTTTTCCACTTTCCTTGAAATTCAAACAAAGTTGAAGCCTTGAGAGATCAACCATGCACAGATATGGTTTGTGAGCTACTTAAAGAACAAAAGCAGAAAAAAGCAAAAATCCAAAATGCAACTGACGGTATTTTGCTCTTTAAAGAAAATCCTGTTGTATTTAGTTTCAGGGGAGTGGGAGGAATTGCAAAGGGAAAAAAATCTGGACGCCAGTGACTGGTGTTGGTGTAATGTCCAGAGCAGGAGATGAAAGGCTGTTGATGACTTTCCCCTTTTGGCACCTTTTCATATTCTTTTACAGTCTTTCAGTTGTCTGTCCACATTGAAGCAAAATGTTTGTCTAATTGAATATCCTGGATTATATTTCATAGGTGAAGTTCTTCTAATGCAACAGCTCAGCCAGACAGCCAGACATCACACAGCATCCAATTCAGTCCAGGGTCGCAGTTTGAAATCATGGAGTAAGAACAGTACAACTGTAAGTCTTTAATATATCTTCTATGCCTTGTAAGTCTCCTTGTAGGCTCCAGAGCTCGCAAGTCTGTCGTCTTGCAATCAGCAAGAATAAGGTGAAGAAAGAAGTGTGCTATCACATGGGAATTTTCTTCTCAAGGCAGTAGGGACCTTATGTTCAGTAGAGTACTATGTCAGATACGACTCATTTTAGAAGTTATCTTTAACTCTGCATATCTACCATCACTCCCATCCCCTTAGCATTTGTAAGAAATATTTACAAATCTTAATCTCTCCTATTTTTCTTTGAGATGACAGATGCATTAAAAAGGAAATGTGGCAAAAAGCTCTTCACTTGTGCTATGCAAATGATTGTGCAAAGAACATACAAAAACTAGAGAGATATATTTTTTGTGGCTTTAGTAAATGGATGTTTGGAGAAACAAGTAATAAGGTAATCATAAATCTCTCTCAGTGTGAGGTGACGGTGGGCAGATTCCTGAGGTGGATTAAAGAGCCCATCTCCATCCACGCCAAAGGAATTGGGCTGATTGACACCACTGCAGGTGGGAAGGACCTGGGGATGTACACCAAAGATATTCTACAACAAAAATGGAGAAGGAAACAAAAATCAACCTCTGAAAAATTCCCTCCTGGTTAGAAATGGGCACTGGGGAAAGTAGCTATAAATAATAAATCTTCAGCTCTAAGAATGGTGTTTTTCACTTATTTTTCTGTAAAATGAAATATTTCGATTTATTTCTTAGACCTTAATTTCCCCTCCCCCATGTGCTTTGCCCTTGAGGAAAGCTCATAAATATTTCCTTGTTATTTCACTCTTTCTTAAGTTGGTCCCTTTGAAGAGCTTGGAGGAATTTGTTTATTCACTGTGAATCCTTTCTCTCATCTGTTTTATTCCTTTGGTCATGAATGTGAAGCAGCAGCACAGGGCTTTTTTTATTCTGTTTGTTCTTTAATTTCCTTTCTTTTTCTTGTTCCTTTGTTATGTTCAGTATTTCACCCTTCAGCTGTCTGTTCAAACTGCGTCCTCAGCACACTGGCCACTTAGATTTAGCATGTCATCTCCCGTGAAATCATTACATATTTATCTGCATTCTGACATTAATTTTATATGGTCAATTTTTTAATCCCTGACTGTTATTATAGAAGAATTTTCTCACCTACTATCACTCTATTCAATTTATATTTAGGATATTGTTGCGTTCCTCCTTTGAGAAGCAGTAACACTTCCTTGTGCATCACCCCTCTGGTATTTGGCTGGGAGAAGGGCCCTGATCAAAAAGCATCTCTTTTTTTTATCCTGTGAAATTCTGTTTAGTTTGAGTTAAAAAACAGTTAAAAATGTCTATTTTCCCTTTATTACCTGTTTACTGACTTTCTCAGGAACTTACAAAAAGTCCTCTCAATTGTGGATGCTCCACTCCCAAAGCGTTGGGCCAAGGCTGAGACCAGAGACCATGTCCTGCTGCCAGCTGCTCGTGGTTTTGCCTACTTCTGTGTTTGACTCTGGCTTGAAGCTCAGGCTCCAGCCCAGAAAAACCGACCAGCTCAGCACTACTCTGTCCAAAGGCAGCTGGGAGCAGCAGGCAGCAGGCTGGCCGAGAAATGGCGGTTCTCCACTGTTATCCTGTCTCAGCCAAAACCAGCTCTGGATTGCAAATCCTCCTGCTCTGCTCCAGTAGTGATGAGGGCTGAATCGTTTGCAGACAATAATATCACCCAGGAGGGAGGCACCGGCAGTCTCTGCCTCCCAGCTGGTCTCGGCACTGCAGTCAGGCTACTCGTCTTCACCCCGGTGGCATGAAGCAATCGGGAACTCATGGAGACAAGCTCGGCTGCGGGGACTGACCATACCCATCCCCATGCAGGCAGAAAATGCCTTCCGTTTCTCCGTTAGCCTGTGGGGCATGGCTGCAGGCAAGGTGAAGGAAAAGCGCACTCAGCTTCTGGTGGTCTCAGCGAGGGGACAACAACTAACGCCTCTCCTCTCAGAAACAGAGTAAAGGAGGAACATGGGTAAAACTTGGGTTAATCCTGGACTAAAGTGCTCATGGAGGTGCCAGGTGCCTGTCCTGGAGCAGCGGAGCACCGCAGTCCCACGAGGGGCTGGTGTGAGCCATTTCTGCGCTTGAGCAGACAAGCTGCTCTACTCCTTTCACACCTTGCCCTCACGGGCTGGACTACCTTCACAATGAGAGACATACTTCATTTTTAAGAGTTAAGAGTGACAATTACGATTTCTTTTCCTTTAGCAAAAATATGAAAATACTGTCAGAAATGAGTCTCATTTTTCACAGCATTACAGTCCTCAGTTGTCCAAAGAAAATGTAAAGTTACTAAAAACCACGGCAGCCTTTTAGAAGTGCCCTTATCCTATTAAGTAAATTAGAAATATTTGCGTTCTCCAGAGGACTATTGCATTCATGAACAAGAATTATGAGAACTAGTTCTTGGGCTTTAAAAATTTACAGAGAATTTGCAAACAGATGATTTAATGCAATCATCTCTGGTAGCAGAACAAAGCAGTTCTAGTTCCTAACTATTAACATTAATAACTCTTGTAGATAAAGGGAGTTGCCTTCCTCAAAGAATCAAATCCTCTCTCAATGTCCTTCTAAAATAATTTCAAGCACCTTTATTATTTGTTTTCCTTAAGTACAAGTGGTGGCCTGATCCAGACCTTGTTGCAGCCTGGGGAAGGATCCAATCTCATTGGAGCTGGAATAACTTCTTGAAGAGTTTGGCAGCATGAGTGCGGAAAAGCTCTTTTTGGTTTTATTCTAGGACTTCTTAAAAATATTCTTCTATTTTCTATTGGAGTTTGCCTGCTCTGTAGTCCAAACATCCCATCTGCACACATATTAGCAGCCAGGTTGTCTCTTCTTTCCCTCCAGCTGCACTTGGAGACTTTCCAATTGCTAGTTGGAAGTTAGTTTCACCCCTGATTTCACTTTATTCTTGACATCACTTCACCTCTTCAAAGTACAAAAAAAGATTTTTGCATCACATTTTTCATTGGGCAGTAGCATCTTGACATTTTAAAAAGTCCATGTTCCCAAAATAAGGGCACAGATAAAGGAAACATCTACCTTTGTTTTGGAAAAGAAAACAAGAAATACAGAATGGTGTGAAAATTCAAAGGACTTAAATTGGTTATAAAACCCAACCCACCTGTTAGAAATATTTTTTCAGGATAACTTTTTTCCTGTTCGCAAGTGAATTTGATATTAGTGCGGGACTTTGCTTCATCGTAACCCTGCTCCTCCCTCTAAATTAGAAATGAAGCTAGACGCAGAGCATGTATTGCTACAGACAGTAGCTGCATGGAAGACTTAACATGGTTTCAGAGCTGCAAGCTTATCCGCTTAAGGATATTACTAAGGAACCAGATGGAGGATAGTTTTCCATAGCTAGCCATCTGGGCCCTGCAATGATACACTCTGCCCTAAGCATTACTATGGGAATTGACTTCATGATGGGAAAAAGCAGAGAAAAAGAGACAAGCAGAGAAAGAAAGAGCATGATATTTTTTATTGCAAAATTGCAGCCAAAGAGTCACCATTTTGTCATACATTGCAGTTTCCTCATCTCTGTTTGTGTGTATAATCTGTGGGATAAAAGGAAGAGAAAATGAGAGTTTAATGGTTAATATAGCATCACAGCCTGCTGTGAAGGAAATCAGAGATGGTATATTGTTTTTAGTGGAACTTTGATTGGGTTATTGGAGGTCAAAGTGCAAAAGAATAGGGCAACACTTTCTGATAGGGCTACGAATTGCTTACGCAATTATGTAATTTTAGGTCTGCTGGGTTATTTTTTTCAGTTCTGCACTTTGGGGCTTCCAGCCAGTTTTGTGTCCACAGCTGAGAACTGCAGTGGTTTGCAGAGACCAGAGAAAGCTAAGAAATATGGGATGCTCCAATAGATTTGTGGAAACCACCAAGTGCCTGGTAACTAGATGGAGTCAAAGCAAAACCTAGAATGACTGGATTTGCTGAGCAGTCCTGCTATATGGTTTTAATCTGAAATCTCTAGGTGAAAGGTTTTCAGGTGTCAGATATACGATAGTCCTGGAACCAGAAGACCTATCAAAGGTCTTCTTTCTCTGGTGTTCATGTGGGTCTATAACCTGCCCTGTTGACTGCAAACTTTAGCTGAGGTTTTCCATGCAGTTCAGGCATTCTGGGTTTTTTCCTGCTATGTTGATTCTCCAGCATCTAATATTATGTCATCTTTTGCTATGGGCTTTTCTCTGCCAGGGCATTTATAGGATCTTTTTCCTCTAGCTATTCACCTGCTTTTGCAAAGCCTGTAGGAACCTACTGGAGACTTCTTTTCCTTCTGTCACTTTTTCAATGAAATTTGACGATGGCTTTACTTTCCTTAGGAAATTTGGCTAAAATGGTAGACTTGGGGGGGGGGGGGGGGGGGGGAGAAGATAAAAAGTAAATAAACCAATAAATCTGATTCACCTTGAAGTTCTGCTGAGTTTTGAAATACCCAGAGAATGCAGGTTAGCTCTAGTGGACTCTTTCGCAGTGTGAACCTGGATAACAAGTTACTGAAAGTCACTAAGCAAATGTCATCAACCTCCATTGAATATTAGGACCTTACAGAGGGTTTCCAACCGTAGCTTGCTTTTTTATGTGTATCACAGGTCAAGAGAAGTATTATAGAGTTATAAAAACCCAGAGACCAGTCCATTCAGCACATTTCTAGGTTGGATCCTTGGAAAGAAATAAAAAGTTTAAAATTTTCATGTCCTTTACCTAGATAGAACTGTCAATTCTTCTTAATATATTTATGTTACAGCTGTTCTGTAAAGGGAGACAAAATTCCCTGTAATGGTTTAAATCACTGTTGTATCTCATACTTTAACAAAAAGTCCCACAACACTTCAGCCTGGCACTGTGTGTGTGTGTTTGTGTGTGTTTATATGTGTTTATTGCATGTGGATGTTCACAAGCAAATAACAGAGGTAGGACTGGATGTCAGGTAATCATCAGTTTTTTAACAGATTTTTTTCTTTTCCCAAAAGAAAATCTTTGTGGGAAAATCTGTAATGATTCTTTTTTTGTTAGTGTGTGTCACTGTTGTGGAACAGGCTGTGCACTTTGTTTAATGTTGAGATTGGCTTCAGGTATTAATGGCATGAAATAGTTTATGTGGGTGCATATCACAAAGATAGCTGCTTATCTCACTCTTAAATTACTTTGGTATGAGAATACAATTAAGAAAAAAAAATAATAAAAAGCCTAGCAGAACTTGCCTGCTTCCATCCATCAGTCCTTTTCTTCATCACTGTTGCACTGCAGAACTAGAAAATGTGACTTGTATGAAAAGCTTGGTTTGCAACCATAATACCTGGCTTGCAGGAGGTGGGGAATTCACGTAGATAAATAGATCACTGTTCTGCAAAATATTTGCTCCTCCTTATTATTAGTACATTTTCTTCTTCTGGAATTTATTGATTCATTGGAAGTTTGTGCAGCTAAGGCATGTTGGAAAAGAGAGGGATTGCCCTCTTTGGACTGATACTCTTCCCAGCCGTCTGGAGAGCAGAGTTTTCATTTGAACCTGTGGTGTTCCTTACTTGTTGGCAGTTGGTCTGTTGGTGATCAAGCAGTGAGCTCTGTTTCTTAATGAGCAAAAAATATAGATCCTAATTTCTATCTTAGAGTACAGAATACCATGGAAAGCGTGAGGAAAATTATTCTGGCTATAAGAAGAGCTGTTAGCTTGCAAACAGAGACAGAAATCTACCCTAAACAAGCAGAAACGTCTGTTCTTGCTTTTCTTACGTGCAAGCCTTAAGCTAAAAAGGATGCGGCAGTGCAAACAGCTACTTTGAGGCAGCTCAAAGGAAACACTGAGAAGTTGCCTTTGTGTCTGAAAAGGTATTATTTTCAGTAGCTTTGCCCTAGAATTTTATTTGTCCAAAGGCCTGTTCCTCTCCTGTAAATCTGACTCTGCTCTATTCTACCCACATTGCGCACAAGTTATAGCTCATAAAATGCATAATTGAGTCGCTAATGACATCATTCAGAAAATATCTTTTTTAAACACAGCTTTAAACACTGTTTGTTTTGTGTACTCAAACTGCGCTTGGCTTTTACTCAGAATCTGCTGAATAGATCTGTTCTGCCAGAGCTGATCTGCAGACTTTCACCAGGGACGCATGAACCTTGGCCTGATGTTTCTCAATCCTGCAGTGCTGCATTACTGCAGCACTGGTCCTTTGGGAGCGCAGCTAGGATGACAACCTCATTCAATAAAAAGGGAAGGTGACTAGTAAATTAAAGTGGCAGTAAAAAATCCAAATAAGACAGTGTCACCTATGAATATTTTTCTGAAAGAAGACCAAGCAGGGTGTCGAAGAATTTATATGAAAATGTACCCCATGGTTCTTTTGTTTGCCTACTCCTGAAAACTGTGCTTTTCTTTGTACAAATAGCTCTGTGCAAGGGACAGTTCATGGCTTCAAGCCTTAAGCAATACCTCACAGATGGCATCTTAAGAGATGGCAATAGATTCTTGGTCTCTCTGGCTGACCCTGCTGTACACTGAGTAAGAAAAAGCCAAAAGTCTGCCTGCTCTACACATCTCCTCATCCCACAAGAAGATATATGGGAAGGTCCTGAAGGGCCAAACCCTGCAGTAGAGATATGAAGATGTTGAATTCAGAAGTCAGCACAGCCCTTATTCTCTCTTTTTTTTTTTTTTTAAATGCAGTTCTCTGGCTGCATTCAGGCCTCAGTTCTTTCAGTTAAAAAATAAACTCATTTAGAGAGATTTTTTGTGCACAGAGGGGACAGACTTTCTCGAGAAGCGCTTTAGATAAGTTGCCTTTTTGCCATTCATGAATCTTCAGAAATGGTTGCTGAATGCGTGACATTGAAGTGATATAAGGCCTGCATTCGATCAGCTTCAGCAGTGTGCAATATGTTGCCCTGGGAGGGTGAGCGCTTAATGAGGTAAGCTCAATTTGCTCAGAGGGTCCGTTTTCACTAATGGGAAGTGGCATGAAATACTCAATCATCATTAAGTGGTCAAAGATTTGAATCTGTTCATAAAATTGCATCTAGAGTAATTAAGTTGCTGAGTGTGAGTGTCTCTAATTGTCTTATCAGAGTGTTCCTCTGACTCTGAAAAATGAGAAAAGTAACAACTTTTGTTAAAAGACAGAATTTTCAGTAATTTGAATCTAGAAACCTAAAGGCTGCACAGACTCATACTGTGTTACAGGGACTGTAGATTTATTCTTTCTGATGTTGTTTAAATGTACTGTGAACGTATTAAAAAAAAAAGGTAACGCTACATCTAGAAGTTGTCTGGTTTTAGTTTTACAAGCAGTGTAACAAGCATGATCAGACATTTTTTTATCCTTAAAATAGATGTGGAACTGAATACTCTAGAATTTGTGGATACTTGAAACAAGGTTTGATATCAGAGAAGATTTCAAAATCCTGAACCAAACACCCAGTGAGAATGGACCTCCTGCATTTCATTGTGATTTCTCTTAACGAACTGTACAGCTAAGCCAGGGGAATCATTGCCACATGAGGTTGTGTGTGCAAAAAAAGTTTACCTGTGTTAAAAAAGTGCTAAGACATGGAGGGGGGAAATGTTTCCTGGCTGACTGTTAAACACAAATTACCTTGGGCTTGGGTTCGAGTAACAAACCTCTGGAGCTGAGAGAGCGTATGGGGGAGGCATGGCTGTGTGATGGCATAGCTCTGATCCTCTTCCCTCAGCCTCCACCGCTAGCTGCTGTCTGGGACAAGAAACTGAGCTAAAAGCATCTTTCTCATGGGCTAGACACTGCTGGTAGAGCTTGGTACCATTAAAGCTCCTGAAAATCTTTTTATGCCATGTAGAATTCACTAATGACAGGTTTTAAATATTTTAGTTCCCCTTAATGATATTAAGCAAAATTTGTCCTTTTAGTTTCAATTTTCTAGTCCCGTGTTTTCTGTTATCTTTTTTCTCCTCTGATCCTCTATATTGTGCTGTTTTCTGTTCTTTTTTTATTTTTATTTTTTCTCTTCACAGTCACCTTCTTTACCTCAGTTTGGCTGGTAAGATTCCTTGAGCAGGAATGATCATATAAAAAGTATAGTGTGAACACTTACCTTTTATTCTTGGACAAATTGCTCACCGCAAAGTAGAGTGTACTACAGAATTGCTATACATAAAACAATGGCATTTTTATTGTGTTGTGATGAGAATAGTTCACCTTGCTGATGACCTTAGGAAAGCAGGCTGTTTCATGCATGTAATTTTAGCTCATTGAGATTTCAAAGATCCCTTTCGAACATATATCACAAAAAGCCTTCTTTTAGCACATTGACTCTTTGTTCTTCTCTTCTATCATTGAGTTTAACATGCTGATGAAGGCCTGCAGAGAAGGTGGCAATGCCAATATATTGGGCTTGGAGAGAAGCGGACTTTGAAGGAATGTGAAATGAGTAAAGACTAACTTGGCAGAAATCCAACAATACATAGAGGAAGTGGGAAAGGACTAAAATTTTCAGATACCAACAGCAAGGCCACAATTAAATTTCAGGCTACCAAAACCAAATAAATAAAAAGCTCAGAGCCAGATTGCAGAGTCCGTATTTTTGTTTGTGCATTCATATAGATCACAGGGTAAGTGCCATTCACCTCTGTGAGATTGCTCAATCATAGACATAAAAATTAAAACTGTGGTCTCTACGTGGTTATTTAACAGGCTCACATCCTCTGGAGACCGGCGTAGTGGGTGCCAGCAACATAAAGAGAGGTTTACGCTAGCTCTTGCAGAGCCTGTGGAAGATTATTCACACAAGCGAGTACTCAACAGCACAGGTGAGAATGGCAGCCTCAGAAGACAAGTTACTGCGGTATCCTCAGGATTAGAGATAAACATGACAAAACCTATACAAAGCAGAAGCATATAACCTGTAAGATCTTTCGATGCTCCCAGTCACAGTTGGGGAATGCCTGTGAGGTTGTCTAAACTATGTTCTGCAATTCATTCCTTACAATGCAGCTTTGGCCTGTATTTTTTCTAGCTTTGTTTTAAAAGTCCCAGCTGAGAGGAACAGCATCGTTTCCACTTTAGGGCACTCATCTATGACTTAATTTCTCAACCTTGATTCTGCCTCTTCTGTCCAAGATGGGGAGAAGAAGGAATCAAGTTCACTCACAGTGCCAAAGAAATGTGTATGAACGTTTCCTTCATATAAATGGAGAAGTGGTCTCATCAAGTGCTGGCTGGAGTTAAACCATGACAAAGTGTCAGGATAAAATGGATAAGAATGTAGTTTTCCTTTCAGTTTTTTACACTGGAGCCTCTTTAGAGGTTTCAACCTTCTTTTTTCAGTAGCTGCTGGAAATACAAAACTTCCAGGCCGTGTTCCCTCCCTACTACTGGAACAAAACTCCTAATATCCTCAGAAATCAGTTCTGTTCTCACAATGTCCACGTTGTCAATGAAGGGAAAAGAGAAAGGAAGGAAGGTACTTTGTTTATTTGTGGTGTCTTTTTATATCGTTGAGACCCTGCATATAGAGTCTTTGTTCTGCTACATCTTAAGCATTTGTGCTTGAAGAGACTGATGTATGCAAATGCCATTGGAAAAAAGGGAGACGCAAAGAACCGAAGGCAACCAGGAGGCTTTTCAGTAACAAGTAAAAGGAGATAAAAGCAAGGAAATGACAAACTGAAATTGAAATCTCAAAGGTAAGGCATTTTCAAATCCATATATACTCAATAAACAAAAGAGAAAGAGAACACAGACTGGGTTTAAAATTTACAAAAAGTTTATATCAACTGTTAAAGGATCAGTAAAATTTATTAGTTACTTTTTTCTGGTGAAGTCATGGATCAATCTTTGAAAGGCAGCAGGGAAAGAACAGATGATAATAGTACTGGACAGAAGTGTGGACAAAGTTGTTGCTGACAGAGTGGCTAGGCAGGATTAGCTAAAACAGCCGGCCCAGAGAACACACACACACATTAGTTTTAGGAAATGAGCAAAGAAATCAGTGAACCTTTTAACTGACATTTAGAAAAGTTCACCATTTCAGGAGTGATTCCTGAGAATTGCAAAGCAGAAAATAAATCTATATCTAGAGAATAGACACCAGTTTCTGCTTTAGATTTATTGCTTTCAAGCACTAAAAGAATTTAGGTTGGAAAACTAATCTGGCTGTGACCCTTCATGCAATTAGTTAAACTGAGTGACTGCAGAATTAGGTCCTTGCTCACAACACACGTTTCCTTGTTCCACAGGGTCTGACTTAAATACTCCAGAATCAGTTAATCCACTCAGTCCCAGTGAAGCCAGGGGGAGTAAAGTGTAGAACTGTGACCCGTTTTTCATCTTTCTGATGGCAAATTGGTCAATACACTTAATGTGACTGAGAGGCTCCAGAAACCAAGGAGCAAAGAGGTGCTTTAACTGCGTGCTGTTTCCCTGCATGGTGAATACAGGACAATAATTTGTCTGCCCCCCATAAGCTGCAGCAGAGTCTGAGAGACAGGACCCCGTCATGCCCCGAGTTAAAGCCTCATCGCAGATAGTACGTGACCCCAGAACACGTATTGCCAGCTTTACAGAGGAAATACAGGAGTGGTGACACAGTGTGTGTTAGGCAGGTGGACGATGCGCTACTGCTGATGATGCCCTACGGCCAGAGAGGCTTGTGAGAAACTTCCTAGGTTCAAGCTGCTGTGTATCACAGCGTTTCACATGGTTTTACTCTCAGCTGTAAGCTTCAGTGGAAACAGTTGTCTGGCAACAACCGCTTTGCCCAGTGGTTCACTTCACAGCACAAAGCAAATGAAATGGTTAGGGTAAGCACGCCTGGAAATGAAAGATGGTTTGACCCAAGCACAGGCAAAGGAAAACTGACACCCAGCCTGACAAGATTAATATGGGTGGCAAGAACAGACCTGCGTTACTGCTGTCAGGTCATGCTCTGGAGATGTTCAGGGAAGATGCACAAGCTAAACCTCAGTACGTTTTATGAGGGGTCCCAAAACTGGTAGAGTTTTCAAAGGTGTGGATGTACACAGGCCAGAAATTATGAAATTGCTGCCACTGGTTTCCAGCCTTGGCTGTTGGGACACTCAAAAATTGAGTATTCATTTTAACTGTTTCCACTTGTCCCAGAATTAGAAATGTGTTCCTAGATAGCTAATTCAGCACAGAGCCTTCTGTTACTGCAGTTTCTTTATAAATATTAATAATTTACCACCAAGTATGGCCATTGTAAGCTAAATAAGCTATACTATTAATGTGTGTTATACTCACACATTAATCCTATTGGAGGCTCAGGGGCAAAGCAGAAGCAAAATACTTCAATGAGAGATTAGTCTGGGTTATTCTCAATGGAAGATTAATCCAGAAATAGTCTCTACATTTTCTACTCATTTACCCAGCACAAGAATTTATTATAATTTATAATTTGTAATTTATTTATATATAATTAAATAGTTCCTAAAACTGCAAGAGTTGGGGAGCTTCCCTGTGACAGTTGTGCCATACTTTATTCCTTCCTTTTTCTGTTCTACTGTTTTTCTGCTTTACATGATAGCTTCACTGAAAAAAAGTTGAGTGTAAAAGACTTGGAAGGCTCATATTTTTCAGTAGACTTAAGAAAATAAAGATGAAAGGGACTTAATATTTTTGTTTTATTACTCTCACTTTGTGAAAAGCTCTTTTTTGGCTGAATCATTACTTTGCCTTGCTTAAAAAAATGTTAGGGAAGGATTTTTTCCAGAAGTGTATAAATTTTATTGGCTTTTAATAGGGCTACAAAATTCTACAGAATGTGACAGGTTTTTTTTCCATGTGGAAATGGATTTTAGACCTGTAGAAAATTTGACGCAATGTCCCATGAAAAAGCTTAAGGAAATTTACTGTGCATTGATTCCCATAGATACGCATAAATGTTTTGTTTGTCAAAAGGAGTTTCTAGGATGCTGTCACCATGGGACAGGGAATAGCAGATATTGTATCATTGTGTAATTTTTTGTCATGGACCTGTGTACTTTTAAGACTAATCAGAAAAATTGATTTCTTTTGCTGTTGGGAGGAGTTATTGGTGACTTGGCTGTCTGGAAACGTCCTTTCATTCCTAGAAAATCCTTCTGTTCTTTGGATCCCTTGGTATTACTGAGGTTGTGGCTAAGGGAAGGGAAGGGATTAAAGGGAAGGCAGGATGCTCTGCTGATGAAGCCCTGTGTCTGGGAGGTCCACACTCAGATCCCTGCACATGTGTACTTATTCACCTGATGTCAGTCTCATTGGTACAGACCTACAAGGAGGGATCCGGAAGAGGGCTTAGGTCTCTTAGCATCCTTGGGAATCTCTTAATCTGTGCTTTTGAGGCTAATAGTACTTCCCTGACCCAATGTCAGTGTTACAAGAGTAAACGCATTAAGTGTTACAGAGAATTCAGGAAAGGGACTATCCGTATATATGGGCAAACGGAGAGAAAGATGGTTCACATTTACCTTAAAAATGAACACTGACATCCTGGGATTTAAGGATAAAGAATTAAACAACCCTGTGCTGTCATGGAAGAGTATGCAGCGAATTACACAAATCTACGCTTATCCTAAAACCTGATCCCATTGATATCAACGAAAAAATTTTCTCTAACTTTAAAGGGAGCAGGATTTAACTCTCTGAATAGGAAATACTGACATTTGGTGATTTTCCTGATAATCATTTTTCTTAAGGTTGTTTGGCATTGTGCAAAGTAAAAAGCTGTGTAGATGTCTTTCTCCATGTATATAATTATTTTATTATAAAAACACTAAGGACAGAGTTGTGTTTGAACAGCCAGATGCACTTCATCACTCTTTTGATAGTCTTGGATAATTTGCTGTATTATTTATTGTGCTCAGGCTACTGCTTACAGGGCTTTAAGGTCTTGCTGTGATTTAGACAACATTTGAAATACTAGTGTGATAATACTTCCATACAAATTCAAGAAACTACCTTTAATTTATAGGCTCAAACTCAAAATCATCTTAAAAAAAAAAAAAGGCTAAAAGACCTGACAGTTTTCAGAAACAGTTATTCCTTATTCACCTTGGGAAAAGGACAAGAGGGACTTCACTCGCTCCGAGCAAAGAATAGGCAACCTGTGCAGCTTCTTTTCCTACTTTTTTCTGAGTTACCATGGCTTTACCCATGGCTCCAAACCAGAAGCAGTTACTACCCTGCCCCAAAACAGAGGAGTCGGATTGTGAATCTGTCTGCCTCTAATTTTCTCTTGTACAGTTGAGTGAATTCCCCACGGTACCCGGGGAGAGGTCCACAGCCTCTCATCGCCCCTTGGAACAGGGACTTCAGCTCCAAGCAGTCCCTTCAATGAGTCAAAAACCTTATATACAACTTTTGACTCCCACATACGACTGTGTGAGGAAGCCATTTGTTTTCTGTATACCAATGTATTACACTGCAGACAGTCTTAAAATGGTATTATCTCACGTAGCCTGGACTTTGCTGCTCAGTAGTTATCACTGTAGTGGTGACAGCTTGAAATGATACCAGCCAACCAGAAAAAAAACGATTTTCTTAAATGCTACACTCACTTCTATTCTTTAAACATTTTTGGGAAACAAACATTTTGTTAACATCTCATTTTTGTCTGTTCACAAATATTTGTATAACTGAATTTTTTGCTTGTACAGATCGGTAGAAAACCCAGGCTTTTCCTCCTATGTTAAAACTCATTTGGAGATTCTCACTTATGTAAACATGTAAATGCAACTTGTGCAAAATAATACTTGGTCCTCAAGACAGTTACTAGTTTTAATAGTTTTTGTTTTCCTTAGTGGCAGTTATCAGAAAGATATTATGCTTTAAATGAACTGTTCACATTACGTTACATGTAATTAATAGCAAATACCTAAAAAAGACAGTTATTAAATGCATTATAGGTTAAAACAGGCATGCATAAACTAGTAAATTTGGAAAAAGCAAACACATTTCACAGTCTATTTGGGGTGGCTAACTACAGAGAATTGTTTATTGAGTAATAACAGTTTGATGATTTCCATTGCATATTTATTTCAGGTTATAATTGATGGGGATATTTTTCCATTAAACATCTCCCTAAATCTTTCAGCCAATGGAGTCATGGTGTAACACTATGAACTTGCTAACAAAATGACTCAACTGAAAGCTTACAAAGAGATTTATAGATGGATATTTAAAAGGAGTTTAAATGTGTAAAAGATGTTTGATATAAATAGTAGAATGTCTGTGTGCTAGTTTTTAAGTAAATATCCACATGTAGATCCTTTTACCTATAATCTCTTTTCTCACTGTTTTCTTTATTTCTTCACTGTGTCAGAAGGTTGTTTAGCTGCTCCATGGTAGGAGCTGTTTGAGCACATAATGAAATGTATGTGGTTTCCCATGAAAATTGTGTTTTACACAGGTGTAAACAAACGTACAGAGTATAAGAAGCCTCTCTTATGCAATCATTGACAAAAAATGAAATATTTATTTTCTGTATGTTAAGAGTCTCAGAGCATAATCCATGTTAAAATTCATCAGCATTTCATTATAAGTAATTTTTGTCTCATTCAACATTAAGCTATGAATAAGGTATGAAACCAGCAGCCCATAGATTAACAAAAGCACAGCTGTAAGCATCAATTACCAGGGAATGAACATCATACCAGTGTTTTGCCTTTTAAATAACTAGGTTATCTGCAATCCTGACTGGTAATGACAGATGGCAATATGATTATTCACTCAGTTTACCAAACAAGTAAAAAACTTACTAAAAATGCTAGTATGTTCTTTAATTGGTACAGTGTCATTAAAAATAATACTCTGGAGACGTGCTGTAGTATGAGCATTAACATTACCATTCAGCCTATAACCCTTGTCGAGGTATTTGCTTCCCGTGAATGAGCACTAGTCAAACATTTTAGTATTGAACTCATTGTTCCCATTTGTACCATTTTATTGTGAATGTTATTGCAGCACTTTTTAGAATTGAATAGAACAGAAATTTGAATAACTGGGGATGGAACTTGGAAACCATAATGTGCTATTAATGTATTTTTCTGATATTTCATCAGGACGGGTAAGCTGTATGGGCAGTAAAACTAGATGACATTTAATCCTTATTCTGGAAAGTACAGTTTGAAATAGGGAATGCACACGACCAATATGTTGTAACCTTCAGACCTATCTTGTACAATAGTATTTGCCAGATCCTAGAGACTGAAAATGAATTTCTAGCTAGATGTAACTCTTTTGTCTGCTACTGATAACAAGATTTGGGATCCCATGCGGTTGTTTCAATATGTCAGGTTAAGCCTGTTTAATCTCCTTATGATCAAACTTCATCCTCCAGAGCAGATAGTTAAGGCTGAGTTTATCATGGATAGGATTATTTTTTGGTTTTTTCCTAAAGGGCAAAGCTTCATATCACAGTTTAAGTAGTAAAGAATAGAGTCTGTAGAAGGCTGCAGTGGAAGTAAAGGGAACTAGAAGTCACTGTTTAGACATGTATACACACACATATAAGTACCTGCAGACATCTCACAGCCTTTCTACCTGCTAGAATAGCTCTGTAAGAGAAGGCAGGAGTTTATGGTTCTGGAATCAAGAGTCTCTGACTGCCATAGCAATGCCCTCCATGCAATCCAAGAATGGCCCTTGCAGCAACACAAGCTCCCGTGCACGTCCTCATCAACTTTGTCTTTGCAAAGACAGAAAGCAGAATTAACTTCTGCATCCAAGAGATAAAGGTGCTGGAGGGGAATCCTGAAAGATAACTTCCTTGCAGCAGAGTTATAGCTCAACTGTGTGCCTTCAATGACAGGAATATTTTCTTCCTTTCCCTCTGAAATGATACTTTAGGGGACCTTTGGTAAGCATACATCGCCAGCTGCGATGGAGGAGCTGGCTGGCTGGCAGGTCACTTCCCTTTGGTGAGTGCTGTAGCAATTGGTATAGCAGCCAGGTCTTAATTGCCTTTTTTTTTTTTTTTTGGAGCATGAGATAGATGTTCCATGCAAAAGTGAAGTGTATTCAAGGGTTGGAAATAAGACCTTGAGGGCTCTCTGATTTTTATCTGTCCCTGCACAGCCCTGCCCTGTGAAGTATTTCTCTATAGAGTAATTTTTATCCGTGACATTGGAATTTTCTTGAATAGAAAGCATAATTTGGCAAGGCAACTGGGATTTTCTGGGGTGTGTATTACTTCTGCTGGTGAAACAGCAACCTCTTTGCCTAGTATATCTTGGCAAAGTGCTTAACAATATGTGTATTTCAATGTGTATTTCATTTCAGTTGTCAGCAGTCAGAAGGATTTAGGTCTTTATGTGGTGCTAACAGAAAAAAACCAAGTACAACAGAATTGCCCCAGTCCTCCCAAAAGCCCATCACTACCTCCTAAGGTAAATTAAACAATTTATGGAAGAAAGAGGTGAACTTTACATTTTAAAAGATGAACTTTATTGAACTCATGGAACCTTCTTAATTTTTGTTTAGTTACAGGCAGGTCTGGTCCTATATCTATACGTCAAGGTACAGTGTCAGGGATTTACCAAAACTATTGGTCTTGCAATGTACGCTGAAGAGGATCAGGAATTCTGATTAGTCAGATTTATTTGGAGAGCTCATACCTCTGCTAGGTCTCTTTGCCTGATCATGCTTTATCTCTGGCTCCCACATCTTTGTCCTGGGCTCTGTAAACTGTGTTATCCTGAGGAGCAGAGCAACCCTGACAGTTCTCATTACATTATACTACTGTTCCTGTAAAACAATTAAGCTGAAACAGCAAAATTAAGAGCTTGTGCCAGGTAGAGATAACAAGTGGAGGAGAGCACCTGGCAAACAGGCAGGGACCTTAACTGATAAATACCACCCTTTTTTTTTGTGATCCCAGAGTACTTGTGAGTGATTTTTCCTGATATACTTGACATTTGGCTTATTTGTTGAATTATACCACAGACTGACCATGAAGATTCAGATTCTAATCCACATTGTTTAGTTATGATATGTAGTTTGTACTGCAAGATATATTATCCATTCTCTAAATTGATACAGAGCTGATAAAGATGCATTTCTGATATATGTCTACATATCATACCAACACGTTTTTCTGCATATTACTATGCCAGCTAAACTCCACTGCTCAAGGTTTGTTCTGATTAAACAAAAAGTAAGATTCTGGTTTCAGCAAACATTTTAAACAATATTGAAATAACTGCTTTGAAATTTTCACCCTGTTCTCAACCTGGTAAATGTTTGAGGCATTCAGTAACAGAACATACCACTTCCATATGTTTCCAGTGACACTATTTTACCTTTTTTTTCAATTTTACACATTAGGACCAATTGCCAAAAAGATTATTTGCTCACTTGGGGAAAGGAGGATATTAGGATGCTTACAAACTCTTACAAACAAATGTAAGATCTCAGTTGAAGGTTTTTGCTAACCTACACAGAAGTGTAACCATATGCGTATAGCGAAAATCACATAATCAATCTTATTTCACATGGTGAAATCCTTGCACAATAACATCAGAGTGGTTTTATAACAAATGATAAAGAAGTCAGGATTTCACAAGATCAAAAAATAATTGCCAGATCTGTCATTTTCTTCTCATTCTTATGCATCGCTATTTTTTTTTTTGCAGAATCCTGATAAGGACAAGCTACAATTTATGTACTGAAGGCAGATTTTGAGATACACATGGCATTTAGTAAACAAAGCTCCATGTATACAACGTTATGAGGCTGTTATGGCGCCTTTCATATTCTAGATTTAGCATATTAAAATCAACATTAAAAATACAAGAAATAGCTTTCTCTAACCAAGCACATATGAATTTTGAATACAAAACAAGGAGGAAAGTATATTGGAAGTACATCAAGAATTAGTAAGTAAATCAAAGAACTCTTAATTACATTTTGAACATAAAATAGAGAATATGGGCATTTTATAACCTGAACAGAGTTCCAAAAAGTACTGTGTGTCCCTATACACATACATCCTCTTTATTACCATGCAAATAAGTGAGCTTCTCAAATCAAAGCCCCCTGTGAGCACTTATTCCGTTACTCTGCTGGAGACATCATTCATTTGTGGTTTATGGTTTTTTGCACAAAATCTACGTTTTTTTCTTTTTTTTTTTTTTAATTAAACTGAATATAGGCTCCCTCACATTTGCAAACAGAAGATGCCAATTTAGTTGGTGGTATTTCATTTTGCATAATGTCAACAGAGTATTTCCCGTCTCATACTTTTACCTACTGCAGGGTAGAAAAAAATGAAGAAAAAATTGAGGTTTGACATAATTCTCCATTTAAGTCACTTAGCTGACAAGGTCAGTCAGACTCCTCAGGCTCCCTGTGTTGTCAGTCTGTCCGAGAGAGGAAAAAGCACTCCTCAAGAATCAGAGACACAGTCCTAAGTACCCTGCGACCATGTTCCTTCCCACTTCCCGGCTTCTTGTCCCTTAGGTCAGCACAAGAAGTGGAAATGTAAAATCCTTTCCTTCTTTTCATGGCACACCAGGTTTCCCTGGCACATTTGCCCATACAGAAGAAATGGAGCAGGGACCCAAGGACCAGCTCTGAGGCACTCACCACAAATGTCACCAGTCCCACAGCGTAGCCATAGACTGAGTCACCCTTTGATGAGTGCCTCAAAAGGATATCCTACATTCATTGACTAGAGAGAGAGCACAGGCATATTAGCTGGGCACACTAATTAGTTCAAACGAAGCAATTTCAATGTGCATTTGCAAATGAACTGCAAATTTGTTTTCCTTTGGCTCATGGTACGCCAAAGGCATGAAAGTCACTAAGATTTCTAAATAGACTTGTGTTAGTTTACATACCTATTGCTTCTATTGATCACAAGACAAGTCCCAATCAGAGGATTTAAATAAGGATTAAAGAAATGATTAACTTGAAAATTTTGGTCCGCAGTAATTTAGGGACAGATCTTCTGAAGAAAATAAGATCCTTCTATATATTCTATTTGCAGGTACAACTAGTCTCAGCACAGATACTGGACACTCTGTGGACCAAACCAAACTGAAAGATACACTCCACCTGTGCACCCAATGTGTTCCAGCTGTGCACCTAATGCCTTCCAGCTGTGCACCTGATAGATTTCTGCCTGAGTCGGGTCCAGAGCAAAACCATGCAGACACATGTAATGTGGGTTTTGAGTTATCCTCTGCTCTCCAAATGATATGGTCAGAAGTGTGAAGCCAATGCTATCTAGGGAAGGTTTTCTAGGAAAAGCAGCAAGAATTCTTGGAAGATCTGGCTTACAGGGCAAATTTAAAGAACTATAGTATCACAGTCTTCAGTGGAAGAAACCTACATTGTACTAGGAGGTGCTTTAAAGAGAAGAATATCATGTAAGTGTGTTGAGCTCCTTGGCAAGTAAATACATCATTTTTAATACGTTCTCTCTGACTGTGTTGATATATATATGTTGACACTTTTTAATGATATAATGCATAGGTATACTTCCTGACTGTGTGCTACAATGTTAAGTTTGGGACTGAGAGGTTCACAATTTATAAAGCATCTTCAATTACCAATGTATATGGATGTATAAACTATGTTCTTAAAGTCAGCTGCTGCCTGGTATGTATATTCTGTATGAAGTGAATGACATTAAAATGTGTCTGGTGAAGTAATAAAAAGTGCAGTATTCAGTAAAAGAAATAAAACAAGAAGATAACAAAACCAGATCATAGAGAATGAGATAAACAAGACTGCTGCAACAATAGACTCCCATCCACCATTACCCACACACTTCATAAATATGCAATGGGATATAAAGCACAGATAACTTTTTTTACTGAGAAGAATGAACCACTTGTGCCCACACACTCTTATGTGTATTTTCCAAGCATGTGGGTAATGGTTGCTGAGAATCTGGTCTGGTATCATTCCCAATTTTTTCCTGAGCAGAATGATCTATGAGTGAACTTCAGAAGTGATTTAAACTCATACATCACATTTGTACATCTCATTCGGACATGCTCACAGTAGCCACTGACAACAAAAAAGGATGACATTTAGCAGAAACCAACAAGGGGAAGATGAGCTGAAAAGTGATATGTTTTTCAGTTTAGTAATTACCACATGCAGTGTACACTGAACTGAAAAGGAAAGATTTCTAGGGTACCATTAAAGCAAAGAACCAGCCACAAAAATAATCATTTGAATCACCTGAAAATGCATGTTTTTTCCAAAGTAATCTGCTTACTTGCTTTTCAGCTGCTCAGTCCCCTATTTTAATCTTTTTTTTTCCTTTCCGTTTCTGTCGCTTTTGAATGAAAAATGCCTTTTCAAAACTGAAATGCAGTTTCATTTAAAAATGTGGAAATGTAACATACTTTAAGTTGGAAAATATTCATAGCAAACGTTTTGATCCTTTTTTGTGTCCTTATTCCTTCTGCTTCATTTTTCTCATCCAGAGTGCCAATCTGGGAACAAATTTATTATTCATCATGAGGACTCTCTTTTTTTAGGGGTTAGAGTCCTCATTTTCTGTGGAAGCAGTTCAGGTGCCCAAATAGCTGTGATAATGCCATCAGAGCCACGTGCATGTATGCAAGCCTTCCAGAGAGGCCCAGCTAGTACATATACATATGCAGATGTATCAAAAAATGGCATTAGAAGCTTATATTTAGGCAGCTTGTTTCTTCTGTCTGAGTCAGGTCAAAATATTTGTTCTTTACAAAGACTTCCATGTCATCTGAGAGGCTGGTGATTCAGTTTTGGGTTTTTTTTAAATGCTATTGGAAACAAAAAATACTTCCTGGTTACTCTGACCAGCTTTGTCTACACTCTCAGTTACTTCTAGCTTATCTACCCCGGGAAGAGAAAAGCCAATGACAGGATAATGTCTGCTTTAATATTGGGTGTTATGTCTTATGCTCTGAGAGGGATTTGTGAACAATATGGGTAAGGAGGTTACACAGCAACATTTATGCTTTAGGGATAAACCAAAAATAGGGAAAAAGAACTGAACAAAAATGTCTGTACCTAAGAGGAGGCCTATGTTATTCCATTGATTTGGCCAACTTTGAGCAGTGTAAAGAGAACTGATAAATAAAGGTCTGTTTCTAAAGGTCTATTTCATCCATTTCATTCATCAACTGTTTTCTCAACCCATAAAATATCAAAATCAACGTAGTGCTACTTAGTAATAGAGGAGGACTCTGTATGGAGCATCTTACGTTTATACCGTGATTTAGAAACAAGTCATCTGGTCAAAGTCTATGTCTCCAGATCAGAACATGCATTTCCTTGCAGGACTCAGCATGTATAGAGAGAAGGATGTAAAGACTTAAGAAAGAAGGAATGGAGATAACTCTGGAGGTTTTGAATGGGTGGGAGATGTGTCAAGGTAAACAAAATTTTGTATAGTTGCTTGTGTGTTGAGATATCTGCTAAGTTTCCATTCAATTAATTTGCTATGCAGAATATAAACTGTAGGCAATCTGATCAAATTCCTACTTTTCAATATTAAGTTCTCCAAACTGATTCCTCTTTTTCAACAAAATACAGGTTCTGCACACCTGTGCCACTTTAGAAAGAAGCCACATCACTCAGAAGTGAACGGTGACAGTGGGGCTCAGACCCTCCTTTCGGAGAGAGAGGGAAGTCTCTTCCCTTTGAGGTAGGTGGATGCAGTGAAGTGTCCGAATACACCTGTATCCTGAAATAACACCAGGGATTGTTTTTCCTTCATTTGCCTTCCAGCACCAGGGATTTATGTTGTTTTTGCTTTCCTTTCATTGCCAAGAAGGAAAACTCTGAATGCCCAAATGGAAAGCTTTTTAGGCCTTGTGTCTTGCTAGTTTTGTTCTCCCTACATTGGCTATACTGTTGTAGTCTAACCTGAGAGCATCCTTGCATTTCTGACGAGGAGTCAGAGCCAGAGCCCTCAGCTGTTTTTCAAATTGGCAGGCACTGAGTAACTTGTAGAGAAAGCGAAGTGCTTGTTCTTGCTTACATGATTCATTATTATTTTTCCCAGTCGTTATGAATTGAAATAAGCCATCTGTTATAGTAAGTGTACCTTGCACTAAGAAGCATGGCTTTAACTAGGAATAGAAACAAATGTCACATAAAAATGAGTTTGGGGGTCCACATATACATCCAAATTAGATAGCGCAATAATAGCAGCAATGGATATGTACATAACACAGTAGGCTGATACCATTTTAAATTGATAAAAACAGTCTATTCACTTGAAAAGAATAAATTTTATTCACTGTCCTTCAATATTAAATCTATGTATTGTTAGACTAATAAGGCAAGTAAATCTGAAATTGGATACTAAGTATGTCTTTCTTTATCATTTTAGATCAATATTAAAGTAATTTCCAAGACATCTTAACAAAAACTGAAAAACCCTAAAAATCTCTAATGCCTTTTAACCTGAAAAGGTTTTTTTAATTACACATTAAAAGTAATCTACAAAACAAATTGCCATGTCTGTGAGAACAGATCTTAACTCTCCTGCAGAGCTCAGCTGGATGGTCTGTTCTTTGGGGTTTTTGTCATGCTGCCTTGTCTGTTCTTTGAAAGGTTTATACTTAACACTAAAATAGGGCTAAGAATTTTATTACAGTTGTGCTTTTTCACACTTTTTACAAATATTTACATAATCATATTTTACAAGGAAAAAAGCTAAAATGTGTTCTAAGGATGTAGTTTTCACAAGTGCCATTAGGTGTTGCAATGCTGTATCCTGTCTTCCCAATTGCTATTTTCGCATTGTTCGTTCATGTCTGTCCCGGTTTAACCCCAGCCAGCCACTAAGCACCACGCAGCCGCTTCCCCCTTCCCCCTCCCAGTGGGGTGAGGAGGAGGAAAGGAAAAAAAAGTAAAACTCGTGGGTTGAGATAAGAACAGTTTAATAACTAAAGTAAAATATAATACTAACAATAATAATAATGAAATATAATAATAGTAATGAAAAGGAATATAACAAAAAGGGGGGGGGGGGAGAGAAAAAAAAACAGTGATGCACAATGCAATTGCTCACCACCCGCTGACCGATGCCCGATCCGCGCCTCCCAGCCAACTCCCCCCAGTTTATATACTGGGCATGACGTTCCATGGTATGGAATACCCCTTTGGCTAGTTCAGGTCAGCTGCCCCGGCTCTGCTCCCTCCCAGCTTCTTGCACACCTGCTTGCTGGCAGAGCATGGGAAACTGAAAAGTCCTTGGCTTAAGATAAGCGCTACTTAGCAACAACTAAAACATCAGAGTGTTATCAACATCATTCTCACACTAAATCCAAACCACAGCACTGTACCAGCCACTAAGAAGAGAGTTAACTCTGTCCCAGCCGAAACCAGGGTAATGTCTATCCTCACCTTTATTCTTACAACTTAAGTATGATTTCTTTAGGTCAGAATCAGCATTTGTTCTGTGTTCATGAAGCATCATATATGGAGAGATCACCAACAGTCTAAAGGTCTATTTCAATACAGTAATAATGAAGTGCTGTGAGATCTCGTCCAATAAACATCTGCAATGCTTGTAAATTAAGTCCCCTACCAACGAACTCTTTGGGTACCTGGCCTCTCAGGATGTGTTTTTTTAGCTCTCTGTGAGGAATCCACGCACCCAATAGATGGCATGGTGCAGCTGGGTCAAAACACGCACCACAACAGGCAGACAGCCCGATTCAACTCTGCAAGGTGTAACAGAAGGGACAAATGGGTACAACATGAATTTAAAATCTTAAGGTATTGTAGTCAGGTTCAAGAAGGTGGGGTCCTATTGAAGACCTGAGGAAAGACCCCTTTTTTTTTTCCTTTTAAACACGGCCTGTAGAGCATTAGAAAAGGAGGTATGGGGTCAATTCCTTCCTCTGCTAGGGGAATTTTAATCCATGCCTTTCTCTCTCTTTTGTTAAGTAAGATAAAGCCTGAAACTAAACTTCCAACTGCAGGTATGTTATGAAATGTAAATGTTCCCTAAGTGATTTACAAAAGATTACGATAAAATTCTGCAGCAGAGCCAATAAGTGCAGGATGTTAAACACAAGACTTATATTTTCTCTCTCATGCTCGGATTTGTCATTTAAATCAATGAGAATTTTTACCTTGCATTCACTGGGAAAAAAGCTCCAGTTGCTCTTCTCCCTAGTACCTTTAGTTTTGGGGGTTTTTTTGAGTAATGGATTTCTGTTAACAGTCCTGTTTTCATTCTCACCAAACAACTGATGACAAAATGATTTCAGTAGTAGGAGATAGGCTTTGTCACAAGCTACAGCTGGAATCTGAATGTTGTACTCTGGGAGAGATTGTGCTGCAAACTAAAGAATAGCTCAGGATCCTTATTAAGATCTGCTAGATCTTGTTGTAAACTTCTGAAGAAATATCAGTATTTATTTGCCAAGTGAGACTGAGATCTGCATTAGACCTGATGAAATTCCACCGGTCAGCGGATTACTTTAATTGGGACACCCCTATAAGCAAGCAGACCACCCTGTCTCACCATCCCAGGTGTGGAAGACCAATTTTTTGTCTTCTAGACTAGGAACATAGGTGTCTGTGCAGTACATAATGCTCTTACTATCAGATGCTTTATGTGATTCCTCTCCATCATTTATTCCAAAGGAGAAACAGGCTCAGAGGGGTTTTGTGAGTTTTTCAGGCCTCACAGGCTGAAGCACAGGCTGCAAACTTGACAGACATTCATCTCAAAGACAGTACCAATTTTTGCAACTCTTGTCCCTGGCTGTTCTTTGTTATTTTGTTTGTTATATTTAACAAATCCATTCACTACTTGGCTCCTAATTCAATTATACCAGCTCTATAATACAGCAGCATGAAAGACTTGCACTGCTTATGAAAGAAGGAAAGATATGTCTGTGGTATCATGGGTTGTCTTGGTTTGCAGAAGGGATAGAAATATTTTTTAAGAACAATGTGCAATCAGAGTGGATTTGGAGAAACTGGAAGACAGTGGACATAAAAAATAATGGAAAAATATGGAAAGGAAGAACTGGGGGTTATATTCTGTGTCACCAGTGAAGAATCATACTCTTTCTTTTTTTCCAGTCAAGGGATGTGCAGTCAGATTCAAAGTGACTGAAGAGAAATTAGTCTAGAAGTTTTCTTCCTTTCACACTGGTTTGCAACTGAGAGTGGAAAGGGTCTTTCAGACAACACAGCCTTCTCCACAGGAAAGCCCTCCCTGGTAGGAGAGATGATGGAGCATCCTACACATGGGCACTTGGAGTGAGAGGTCCCGCTTTGAACGTTCTTCTTTCTTGAACTTTTCTGGATCCAAATATAATTTTATACACATTCCAGCAGATGTAAAAATCCTTCTCTGGTAACATTGTCTTTCCCTTCTGATCAGGCATAAGGACATTCAGAAAGGGATGCATGAACCTAAGATTTGATTTAACACAAGGAAATAAGTCCATCTTCTTATTTTTCTAAAAAAGTACTTAAAGCGTAGCAGCCAGTTCATTGAGCTAAAAGCGGTAATTCTGACCTGAAAAGGTTACACTATAATTTTAAGTGTGAAATGACCTGAAGAATAAAAATTAGTAAGGACATGTTAGCACAATGTGATCAGATTATTATTTCAGAAGGGCACATTTGGAAAATACATTTCATTCATTATATAATATCTGCAAAGATTTGGTTCACGACTCTGATCTGTAGGTATTTCTTTCCTACTAAATTTTAGGTTGATAAATCAGCTAATGGCCTTCTTCCTCAATGTTCTACTTGGGAATGGGAAGTAGTAGTTTACCAGAGTGGTGAAAGGATCAGATATACAAGGTGCTTGAGGATCTGTTGAAAAGAACTTATGAACGCATAGATAAATAGGTGATATTTTCCTTGAAATCTATTTATTATCTGTATATTGAATACCTACAGGTTAATTTGGCAAACACCCCCCCACACACACACATAGGCATATAAAAATCCTTAAGGGAGAGAATGAGAACCACTTACACAGAGCATGCACAAAACCAAAATGGTCTCAGATACAGTAACCCGTCTAATAAGTGACAAGCCAGCCTTCAGGACCCATAACCAAATTCTGGTCCTGAGATTGCAAGCAGACTATGGGGGTTATTGTCAATTGTAGGGCTTCTCTTCAAATGCTGCTAAGATTTGGTAACCTCAAAATATATGCCTTTCATCCCTCAAGTGTGCACAGCTATCTACACATACACACATTCCATGTCCTCCAGACCCACCTAAATTAATGGAAAACCTTGGAATGGAAGGGGTACCTTAAAGAGGCATTGCTGTTGTACCTCGTTGTTAGCTATCAGACTATTATATTAGACATTCGTCTTTTATCCTTGTTCAGCTCCAGTAATAATGTGTCTTCTAAGACTCCTGACTCTTAATTAGAAATCGTACTGCTATTCTTCACCTCACTCTGTTATGCCCTGCTGTGACTTTTCTGTCAGTCTGCTCTTCCTTGTGATATGATACAAGGTGGGGGAGCACAGGGGTTAATGCAATTATTTACATATGGTAATACAGTGTATAGCAGTGAATTAATAAAACAGCAGCATTTCAGAGCTAAAAAGCAACTAGACACCATCTCATCACTGATTTTCCAATTGAAGTATGCTACATTTAACTTTTAAACTTCGTGCTCCTTGCACAATTCCAATGTCTCTTTTTTTTTTTTTTTTTTTTTTTTTTTTTTGAGAACAATGTGCAATCAGGCTGGATGTAGAGGGACTGGAGGGTGGCAGACATAAAAAATATTCCTTTACAGTTCTCTGTGGATTTCATGGCTTGTTTATGAAATCAGGCATATAAAATTGTCTCCCCTTACAGTTTCAGCCCTTTTTATACTTTGTATTTCTCCAAAGTGGTCACAGTACAAAAACAAAGAAATAATAATGTATGGTTACCCTTTTGAAAATAACTGCAAGTATTAAGTGCTGAGTGCTATCTTTATGGAGAATCCAGACCTACTGAAGTGAGAGGGAAAATTGAGTTGACTTGCAGGAGGCCAGAACGCCACCCACAGGGATGCTTTATCGCCCGACAACGCTGGGTTCCCGCTGTCCGAAAATCACTGTCGTCTCTGATGTCTCACACTGGTCAGTCGAAAGGTAAGACACTGAAATAACCAGTGCAGACTGAAAAAGCCAGATCCTTAGCTCATGCAGTACGGTGTCACTCTAAGAGCAATTATACAGTGATGATTTATACCAGCTGAGGAACTAGATACATGATTTTGCATGTACAATACACGTGTTGTTTTCTTTATATTTATGGCTATACCTTTGAGGAAACATTGACTAAGAATATAAATATTTATGCACAATAATGATTTTAATAAGCAATTACATTCATTATTTAAACATTTTCATAATTGCTCAGTTCATAAAACTGAGCACTAAAAAAGAACATCTGATAATATTATACCATTATTCCTAATAACATCTCATCCACAGACAAATTAATGTTCTTTCTGATACTGTTAATTTAAAATCTATCAGCTTGTAACTGCAAACATAGAGACACAGCATCTCAATGAAAGTTGTAATGGAAGGGAATGAATCCCAGAGCTCAGAGCATGTTCTTATCAGTTACAAGCACCAGGCAATATAGAAAGAAACAGATAGGAGAGGCAGTCAGTAGTCTTTTAAGGCTGTTTTCAAATGCAAGAGCATATGTGGATAGAAACATATTCTGTGACAGAGTTTGTATTAAGGGTAATGCTTTACTAAATACTTAAGCAAAGAAAAAGTGAAAAATACGTTCTGCTCACTTTGTGAGTCTAAATGACAGTATCTCAGTACGGCAAACCTGATTCAGGTCAGGATGAAATTTCCTCTAAGTTGGACATGATGAGAAAATATCAGGAGCCATTCAATCCCGCACTGTCCCCCAGGTGCCTGATTCTACTTCCAAATGAGTAAGAATCCCAGATGCCTTCTTAAAGCAGCAAAAATTTCAAGATTATAGTCTCAAGCCATCGTGGGGACATTCTTGTCCCAGCTGCAAGACAGAATCTGCCTTACCAGTTTGTTCAAGCTTGGGTTGGCATGGAATCACAGAATCATAGAATAGTTTGGGTTGGAAGGGACCTTTAAAGGTCATCTAGTCCAATCCCCCTGCAATGAGCAGGGGCATCTTCAACTAGATCAGATTGCTCAGAGCCCCATCCAACCTGACCTTGAATGTTTCCAGGGATGGGGCACCTACCACCTCTCTGGGCAACCTCTTCCAGTGTTTCACCACCCTCATTGTAAAAAATTTCTTCCTTATATCTAGTCTAAATCTACCCTCTTTTAGTTTAAAACCATTACGCCTTGTCCTATCGCAACAGGCCCTATGAAAATGTTTGTTCCCATCTTTCTTATAAGCCCCCTTTAAGTACTCAAAGGCTGCAATAAAGTGTCCCCGGAGCCTTCTCTTCTCCAGGCTGAGCAACCCCAACTCTCTTCATAGGAGATGGTTACGTATCCTGCAGCCCAGGATATGGTCGGCTTTCTGGGCTGCAAGTGCACATTGCTGGGTCATGTTGAGCTTCTCGTCAGCTAACACCCCCAAGTCCTTTTCCTCAGGGCTGCTCTCAATCCATTCTCCACCTAGCCTGTATTTGTGATGAACTGATTCCCTGCGGAAGAGTTGAACCTTGAGCTTCTGAAGATTCATTTACACAAACCGACATGATGCTGTGGTGGGCGACCTTCCAGGTCCCAGGAAATATGGATCTGCAACAGCTGGCTATAGATTCTGTATATGTGGAAAAGGAACACAAACCAAACTGCTGTGGTACAAAGGATTTACCAGCAGGAGTCTGAGGTGGATCTGTTTCAGCACAACAGCGAACAGCACTTTTGGCAGGGAAGCCACTAGCAGAGCACCGAATGTGTGACATTTTTCATAACCTGGATCCTACCCAAAAGAAATGCATCTTTTTTTTAAAGTCTGTTTGTTAAAAAATACATTTCAATTCAGTTTCCTAATGAAAACTTTTCTTTAATGCTGTCCCTTAACCAAACTAGTGTAGTCCAGGATCTGAGCACACAGCGCGTTGCATAGTAGCTGATTACTGCCAGAGTCCTCAAAACGCAGTGGGTCTCAAATTGCAGTGCTGGGGTTTAATGCAAGAGTTGCTAGCACAGAAGACAAGTGCAAATGCGTAAGTGCCATCTGTTTTTCAAGGAGGCCTGCTTTCCCCCTGTTCAGTTGTCTTCTCACTCTTTTTCTTTGCCTTTTATGTCGAAGTCGTACGTAGCTTTTACAGTGTTTTTGTTTTGACAGACCTTCTAAAACAACTGATCGTGACTGCAAAGGGTTAGACAAGCTATCTTCTTCACTACATTACCAAATGTAAAATAGCATCTGTCTACACGAATGACTGAACCTCATCCCATTTCTGAAATAACTTTCTGAGATATAACAGAGGATCTAATTGTTTGCACTGGATTTTATTACGCTGTGCTTATGATATTGCAGATGCATCATTATTAGCTATTATAGAGCAATTACACCACCATAAAAGTATAGTAATTCTCCTTTCTCAGAATAAACCATGGAAGATTTCATTGCATTTACAAATCTGAACTAAAGGGAGGAGGAGATGCATGGTTATACCAACATTTAGAGTAGATGATTAGAACTTTCACTGAAGCCAGACTGTAGATAAATTCCCCTGCCTGGCTTTAGCTCTGTAGTCCTAAGGAGCTGTTTAATGTATAAGAATGCCTCACATTTTTCAACACTCATGCCATTTTACTTTACTGTGAGTATAGAGTGGCCATCCTATACAAATGTGACAAGATGTGCTCTAATGAGAGACGGTATTAGATTGCTGAGAAATTAATTTACAGTGTAAGATTATTGGTGGGAACAAGGCAATAAATCCTCATCCAGCTGAAATCAATGGTAGAAGTCTCATTAATTTCATTTGGGCTGGGATTTGACCCGGTGTCTCTTGTCAAGTCTTTCATGGCTCAGAACCAAGATGCTGTTCCTCAGCTTCACCATCACTGATAAAACTCACAAATACTTACCTGTTGCTTATTCTACATACTAAATAATACTACTTATTTATTCTGCATTGAGAATGGTAATGATTCAGAACTTTAATAGCTGTCACTGCCTGGTTTTGTTTATTGGTTGTTTTCTTAGTTTAAGTGAGTGTATTGCCTCCACTGAAAAATGGATCCCTGCCTCTGCTCATGTATGCCTATGGGTCCCTTCTCCCCTTCCATAAATTTTTGTGACTTCAGCATCCCTGGACTAGACTATGATGGATAAACTCTGCAGTCACTTCTGCTAAGGACTAATGCACATTCCAACCTCTTTCTGACAGGTTTCTGAACACAGCATAAATTTGTTTGCTTTGGACTCTTTTCAGGGCAATATTCATTCTGATCTAAACTGGCAATGTTAATTCTGTCATTACCGGAGTTTTGATATTTATTAATCTAAGACATGGCACAATCAAGCTTAAGAAGAGGAAATTATATTTCCAGGGAAATCCATTACCATTAATATATACTCAAGTCCCAGCGTGCAAAAAATCTAGTGGCCTGATCCAATAGATAAGGTCTTGTTAAAGAACTCTCCCTCTTCCCCTGCCACCCCTCACCAATTCCCCAGGTGCAGCATCACTTTTTGGCTTTTCTCTTTGCAGAGAGCCACTTGCTGCTGCTTGGTAGTCCGCCAGGGCACTCTTGATTGGTTCCTAAATCTGCAAAAAAGATGGTCCTGCACTTTTGTTAAGTCAGTGCCACACCACAGATAGGTCTACTCTGTAGTGCCAGTGCAACCGGGACAAGGCTTTCTAACGGATCTTCCGTTTATTGGCACTAGGCTCTCAATGCGGTTGAGTGGTGCGGTTGACACACCTGAGGGACAGGATGCCATCCAGAGGGACCTGGACAAGCTCAAGAAGTAGGCCCATGTGAACCTCATGAGGTTCAACAAGGCCAAGTGCAAGGTTCTGCACATGGGTCGGGGCAACCCCCAGTATCAATACAGGCTGGGGGATGAAGGGAGTGAGAGCAGCCCTGCCGAGAAGGACTTCGGGGTACTGGCGGATGAAAAGCTGGACATGAGCTGACAATGTGTGCTCGCAGCCCAGAAAGCCAACCGTATCCGGGCTGCATCAAAATAAGCATGACCAGCAGGTCAAGGGAGGTGATTCTTCCCCTCTGCTCCCCTCTTATGAGACCCCACCTGGAGTACTGTGTTCAGCTCTGCGGCCCCCAACATAAGACAGACATGGATGTGTTGGAGCAAGGCCAGAGGAGGGCCACGAAGATGATCAGAGGGTTGGAGCGCCTCTGCTATGAAGACAGGCTGAGAGAGTTGGGGTTGTTCAGCCTGGAGAAGAGAAGGCTCCAGGGAGACCTTATAGCAGCCTTCCAGTACCTAAAGGGGGCCTACAAGAAAGCCGGAGAGGGACATTTTACAAGGGCATGTAGTGATAGAACAAGGGGTAATGGCTTTAAACTGAAAGAGTGTAGATTTAGATGAGATGTAAGGAAGAAGTTCTTCACTGTGAGGTGAAGAACACAGAGAAGTTGCGGCTGCCCCCTCCCTGGAAGTGTTCAAGGCCAGGTTGGATGGTGGCTTTGAGCAACCTGGTCTAGTGGAAGGTGTCCCTGCCCATGGCAGAGAGGCTGGAACTAGGTGATCTTTAAGGTCCCTTTCAACGCAAACCATTCTATGATTCTGTGATCTCCATTACTGTTTTTCTGTTGTGCTTTTTCCTTGTCTTTTGAGGGGCAGAGGAACTCCTAGGAAACAGTCACAGAGGAGAGAAAGATTTTATGTGAAAAAATAATCCTATAGGTAGCATTGCTGAATTTGAACATAATTATGATCTAGCTTATCCTGCAATACTTAAAGTCTCAGTAGGGGATGGCATACAGGGCATGAAGAGAAAGCCTGCATATGGAAAAAGAGACACATTCCTTTCAGCTCCTCTCCTGTCAATGTTGTGCAGTGTTGTTAGGAGAAGGGTTGGGTGGGTTTTTTTTTTTTCCTTTATTATCCTTTGCTGGCAGCCAAAAATAATGGTCAGACCTGAAACACAGTGGGAGCTTAGAAACAAAATGTGACAACGAAGGAAAGAAGGACTGCGGAAAAAAGATTGAGGAGAATGTATTGTGTGAGTGAACTTGAAAAGGACTGATAGAAACTGAGCCTGGACAAGGCTGCCCTGTGACAAGGACTGAAATGGCAAACGTATTGTGCTGTGTATACTATCTAGATCAGCCTCTGCTGACACAGTGGGACTAGAAACACAGGGACTGTTATTGCAGTCTCAGGTCTATGGGAATGGCATTAAGAAAATGTCATATACTCTTTAAATTATGCCCTGCTTGCAAAATCCCTTACTCTTTGAAGACTTCTACAGAAAAAGATGATATGGCCTTTATAGGCCTCAGAGGACAGCTGTAGGTTTAGGTTTTATTTTCTCCTTTGCCCTGGGGAAATCTCCTATTGACTGTGGATGACAGCTACACTACAGACCAAAATTTCTCATAAATCATGCTGTGAGCTAAGTGCATGCTTCTTCATTTGCAACCACCTTCAAAAATCCTGCTTCCTTGGTGGACGCTACTCTTCCCACAGCCACAGCAAGCGCTGAGCAAAAGCAAGGTGCCAAGTGGGGCAAACATGACTGTGCTGCCTCTTAGGAAGACGAGTGGGCAGCAGAGGCATATTTCACTAAAGCTGATTCTTCCCTCTACCAGAAAAGTCACATACTTCGAGGGCCGTCCCACTTTCTGAGCAGGTGTCCTGCTGTCTCTTATTTTGATTGAAAGATAAGCATTTAAAAATATTTCTTCTCTTCACAATGTGGGTGGCTTTGCTTGTCACATACAAGCTCATTTCAGATAGACTATCTATTCACTGACTCAAAATATTTATTTTGGGTAGCTGTTTTATAAACTGCTCCCTAGAAGCTCTTTATATAATGCCGTATCTATTAACATGAGAAGAAAAATTCTATCCGCCTACAAAGTTTTCCATTGTGAGCTTTTCTGGCTCCCACACAAAAAGACAGCCCCTTTTTAAAGACTCATTTTGCTACACAACCTCTTCTGAATTGGTCTTCCACCACTGGGAGTCCTGTAAATTCAAGTGGAACATTAACATTAGACATTACACATTAAATTCCTTTAAACTGACTGAGATTATAATTCTTACGATAGAGCCTGTCTGTAAATCCCAGTTTGTCCACCAATCTGACATGCTTAGCCTTGCCTTGCCATGTAGGTGGACTTGATGTAGGATTTGTCAGGTGGGATTCTTTTTTTCAGGGCAGTCTGAACACCGGGGTGATATCAAGCGTAGCAGTTTGCACACTGTGCAGTGGAGTCGAAGGACAAGATTTAGTGTTTGAAAATAGGCCATTTATGGTTCTGCAGGGTGTCTTGCCTGGCCTTCACTTGCCATTCAAGGAGGATATAGAGCTCCTATACATCCCATGTCACTCCTGCCATGGCAGATGGTATGCTTTTCCAGCATGGTGCCCACACACAGGCCACTGAATCCAACCCTGACTGTCCAGCACCTCAAATCAATGAAGGCAAGTAACAGTTTTCCTTTAGATAGCTTGAAAGACTTCTTTATACCCTATCTAATGAATTGGCAACCACATTCTATTCATGTATCTGCTATTTGCTTTGGCTAGTTACTTTATTTCATAAACTCAGAGCACTCCCAAACATTGGCAGCCACACATCTTCAGGCTATGTATCTCGAAGTGATATATTTATTCATTTTCTCAGTTTGTACTGCAACACCGAAGACATCTTGTAGATGCTTTGACACATAGATTTCTGCTTGATGTGACGGGAGTGGTGCTTATCGGTCACACTCAAGTTCTTATTAAGATGGCCAATGACAATAATTAGAGCTGACACTCTTAAGATTTTTTATTGCCTTGTTTAAGCCTGATTCTGGTATTCCTGTCTCTCTCCCTCTCCCTACTACTTTTTTGGAGAAGCAGCTGTAGCCCATGTCCAAATGCTTTTCCTATCCTATCCTTCTGTGTTTAAAAGGACGTTGTAATCTTCAGGTCAGATATGAAGTTATGTGCTTTCCACATCTGCAGTTCTGAGTAAGAAAAAGATACTAAGGAGGGGAAAATTGAATAAAACCCAGAAACAGCAAGAAATAGCAATATCGTGTTCTCCAAGCAGTATCTCCAATTATTCATTCACTTTTAATTGTTTCTCATCTTCATCTTTCTTGACAGCTTGTGAAATGAAATTCTTCAGATGATGCAGCTTTTTTTTGCATTTACACTTTGTCTATTTTAGAAAATTATGCATTGCAGAACAGAATATTTGCTAGTAAGCAAGAATAATCATTTATCTTACTGTAATTTCATGTCATTACCCATTAGTCAGTAAAAATGATTGGCAATGCAATTTTCTTTGCAATAAAACTAATTAATATTCTCCTCATTATTTGCTGTTCAGATACTTCTAAAAGCAAAACTTGAGACTTTTTTAGCAAGCAGGCCATTAAAAGGAAAAAAAATCATATGACACGTTAAAAATTATATTTGAATACATGAAAAATATGAGTGGAAACTGGCTTTAAAACAACTATTTCAATTAGGAAATAAATAAAAGAAAGAATCTCCCCTTTTAGGTAGCCCTGATGCATTTCTTCTGGAGAAGTAGCAGACTAGTTTTAGCCAATTGTAATAGCATAATATGTCAGCAAAAGAAGGAGATAGGTTTATGATTTGTCAACAAGTGCACATGACTTCACCTTTGAAATGGAGCATATTTTCTTAGCAATGTATGTCAGTGCTTTCTCTGTTGCATCATCAAAATCAATCTTGTACAGAACTGTCTGAGAAAGTTCTTAAAGGTTTTATGACTAATTCCCTCTCACTTCTAAAACAGAAACATCATAAATATAATATTTGTAGTATCAGGTGACTGGGTGCCAAGACATCTGACAAACTCCAGTTATTTTTCACTTACTGACCAGTTTGCTTCCTGATAATTTTGTAATATTCCAAACTTCAACAGAGCTCCAGAAAGCTGCAATAAAAACTTCATAGGCAAAAGAAAACGGGGGGAAATAGCCAGAAAAATATATTTGCATCTTGAATGGAGAATATATCCATCACATCACTCAACGTATAACATGGGATAAAACCGGGAATCTGGAAGTGGGTTGCTGGTGACTGATAACCATTTCTTGAGTGACTTAATTACAACTGGTGGCATAATTAATCTTAATGCAATGCCCATTAAGAACCAGTCTAGATTAGTAGGACTGGTTATCCCTAAGGTTATATAAATAGCTTGTTCAAATAACTTCTGTATATTTAGCAGTACCTCTGTAATGGTATATTACTTGTACAAAAAAACCCAGGGACACCCAGTGTCACAGTCAAAAAGCACATTTCACAGTTCTGAGGGCTACTTTCTGCCTCGATATGTTTTCAATATGTTGAGGATTCTAGAGCTGACAGCTCTAAAGAACATAGCTCTCACATTGAAATCATTCTGGGTATTTATTGGCTTTGAAGGAATCATGAAAATGTTCACAGACCTTTTGCCCAACAACAAAAATTTTAGATAACAAATGGTGGAAACTGTCTTTGTGAGAGTGTTTTGTTTGCCATCCCAAAATGTGAGTACATCTGTGTCTATGTATGTAAGCACAGAGGCAACTATGGTTTTCACAATTTTCCCACATAGCATGGCTTTAAAAACATTTTTGATTGCCATTGTTTTTTAAGCATCTGAGGAATAAGTATTTTCAAGGTCCATGTGGCAGAAGCTGTGTGTTGCTTGTGGAAAGTCCACAGGAACAATAGCCAACTTCTCTTTTGCTGTAAATTGATGGAGTTCCATTAACTTCCACAGTGTTTCGCCATGTCTACCAGAAGGGAATTCAGTGTCGTCTCTTTCATACCTAAAGATTTTTAACATTGTTCAAATGGGATTAATCGATACATTGTTTTCTCTTATTAACCTGAAGAAAGCAGAAATAAGAGTATCTCATATGACCCAACTGCCTAATGATACCTAGATTAACTCCAAATATAGCTAATATATTGTGCTTAGTAGAAGGTCATGGGAATTTGGCTGTGCTGTTTTGGACATCTTACCTTTCTCATTCAGAGCAAGTTTAAGTTTCTCCACACGGTACTGCAGTCTACTATATTAAGACCTGGTTTCAGCTAGGACAGAGTTAATTTTCTTCCTAGTAGCTGGTATAGTGCTGTGTTTTGGATTTAGTAGGAAAATAATGTTGATAACACATGGATGGTTTTAGTTGTTGCTAAGTAGTGTTTATACTAAGTCAAGGATTTTTCAGCTTCTCATGCCCAGCCAGCAAGAAGGCTGGAGGGGCACAAGAAGCTGGGAGAGGACACCACCAGGACAGCTGACCCAAACTGGCCAAAGAGCTATTCCATACCATATGACATCATGCCCAGTATATAAACTGGGGGGGCTGGCTGGGAGGGGCGGATCGCGGCTCAGGAACTAACTGGGCATCGGTCAACGAGTGGTGAGCAATTGCATTGTGCATCACTTGCTTTGTATAGTTTAATTCTTTTAGTATTACTATTGTCATATTATTATTATCATTATCATTGTTTTTCCTTCCTTTCTGTCCTATTAAACTGTCTTTATCTCAACTCACGAAGTTTTTTCCCTGATTCTCTCCCCCATCCCACTGGGTGGGGGGAGTGAGCGAGCAGCTGCGTGGTGCTTAGCTGCCGGCTGGGGTTAAACCACGACAAGACCCTATCTGTAAGCATTTCCAGGTGCCTAACAGTGCGACACCCTGCATCTCCAAGATGTAGGACATCATGGAGGCTGAATGTTTACATGACTTCAGGAGGAGACTGGACAGGTTCATGGTGGAATAAAACATTTATTGCTAAATACATCCAAATGACTTTCAGCTGAGGAAGTCTCAGAGTTACCTGAAGGAGTACTCTGGGAAAACACCACACGTGCTTCTCACCTTAAACAAATACCTAGATATGTTCTTTTGGTCATCTCACAATCCGATCAGAGATGGTGAGCTATTCAACTCTTCTTATCTTCTAGTTTAGGGCACATCATGTCAAGCTTTTTATTTTGCTTTGTTTTCTTCTGTGATTCAGAATACTTTGTACATGGTGGATCTTAAAGGTTTCCAGTAGAAAGCAGTCCAAGAAACTTCATACTTCTTGGTATGGCCATTGAAAAAGTTCTGCTAGAAATTCTCTGCAACATAGTTGGATTCTGTAAGTGGTGAGTGGTAGATAATGGACTCCATAAAAACTACATTCCTTAAACCAGATGAAACATGCTTCTTAGCAGAATGGTATAAAAATGTGACTGTTAATCCTGTCACATTTTTAGTTGATGAGCAGTCAAAAGTTTCACACCGATTTACCATATCAAAGCGTAGATGTTGTACCATTTAAAAAAAAAAAAAGTGAAAATGGTAATTTGTCTCTATAGCTATGCAGCTGCTGATGTTAAGAATAGATCACAGAGACCCACGTTCTGGTCAGTCAGCCTAGAAGACCTGGAACATTATCTTTGGTTTTCGTTTCAGAACTTGAACACCTACTATACCATAAAATATAGTATTAATGGAATTTTATCATGGTTCTCAAATTAAGACGCCATATAAGAGAGTCCATGCACTTCTTGGCACTTCTCACTTATGTTTTACTAACTTCCCATCAGATAATTTGAACACTGAAGATTATGCTCAAATGAGGAAAAATATTGCATTCTGCCAAAGCCAAATAGTTTTTGAATGAACTGCAATAACATGTTATCTGCTCACCACTACCTAAAATGGTAGGTTCCAATTTCCTGAACTCTTAAATAAATTCCTGTGTATGATTATGAATATCTGATGCAACATTATCCTATGAAATATTTAGACATATTAGAAGGAATATCAGAGAACAACTAAGCAATTCTGGCATTTAATCCACAGCAATTCACCTCTCTTTCAGAAATTTTTATTCAAACAGACCATAGTCACTTATATTCTGAGCTTCTGTTAAGACAAGCTGTTAATGAAGAAACAACATACTATATATATTTTCCTTCATTATAGTCAGTGAATTAGTTTACATGAATCATTGTCATGTAAATGATGAATCATAAGGATTTCTGTTCCCAAGTCAGGGTTTCCAGTGTTAGTATTTTGGGTTATATTGCTTAAGTTATCACTCCACTGTGGATATAAATTATTTGTGTCTGTGTATCCTACAATTACTCAGAGAGGTTATAGTAATAAGTACCTTCATCATCACCCAGAGGAATATGTTATTTTCCTAAATGAATGCGGGTAATCCTGCTCTTCCTTCTTACAGTTTCATCATAGCCAGGGACAGAAAGTGCCCTGCCAGAGCCCACTGTGCTCACAGATGTACCCAGAAACCCAGCCACAGGAAAGGAATTCCACATATAAAACATCCAGCAAGGTTTATGGCTTTCACAAGAAAAGCAGCTGGCATGTGGATGTACTTATTGTACATGGACTAACTCACCTCATTGTCACCCAATGCAATATTTTGCAAACATTTGTTAGACACTTGGAGCTAACAATTTCTAATAAAAAATCTGCCTGGATTTTGTTCACTTTGAATGTTCATAAGGTATTATTCATATGAATCTGACACCTATAACATGGACTAAGTTCTGCTTTTGACATGGCGTGATTGAAACTTAAATAAATGAACAAAGGCTAACAGAAATAAACAAAGTAGAGTAGAAAATAACATAAGACAGAACAATATTTTTTGCTTGTAAAGGTTTATGCTGCACAGCTATTCAAATATTCCTGTAAACAAAACCCCCCAAACCACAAACACCCATAAGAATGTTAATGAATAGAGAATAAAAAGGGACACAATCATGATCAAACCAAACAGCTGCTCAAAATTCAAGTACACATTGCAAACTTTGCTTTGCAGAATTCAAACAGCTTAGCTATTTTGCTGCATCATAACCAAAGAAACCTGAAGCTCTCCTTATGCTACATGCTTGTAAGGATACTGACCCATGATATTCAGGGTGGCTAGCAAAGGATTTTAGAGAAATGTCAACGGCAGGTTGATGTACTTATTAAAAGCTTCCTTGGTACTTGCTAAAGAAAAAAATATGAACAAGTTCCCAGTGGTTGAAGAGGTTGCCATTTTAAGAAGCTTGTTTAGAAAATACGATTTATTAACTAATTGTATTGCTTTTCCATTTATTATTGTCTGACGAGCTTGGTGTTAATAAATGGTAGTCAAGAATTTCGAATAATTTAGAAACTAGGATGTCATCATCTGTCCAGGTGCCCACTGACAAAGGTCATCAGATCTCTGTGCTCAGTAGCCCACCCTCCAAATAGGCACTTGCTCTCCAAAGCAAGTTTTTTATATACTGAATTTATCTCTAGCTTACAATTTGTCAGTTCTGTACCTTAGCAGCATATGTAGCTCCCTCACCTGTAATTTTCCTGACCTGTGGATTTTGGTCTGTTCATTATACTAGAAATCACAATTTCCTAAGCATAGCCCTGGAGTCTTAGAAAATCTACCAAGACCTGGTCTGTAACTCTGGGTTAAAAATGTTATTTATATTTTGTTTTGTTTTTTCCTAACAGTACATGCAAGACATCCGTTTCACTACAGATTCACTACAGCAAACACAGATAAATGCTGTGTTGCTGTATATTTCATTTCATTAAAAAATAACTTTATGAATATTTATAGATTTAAGCATGCAGAGACACACATAAACAAAGTACACTATAATGTCACTTATCTGCCAAGCTGTGTTGCAACAAGTGGGTCACTTGCCAGAGTGAAGTTCTGGAAGGAGTAAGCAGATGGTACAGTAGACAAAGCAGAAAGAAAGCTTTTGATCATGAGTGTTCAATGTGTTACCCAGCGGAGCTGCAATTATGTTTCCTTTATAGCAAAGGAAGCCATTAAATAATTTACTTAACTCTTACGTTATTGAAGTTGTTCCAGAGCCTAACAGCACATTGGTGCCTTTGGACTCTTGACTATTTAGAGTGCTTTGTTCATTAAAATTGGAGAAGGGCTTTCATTCTTTGTGTGTATTGTGCGCCATACATGTTCTGCGTAGCTTTGTAGGTTTTGCTATGTAGAAACAGCTAGTCCTGGCTGTAGGGTTTTCATTGCTCAAGGCAAATTGGAAACAATCCCTACCATCACTCATGCCAAACGATCAGATTTTCTGAATGATATGTATGGATAATGTTCCTAAGGTATCTAGGAACCTTAATGCTTTCTTCTGAACGATGCCACTGAAAGGAAACATCTTTTACTGGATGGCAATGGATTGATGAAAGTTTTGCAGCCCCCTAAGAAAGTCAGTCAAAGGAGAGAATCTGATAATAATAGAGATAACTTTAATTATTTAGCTATTGTGAAAGAAACACAGCAGACTCTGGAATATGTTGGGTGTTCCTGAAATACTTGAAGACAGTTTTTCTGTTCAGAAGCTTGCAAAACTTATTAGAATGGACTAGTTTTGAATTGGATTCCAACTGATGAGAAAGAATTGGTTAAACTCAAATTGTGGGGTATAGGATTTTCAGTTCTCACTGAAAGGTTATTATTTTTGTGAAAGTGGTCAACTAGAGAAAGACTCAGGATGAAAAAGTAAAGATGGAAAACTTTTTTTAAAAAAACCAGCAAGCTTCAAAAAGTTCAAAACCAGCTAAGGGTATTCCGTTGGATGATAATCTTAACAGAGAAAGAACAGCTAGTTTTGTAATGACATTAATATATTACCATTAGATTTTTAGAAAAAGAAGAAAAAAAAGAAGAAAATAAAAAATATGCCAAAATGGAAGCAGATATATTATTTAGAAATGGTACAAATGACAATGAGAAAATGTTCTGCAAGTGGATTAAAAGCAAGAGGAATACAAGGTGAGACGTTTTCATATAACAGGGGAGGAGAGCAAATAAATTCATGACGAAATTTAATTGTGACAGGTAGTTAGATAATGAGAGAATAAGAGCAAAGGCCAGAATACAGGAAAAACATATTCTCTTATTTTACCAGAGAAACGTAGTCACAGCACCAGGGCCTGGAAAAACGTACCCTTGAGTACTTAAGAAATGAGCCAAAGCAATTCCTCCACAAATTTGAGAACTCTTGGAGAACAGGAACTGGAAAATGGCAAAAGATTATACGGCTAGACAGACTAAGAAGACTTGGAAAAATACGTACAGGGCAACCTAATTTTGATTCCAGAAAAGATACTGAAAAAAAATTTATGAAACAATCAATTTGTAAGCAGAGAAAAATAAGGTAATAAAGTCAATGAAACTAGATCTGTCAAAAACAATTATGTCAAACCAAGCTAATTTTTTTCTTAGACAATGTAACTTGCCTACTGGATAATAACAAGACATTAAAAGTAATATATACATATATTGATTAAGCAAAGCATTTCAACACTTCTCAGTGTCTGATTAGCAAAACAAGAAAATACAGATTTGATGAAATCACCATAGTATTTTGGATCTGGTTACACAGGACATCAAACAGGGAAAGGGGACAATCACGTTCGAGAATGAGATTAAAACTCAATGTTTTCAGTAGATAGGGAGGTGAAATCAATCAGCTGAAATTCAATCCACATCCTACAATTCAGAAAGCAAAATGGAAATGTGGAAACTGTAGAACAAGCTGCTGGGCTGCGTCTAGAAAACTTGCAGAACATAATCCTCAGGTTATAAAAGACAAGTCAACAAATATGGCTTGGAAGGCTTTTTTTCTTCTTTTTTTTTTTTTCTCTGCGCTGCAGGAGTAAGAAGGTCTTGGGTAAAGACCAGGTGCTTAAACTGCTCTTTAAGCACTGGAATCACATCAGGTAGAATACAAGCTTCAGTCTTTGGAAAGTGATTGATGAACTGGAGAAAATTATCTATGACAAAAAGAGAAATAAGTTATTTAGAAAATACAAGCTATGAAGAAAGGCTGGAGGACTTGTAATATTAAGCTTAGAAAAAGAAAGCTAGAGGCAGAATGTGATAACAGCCTTCTTGTATACAATAAATTTTAATAAAGCAAGCAAAGATCAATTGCTCTTGGGCAAGCAGACAACATGAGTTTACATGAGTACACATTATGATAATTTGGTACCATACAAGGCATAGTGCATTTTTCGGTTATTCAGCTGTGTAACTGAAAAGGGATGGACACTCCAAAAAAAACCCCCAAACTCAAATTTGCTTTGAAATCCTTTTGTCTTTCTGGAGTCAGTATGAGACTGAATTTGACAATGTGGTCCTTACCATCTCCTACCAACTGCTGTCATAGAATGCGTGCCGACTCCAGTGACTTCGATTTCCACCCATCAGCTTCACTTACCAGTCAGACCCTGCTGTGTTCACTCCAGCCTGAGCCCACTGCTCTGCAGCAGCTGCTGTGAGCAAGAGGAAACCAGCACTTTTCAGGGATGTAGGAGCGTGCAGATTTGACCCCCTGAATTTCAGCTTACTAATAACATGCTGTTCACTACTCTGTACGTGTGCTTGCACAGATGATGTGTTCCAAGTAGAGAAATATATTGCAGAAAGTAATGATGTGAGATAGATTTCCAAAATGTTTCTTTTTCATGTGTCCATCAGCATTGCAGATTTTTCTTTTTATTCAGTTCTATTTACGTTGTTTCTTGGATCATCCTGTTCTCTATATCTTTGTTTTAAAATATTATTTTAATTAACATTTTATTTTAAACAATGACATAATTGTTTGCCTCGCTATCTTTGTGAAATTAAAATAATATATTTTCAAACTTACTTCTTGTTATATTGCTTACATTCTTCTCTCACTGCCTCCAGCTTTAACAATAAGCATATCTGAACAACTTTTCTTGTAAAGTGGGCAGTCAAAATTTTCATTAACTGGCCTCTGAAATAAATAGAAATGTTGATTTGTTATTGTCTTTAACATTTGAAAGTGAGGATGAAAATTGTAAGATAAAGAGAAAAGTGGTATTATGTCAGACCAAAGATCTGTCAAAATACATATTTTTTTTCTAACATGACAAGAAGTCAACAGCTTGGGAAAGATTTTCTTTAAGAATGGGCTGTTTCCCCAAGGTAGCCTCCAAAAACTTATGTTTCAGGTACCTCCTGAGCCAGAGGTGGTAGTATCTATTTAACACACCTTGATGTATTTCTTCCCCATGAACTTGTTTCCCTTTGGTTCCTATAACTTTTAGCATCCACAATGTACTGCAGCAAGGAGCTCTGCAGCTTGAACACATGAGATGTAAGGGAAGCTGCTTTTCTGTGGTTTTCTAATCTGCTCACAGCTAATTGCATTTGATGCCTTCTAGTTCTTGTACTGGAAGAGACACTGGATAATCAATTTATTTTTGCCCTCACCAGGCATGATTTTCCAGACTTCTGTCAAATTCTCCTTCAGCTGTCTTTTCTCCAGTAGGATAAGTCCTTGTCTACTCAGTCAAAGTAAGGAAAGTATTCAATATTTCTTTTCATCTTTTTTGCCCTTCTTTGAGCCTTTTTGTAGAGGAGGATGAGAACTGCATGGTATGGATTTACGCAGGAGCAAAAATGTTTTCTATTTGTTCTTTATTCCTTCTCTAATAACTTCTAGCATGCTATTTTCTTTTTTCACTCTTTCTGAGCAACAGAAAGTAACGGAACTACACATCATAACCCCAAGATCTCACTCCTCAGCTGTATTGTTCAATGGAGATCCCCTCATTTTATATGCAAAATAACCTTTTTTCATTCATGTGCATTACATAACATTTACCTAGATTGAATTATATTTGTCCATTTTGTTGCCCAGATACAGTTTTGTAGTATCTTTAGGCCAATCTTTGCAGCCACAATCTTTTGTTCTCACAATCTTATAACTGTATTTTCAGCAAAATTTGTCATATACATTAAGGACTTTCTTTTAAAAAAATCAGATTGACTCCTGATTTGCTGGTTTTATGTTACATTTAATGGCTTGTAGTTCCGTGGATCATTCATAGTATATTTCCTGAAAATTTGTCATCTTTACTGTATCTGCTGCTTTCTTGTTCTCAGGTATGAAAGTGGTTTTAAGTGATACTTTATATACCACTGACAGTTGTTCACCTTTCTGGTCCCTAAACTCCTTTTGAATTCTTAGGTAAATGCTGATTGATGCAATTGGTTCCTGTTCAGTTTTGTTGTTTTCTCTGTAACATTTATTGACACTTCAGTTTGATTCAGATCTTCAGTGAATACCCAGTAATGAAGAGTTCCAGTGTGGGAACCTCCCCAAGCTCTTCCACAATGAATACAAAGGCAGAAAATTAATTTAGTTTTCTGGTTGGCCCTTTTTTCTCTGAGAGCTCCTTTTACGCCTTTATTATCTACTGACTCTAGAGACCTTCTGGAAGGCTTTTTACTTCTAATGTGTTTGAGGAACAATGTATTAAGTGTATAAAAACTACTGGTAAATACTTTTCAAACACAAGCCCTTTTTGGTCTATCTTACTGTGTCTCTTACATTCAGCTTGCCAGCACCTGTATTCTATCTATTTTTCTCATTTGAAGAGAGCCTTAGATTTTCTGAAAGCTACTACTCAACTTGAATGACCTACCTTCCCCCACAGTTTAGCCATACCTTCTTCCTTTTTCCCTGTCTCAGATCTTTTCTGAAAAGTGATGTGCTTTATGCCTTAAAATGTCATTACATAGCCTACCTGGAGGCTAGGCAAAGATTTAACCCCAGCTCCTTCCTCTTAGAGAAACTCTAAGCCCAAGATTATGAAAATATTTAAAACTTTAAGAAAGTGTTTGTGATCATCATATCCATATCAATTTATGGAAAACAAATTCCCTATGTGCTTTTGTGGCTGCCTGGAATTCAATAATCAGCAGTAGTTTACTTTGATGGGTCAGTTTAGAACAGCTGTACGCTTAAAACTGTGGTTATATCAGTGGTACCTCGATGTGCACACATAGAAGAAAAATTTTTTTCTTCCTCAGATGGATTTTGCATTGACCATTGCTTAATTATTTCAAAACGTGAGGATTAGAGCACATACTATAGAAACCTATTAACTTAAAGCTCCTTTCTCCCTATGTTATTTCTTGGTAGAGCTGAGCCAGTTATGTTAATTCAGGAATGTGCAACAATCATACCTCCAGAGTCTAGACAAATTTGCACCAGATGAAAATTTGGTTTATAGTATTTCCTTTAAAAAAAGAAAATGGTCAAAGAGAACTAAGTCTTTTTTTTTTTTTTTCCTGAGATCTTCCTTCCAGGCAAAGATACCTTGTTGTTGTAGTGCTGTACAGAAAATACCGTGCTTAAGGTTTTGGTAAATTGAAAAGTTAATATGAGAGAGGGAAAAGCAGGAGATATGGAGTTAAGTAATGTGGGAGCCCCCGTCTTGTGTAGCCAAAGCCTAATGTAAATTAACTTTGAATTACTTTTTAAAATTAGTATCTTGCAAAATTAGAGCTGTTTAAGATTTGGGAAATGTCCATTCATTGTAACTCACATTAGGTTCAAGAGACTGATATTCAAAGTCCTGGTGCAAAACGTTCAGGGAAAGGATTCTGGTAAATCACTACCTGGTGATGGCCAGGATATTAGTTACTCAATGGGGCTCCATTGGCTAAACGAAGGTCAATTTCTGTACACGCACAAAGAGAATTAACTTTTTACCTCTATGCATAACAGAGGGCATTAAAATCTCAAAAATATAGAGTGAGGAAAAAAAAATCTCCTTCCAAGCTTTATATAAAGCTCATGTTGTAATTAGATGTTAGAATAAATACCACTTCATTCCCTGCCTTTCCCACAACAAAAGAAAAGAAAAAGGAAAGCGGTATCTTATATCTTTAAAAACAGATCATAATAACATACCAGAAATGAAATGCAGTGACATTAAATAATAATGAAAGTCTCTAGAGGAGAAATTTGTATATATCCTCACAGATTTTATTTTTTCTTTTCCTTTATTATTTTCTCTTTTCCTCCTTTTTGTCTCATCTGTGTTTTATATCTACTTCCTCAGCTAGTGTTTGCTTTTGAAATCATCAACTTACCACAGACTCCTAAGATTAGTCTGCTCTTAGGAGTTTGATTAGTCTGATTAGTTGAGCCAGAAAGTTGTCTTAGTTTACAACAGTTTATTTGGTTCAGATGCTTCATTTTAACTTTGTTCAAAAAGTTTTGTGAGTTTTTTTGTTGTTTCTTTCCACCTTAACCTTGATGCATTTCACACATGACAGTTTAGACAAAGAAGATGGAGAACTTGGTTTCCAGAAAGGCTTTTCCCAAGACTCTTCTGTTTCTGTCTTACATAAGTGCACGATTAAACAGGTCATAAAAAGCTATAACATTGTTAAGGGGAAAAAAAAAATGTAGTTCTACACAATCATACCTCTTGTAATGGAAGTTTCAACACTAAAAAAAAAAAAAGCCAAAAATAGTCTCAGAGCTCCCTCAATCAAATGGAAAGAGTGCAAATACATTTCTGTCAGTGGAGGAAATGTGTTTCTAAGAAGGCAAGGAGACCATTCAAAATCTCCAGAGAGTCTCATGGCTAAATCCCAACATTTTTCTTGGAAAATGTATTCCATAGCAGAACAGCCATTTGTCTTAACACCCCATGGCTGCCTACAAACAAAGCGTTCTGCCAATGACTGGCACAAACTTCAAGCTGCAGCCTGAAATCAAGCTGGTCCTTTTTATTCTTTCTTTTTTTTTTTTTTTCAAGGGCACATCTCATAGCCAGGATGAAAACATAGAGGAAAGCAGATGGTAACACCATTTGCAGCCCGAGTGACTGCAGAGGAAGCCAAAATGCTAGATTAACAGCCTCGTCCCATCACAAATCTTTGTTAACTCAACTCTACTTGATGACGTAGTGTTATTTGAGGACCCAGAACTGGGCAGGCACCTCTCTAACAACTGAAGGCATGATCCCAAAAGGATCTGCAGGCTATTTTCAACATTGTGCATCCTAAAAACATCACAGCGATAGGAAAATGCTGGTGAAGGACATTGGCTACTGTGCAGCTTGGGAATTTAGGAGGCGGACAATACCACCTTCACACACCTCTACTGTAGAATTTAGCTTGTAAGGAGACGATTTAAAGAGCTCATTCGTCTGTTTTGCTGTTCTAGGGTTGCCTTTTTTCCCCAGACTGGCAAACCTCCAGACCAGGGGTATCTGTGCAAGTTTCTAACTACTCCAGAGCAGCCTAGATGTGATAGATGGCACTCTGTAGCAGTTGCATAGGCAGAGGAAGAGCTGGTATCACAGGGGTCTGGATAGGAAGAAATGCAACCCAGTGTGCAGTGATCTCACAGGAAGGCTGGCATCAGCAAAATATTGGATGAGATGTTGGAAACCCAATGGTCGCCGTGGAGTTTGGCACATAGAGGAAGGGTTCTTTGCCTGGTTTGTAGGACAGAGGCTTCTATTGCAAGATGTACATTTCTGCTTCAATTAATAATATATATCCTCTCAATAAATATAAATCTCTTCAGAGAATGTCCGCTTCATCTAGTGCCTATTTTTACATATTATCCAGAAGGGATGAAAATAATGAATAACTTCTGAGCCACTGGTTCAGCCCTGCTGCAGCAGGACAACCAAAGAGTATGAGGTAACATCACACGTTCAGATAAGCTTTTCACATAATGTGTGATCCCAGAGTAAGACCAGATCTCTCATGAGATGAAGGGCATGGGATTTGCCAGGCTAGATTAGCCAATATCAGCTGTTTCAGAGGGAGGGGGAAAAAATAAGAGAGAACAAGCGAGAAAACCTTTTGCCTGGTTCAGCCAGTTAATCGCACAGTGCTGCGCACTAGGAAGATCCCTGCAGGGAAAGATGATTACATTACAAATGTTTTCTTGATTAGCATATGGATCTGAGTTTCTTATGTATTGATACAGCAGCGTTTCCAGAAGCACCACACTATACCCTATGGTGATGGGCAATACAGGAACGGCTGCTCTTGTACACAGCTGGTAAGATCTTCCTGTCCAGGAGGTTCTGCATTGCTATAATCTAAAATTAGTACTCTACCATAGGAGGGCACTGGCAGCACGTCAAAGTGCCAACTAGGAGCTGGTGATCCCCATCTTTCAAAGCAATAATGCCCTTCTTCCAGGGAAAACCATATAGACTGTTATATTAAAAAGACTTCCACTCATCGGTTTTGTAATACCTTTCTCCCTGAAGGAGATGGTCCTAGTTTCTTGGGATAACATTTTCTCATGAAGCTGCCTCTTGAAACCTTCTCTGTAAGGTACCTAGTACAAAATAAAAGCAAAACAAAATACCCTACAATCTTTTGGTTGTGTGTAGCTCTGCATTTAATATTTTTAATATTTTTACTTCTGCTTATCACAAATCTACATGCAGTGATTTTAACAATAATTTTCTTAAATACTTAGTGTGAATTGCATGGTTGGAAAAATACAATAAGTTGCCATTTAAAATAGTCCCTCATATTTGACAGAAATTGCACTTTTGTGTCTTGTAACAACCCAGAGGCCAAATTAAGTTCTAGTCATAAGACGACTCAGATGCTTTGAAATTGTTTACATTTGTTCCTACCTTTTCTCAGTGCTATATAAATATCAGATGATGATTTCTCCCATTAGAAGGAGGAAAAAAGATCAGAGTAGCCAGAGTAGTTGCATTGTTTCTGTCTGGGTAAAATTCACATGTGAGGAGATGATCGGCACAAAAAAAGGCGTTTAGACATCTGAGGATGATCACTGGGGACCTGCTGAGATCTATGAGCTTGCCAAAGCCACTGAAGCCCAAAACTCCCTCTGATTTATACAGGCACTGTGGTCGTGGTCATGGTCATCCTGGAAGCAACTGGAGGCAATTTCTCCCAGTCCTTCTAGTGAATGGTGTCTCCACTGACTCTAGATTTTCATGCTGTTTTTCTCTTCTTGCAGAGACAATTTAATCAATTGATCTCTAACATGTCCCACTCTGCCAGACCATTTGGTTTCTGAATTTCCCCTCTACAATCCCAATGCAATTCCTATAGTCTATCAGACCCTGTCACTTGGGCTGTTATCCATAGTCTACCAGCATCAATGAATTCTTGATTGCTCCCATCCCTCTCATAGCTGATTTTTATCATGTTGTCATGACAAGACACACTTAAATCTCTGCCATTGTTCTGCATCCCACCTGTTGTGTCTTCACATGTTCTTAATAGCTTCTTTGAAGATAAAATTATCAAACATGTAAGACGACCTTGTTCCTCTCTTTTGTTTATTTTCCATTTCTCCTTTCTTCCCTCTTGACATTGATTGAAAAATGCCAGCCAGCCTCTGCAATTCATTGCATCTCATCATGTCTGCTGACCAGTCTTTCATTCACTGTCATGTTACTTTTGTCCTAAGTTTTTCATATACTGCAGTTTTTATTTTTCCCATCTTCATTATACAATCCTGCTCTGGTATTTCCTATTAAAAACAAACAATCTCACACTTTAGCCCATTTGCTTCTGTAGAGACCACTTTGCCTTCCTGTTCTCATTTATCTTTCTTCTTATTTACCGTGCTGTTTTCAATTCCCTCAATTCCATGCTCAGACCTGTTAGCTCTGCCTTGCATCCTTTACACTTGATCAATTCAAAGCACTCATGCCAAAATTTTTAATGGCCTATTCTTAGCCAAGTCCCAGAACCTGTACTCTGTCTTCATCTCTGCAACCTGACAGCTGCCTTCAATACTGCCACCATTCTCTTTTTCTTGAAATATTGCCCTTCCCTGATGATTCAATTTTCTCCTAGTTCTCCTCCAATTTATTCACTCATCCTTTCTACACAGGATTCTCTTTTTAATCCCACAAACAAAACCATCTTTGACTATATGATTACCTGATCTACATCTCAATTCCATCTGTCTTTCTTCTGTTAAAAAATAAAATTTCTACCAGTTTGTCTTGTGGCTTAAGGATGTGTAGTCACCTGAGGTCAACCTAAACTTGATTAAACATAGTTCTTCAATCCCAACCCCTGATAGCTCTCTTGCAAGGAACAGTGGTGTTGTCCACTGGTGACTAAGAAAGTCAATAGACAATGCAAAGCCATTGCACACCATAACCCTTTCGTGTCCCTTTTCAAATTTTCTCTGAACATAAAGCTTATAACATAATTTCAGTAGTACTTAGGTCATGATGTATTTTTTTATTTGGCTGAGTAGCAACCTTCTACACCCTTCCAGTACCTCCCTGTCAACTCTTGTGTCACGCACAGGTTGTAGAAAGTTTTGTGTGTGGACCCTCCTTTTGCTCTTTCTACAGTGCCTTGCAGTAAGGGATCTTCATCCCTGAGAAGGTACTTATTATGGCAGTTGGGACAATAGTAAAATGGTGTTAACCACAAAAATCTCAGCTTGTGGATTGTGTGTAATCTGGTGACCAGACCCTTTTCAGGGATCTCTCTGGTTAAGAATCTTTCAGGGAACAAAGCTTGCAAAAGTTTTCCCATTAGGTACTCTTCTATAGTAATCATTGCAGCTTCCACGACAATTTCACAAAGGATGGTACATCTTTGGCATCTCTATACCACTGTGTATATACAGCCCTTCTGAGAAACCTTTATATTATGGGCTTTCTTGTATTAGACCATAGCAGTCATATGTTTGAGAGGTAAGGTCAGTTGGGGTTATTTAACATGCACAATGAAATAATGTACCTGGGTTTTTTTTTTTCTTTCTTCTGCTTTCTGTTTTTATCTCAACAAATTGTACCTACATCGTAGCAGAAATACTAACTAAGACATAAAAGTATCCTAAAAGAAGAAATTATAGCTTAAACCCACAAGAGACACATGATTTTACTGTGTTCCTTTGTTTGAATGACCTCTTGCAGAGAAACTCAAGGGTCATTATTGTGGAAATTTTCCGGCAAAAGTGATGTCACCAGAAATCATTTTAATGGAGCCTCATCTTCACATCCTATTGATTTATCTGCTAAGTATGAAAGGAAATCAATAAGCAGAATCATTTTCACATCTTTTAAACATCTACGGTAGCCAAAAAATATTGTCCACTGCAGACATGAATCATTGGAAAGAAAAATCATAGCCATTGATAAGCATGAAAACATTTAGTTCTTTATATTAAGAAGGTGATTTTCATGTTTTGTCTACATCTTTTGTTTCATGTATTTGTACTAAAGGTGAATTTCACGCAGTGACAGTAGAAATTTCATTTTGTATAAAACAGAGGTTAAAATACTGAGATTTTCCGAATTATAATGTGAGATCTACAGAGGGTGGAAGCAAGGACAGGTAGCCTGGGAGGAATACAGAGAAATTGTTCGAGCAGCCAGGGATCAGGTTAGGAAAGCCAAAGCCCTGAGAGAATTAAATCTGGCCAGGGATGTCAAGGGCAACGAGAAAAGCTTCTATAGGTACATCGGTGATAAAAGGCAGACCAGGGAAAATGTGGGCTCTCTCTGGAAGGAAACGGGATACCTCGTTACCTGGGACGTGGAGAAGGCTGAGGTACTCAACAACTTTTTTGCCTCAGTCTTCACCGGCAAGTGCTCCAGCCACACCACCCAAGATGCAGAAGGCACAGGCAGGGACTGGGAGAATGAAGAACTGCCCACCATAGGAGAAGATCAGGTTCGAGACTGTCTAAGGAACCTGAAGGTGCTCAAGTCCATGGGACCTGATAAGATGCATCCGTGTGTCCTCAGGGAACTGGAGGATGAAGTGGCTAAGCCACTATCCATCATATCTGAGAAGTCATGGCAGTTCAGGGAAGTTCCCACTGACTGGAAAAGGGGAAACATAACCCCCATTTTTAAAAAGCGAAAAAAGGAAGACCCGGGCAACTACAGGCCAGTCAGTCTCACCTCTGTGCCCAGCAAGATCATGTAGCGGATCCTCCTGGAAACTCTGCTAAGGCACATGGAGAATAAGGAGGTGATTGGTGACAGCCAATATGGCTTCACTAAGGACAAATCGTGCCTGACAAATTTGGTGGCCTTCTATGAAGGGGTTACAGCTTTAGTAGGTAAAGGAAGAGCAACGGATGTCGTCTGCCTGGACTTGTGCAAAGCATTTGACACTGTCCCGTACGACATCCTCGTCTCTAAACTGGAGAGACATAGATTTGATGGATGGACCACTTGGTGGATAAGGAATTGGCTGGATGATCGCACTCAAAGAGTTGTGGTCAATGGCTTGATGTCCGAGTAGAGACCAGTGAGGAGTGGCGTTCCTCAGGGGTCGGTATTGGGACCGGCGCTATTTAACATCTTTGTTGGTGACATGGACAGTGGGATTGAGTGCCCCCTCAGCAAGTTTGCTGACGCCACCAAGCTGTGTGGTGTGGTCGACATGCTGGAGGGAAGGGATGCCATCCAGAGGGACCTTGACAGGCTTGAGAGATGAGCCTGTGCAAACCTCATGAAGTTCAACAAGGCCAAGTGCAAGGTCCTGCCCATGGGTCGGGGCAATCCCAAGCACAAATACAGGCTGGGCAATGAGTGGTTTGAGAGCAGCCCCAAGGAGAAGGACTTGGGGGTGTTGATTGACGAGAAGCTCAACGTGACCTGGCAATGTGCACTTGCAGCGCAGAAAGCCAACCATATCCTGGGCCGCATCAAAAGAAGCATGACCAGCAGGTCAAGGGAGGTGATTCTCCACTTCTACTCCACCCTTATGAGCGTTCAGCTCTGGGGCCCCCAACATAAGACAGACATGGACCTGTTGGAGGGAGTCCAGAGGAGGGCCATGAAGATGATCAGAGGGTTGGAGCGCCTCTCCTATGAAGACAGGCTGAGAGAGTAGGGGTTGTTCAGCCTGGAGAAAAGAAGGCTCCAGGGAGACCTTATAACAGCCTTCCAGTACCTAAAGGGGGCCTACAAGAAAGCCGGAGAGGGACATTTTATAAAGGCATGTAGTGATAGGACAAGGGGTAATGGCTTTAAACTGAAAGAGGGTAGATTTAGATGAGATGTAAGGAAGAAATTCTTCACTGTGAGAGTGGTGAGACACAGGAACAGGTTGCCCAGAGAAGTTGTGGCTGCCCCCTCCCTGGAAGTGTTCAAGGCCAGGTTGGATGGTGGCTTTGAGCAACCTGGTCTAGTGGAAGGTGTCCCTGCCCATGGCAGGGGGGATGGAACTAGATGATCTTTAAGGTCCCTTCCAACCCAAAACCCAAACCATTCTATGACTCTATGATTCTATGATCTCAGATAAACCAATATAGATTCATTGATGTTTGCTTGCTGCAACAGAAGACCTCAACTGGCTTATTCACTGCTTTTAAATTAGGAACCTCATTCCATAAACTGCTAATGGAGAGAAGATAGCTCTGGAATATTAATTCAAACAACCCAATTTAGGAGCATACTTATTACCATGGATTATTTAGGGAGAATAATATGAAGTGTTTCTAATGTCAGTTGTATTTCTCATTCACCTCCACCTAGCCACTTTTGTGGCATTGCATTCGCATTACAAAAGAGAACTGCAAAACAAAACAGATCATTAATTATCCCATAAGCCCATTTAACTCTTAGACAAAGGTATAAATTAAAAGTTTGACATTTTTTATTTGTATGGAAAGTGCTTCATGTCTGTTGCTGTTTCTTCTCTCCAGGGCTAATTTTGATGTTGTAACTGGTGGGAGTAATGCTCCTGAGAAACAACAGAGCCACTGGTTTTCCAGGTAAATTCCAATACCTTAGAAGAAGAAATATACTATTTTGTATTGTATGGGAAATAGAAGCTAAATGTTTACTTTCTGTGTGGTTCTTTGTCTGATTATGTGTGAAGATTAATTTATTTTAGTTTGATTATTTACTGATCAATATCAGCCAAATTACAATAAATTAATGTTACGGGTTGTTTTTTTTTTTCCTGATTATCAAAGGGTTCTTTAATAATAATCCTGAATATGGTTCTAAAAAATTTTTCTTCAACCAAGTAAGAGACATGTTTTTAAATGTTTTCAGATGATTCAGTTGTTGGGTCTCTACCTTATGACACCTCACAGAGGCTGAGTTTAGTTGCTTGTTACTTGACAAAGGTCAGATCTGTCTAAGGTTCCTTAAGTAAGTCACAAAAAGTTATTTCGTTATTATCAGTATTGTTATTGAAAACGATGCAAAAACATCAGAAAATGTGTGGTTGAGCTGCAACGTTTGAACCCAGTCATTGATAAATGAATCCAATCATGCCAGACAGCAGGGAAAAGTAGTTTCTGCCCACTGGCTCCCTTGGCTGCCAATTCCTTTTCAACAGCCAGTTCCCGGAAACTGATCTTCACCTCACTCATCACAGTTAAAATGAAAGGGAATAAAAACAAGTATAGTTTGATTTGCAAGTAATCATAGATTGAAACTTACTAAGTGATACTTTGGCTGCTTCGTTTTAAATTCAGTTTCTCTGCTCATTCACAGCTTAACTGAACTGTCAGTTTGTCATCTCACATAACCAAAGGTTACATGGTCCTCTACAAGGTTGACTATGAAGGTAGCAATCTTCCACAGTAAAGCCATCAAATCATTGGGCCAAAATATCCTAAATATATCTGAAGTTTGACAAGTAACAGAAAATATGATAATGCCAAATTCTGTTATGTCATTATTTAATATAATTATTTTTATAATTATTACTATTTTGTGTGCTGTTGAAGCCACAGATGCATGAATAAGCATCAAAAGGATTGCTAATATTGGATGAGAAACATGATGGTTTCAATAAATTCTAGAGGGAACTCTTTTCCAAGAGACTTTTTGCTGACAAAGGGTGTATTTGAGTGTCATGTCTACATGAATCTCTAATGGGACTTTTCCATTTCTGCAGCCTTTTCTATTGTCTATGCTCAGAGGATACAGTCTGTGAATTTCACCACCCACCTTTACAAGCAGGCTCAGCTCCAGGTAGATTCTTTCCCCTTAGCTACTTGCCAGATTAAAACTGTTCCATGTCTCCTCACAAACACTGACCTTCTCACCGGCCTCCAGCTGTGGCTGCTTATGCTGAATAATGGCGTGGCACCACAGCTAAGGGGTGTGCAAAGGATGAAGACAAGGTTTGCTCCTATTCTGTCTTTATAAACTCTTTACTTCAATTATGCTTATCTGGCAGATGAAACACCTTGCTAATTCAAAAAAAAAAAAATTTTACATGAAGGGCATAGCTTCCACAAGGCTTTCCAAACTAAATTAATATTCAATTTAAATCTTTCTTCACCTTCTAATCTTTGAAAATCTAATCATGCATTTTTCCTTTCATTGCATTACCACATCAAAGCAAAACTTGTTGTGGATACTTATTATTCTAAGTTCACCATCTTTGCTTACAACAATACTTTCATGAAAGCCATAGTCTCTAGTAACCTCATCTGCACCGTCAATTTTTATTTATTTATTTCTCTATTTATTTATTTAGTTATTGTGGTAGAAGAGTATTGAAACCTTTTTCAAAGAAACTACCAACCAAGGACAATTCTTTAGCCAATGTAAATTGTCCTAGGCAAATTGATTTCATCGGGCAATTGTAAAATGCTCTCTGGGTATATTTACAACTTACCCGTTACCTCTATCAGCCTCATACAATCTTAATTATGTATTGACTTGTGAAGAAAATTCAGCAAGGTCAAACTCCAGCCAAAATTTTGAAGAGTATTTGAAGATATTAATTATGTTTATCGATTTTGTAAGTATTTGGTAATACTATCTAATATACGGACTCAAGAGGTTCAGTCTTACAGAGGCTTTCAGCAGATATGCAGCAAGTCAACAATGTTATAAAATGATTGTTCTTACTGTTAGTACAGAAATTTGTGAAGCTTTGCCTGTAACTGACCTCAAAATACTTAGCCTGGGATTGTGGAGTAGCCCTTGAACTGGGCAACATTGAACAGAGAATATATTCAATCCTGATTTGAGTCAGGATCACCAAGGGCAGGAGGCTGAGGGCAACCCAGCTCCAAAAGCCACCTCAGATCAGCTGGCCTGTCTAAGCTTTGGGAGAAAGAGAGACCCCAGCATGCACATGAGCTTTCCTTTTCTTTCCTTCTTTTTTCAGAGAGCTATGTTACTATGGATGTATAATTGACAACCTGATTTGAGAGAAGGTGTTATTAATCACTGCATTTCCCATAATCATCAATACTCCTCACAAGTACCAAAGTTACCTGCAACACGAAATAAAACTTCTAGAAAAAAAGAAGTCCTGTAGCTAATGATTGGCTTTTTAGAGAAGAATATGGGTTCTGCCCTGAAGTAAATGCTTTTACAGGAGTCAAAGGTGTTGATAACTCTGTAATTGTAACAGTATCTGGTAGAGCACTTGCTTGTTTAAATCAGGTTTTTCATTTACAACACAGTGGGATGGCATTCAGGAGACCACATTTCCATGGGCTTAGCAATGACAGCCCTTTATTTTCATAAAGACAGTGATGTGGAACTGGAAATTCTTGTTAAAGCAGGGTAAACAGACACCCTCTGATCTGTGGGGAAAAAAACCCAAACAACAAACAACCTCTCTTTCTGGGTTCCAAAAAAGCTACAAGGAATTTTGAGAATGTGCTAGAGCAAAACCTCAGAAAATGCTGTAGTTTGTTGAGTAGAAAAATAGATGTTTGCTAAAAACTGTATCATGTCTATTTTATTCCTTACTGACCAAAGCCCATTAATGTTCTTGACAAGCTACAGGTCTTATATGTTCTAGTTAAAACTCCTGTTAGCCCTATCTTGGTTGAATTTTAACGAGCTCAGCCTCAGAGATCGTCCTCTCTATGTTAGGCTTAGAGTCAGAGAAAGCAGAGCTGCCATGATCACTGGACATCTCCTAGGATGAAACCCAAAAACTTACAGTGGTGACCTTTTTTCCATCACTATTGTATCTGAGATCCCAGAGTACTTCCTTCTACATACAGTAGAGTGTTTCTGACAATGGAGTAAAGGCTTTTGCTTCCAGCAGCGCCTATGCTGCGCTGGTGGCAAGGCAGGCCAGGTAGGTTGGACATCGCTGGAAAAGTCTGTCCATAATTTTTTAAGTCTGTGAGACTTTGTTAGATGTTAGCAGTGAGGCCACTATGAATTCCTTCACAAAGAAATGATTCTTATGCTGTAGGACATGAGAAAACTCATGATCATAAAGCAAAGGAAAAAGAGGAGATTTTGCAACTTGGATCTTTGTTTGAAAGTATCTGAAGAAATAAACATATTTCCCCCAGACAGCTGTTTAAAATGTATTAGAGTACCCACTTGCATTATACATCTCAGTCTGTGTGTCTAAGCTGATTGTGCCGTGTAACTTCTCAAAGCAGGAGAGGAAGGTTTGATTAAACGATGTGTGCCTAAGTGCCTTTTTTTGAACTCAATACCAACTACTGTGCAATCATGTCTACCTCTTTTCACCTCATCATTTATGAGCCACAGTTTACTTCAATTTCCATTTCTATTTCAGTCAGTCAGTCTTACACAAACACAGCCTATTTTTCACTTTATATTTGGACACATGAACTATTTTATTATATTTCAATCTAGGGTTATATTCTGAAAAGCCTTGGAAAATGCTACAAAGAAATTTCACATCTTGTATTTAGTTACAACTGACAAATTTTAAGGTAGATTACCATATATTCCTATGTGACAGAGATCAATTACGTCTAATAAGATAAAATTATAGTATTTTTTCAAATAATTCATATTAAAGAAAAACTAAAGCTTAGCTTTTTATATTACAGTTACATTTACCATTTCATTTTGGAAGCTGGTGTTTTTCAAAGTCTGTCTTGCCTAGTAGGTTCTTTAAATTACAGAATTACTGGCCTCAGCTGAAATCTCAGTCTTGTTGGAATCAGTGAGTATTTTGCCTTGACTCCAAGAAAGACAAGTCCCACCTGGATAAAGCCCTGAACAACCTGGTTTAATCTCATAGCTGACCCTACTTGGACGAGGAGGTTGCACAAGAGTTCCCCTCCTGAGTTCCCCTCCAAACTTAATTATGCTATGACCCTTCATGCACAATAATTCTGTCTTTTCTTGGACTGTTTTTTTTTTACTAAAAAAATCTAGCAAACTGAATAAATGATTAAATTCATTCCTCCATTCATACACTAAGTAGTACTTCTCAACAAAAAGTTCTTGTACCATCATTTACTGAAAAGAAGTATCTTCATGAGGTCCCCCAGGAATTTCTCAGTGGTCTCTTGCTTTTACATCCTTATTTTTCCAAATAGCTGTGAACCACATTAGACCCCTCTCTGGTGTCTGTGATACTCCGTCGTCAGTCCTTTGCCATGATGCACTTCTTGTATTCTCCCTTTTATCCAGCTTTTTATCTCTGCAAGTGCTTTACCTCCCCCCAAAACAGCTGCTTAGTTTTCATAATTGCCTCTTGAAGCCACCAATATAATCACAGGAAGAGAAGAGTCCGTGAAAAAATTGTGAATGAGAAGGCAAGAATGAGAAGGGAAGAATAAGTGAAGAATAAGAAGGGAAAACAAAAGGCCATCTTTGAACTTGGAGGCCTTCCATACTGCATCTACCTCCACTGCCAAGAAGCCACAGATGTTCATCACATAAGCAGATGACAGTGTTACTGTGAGGTGGTTTTTTGTTTCTTGTTCAGAATCTTAATAACACATATTCTCCCCAGCTGCACTGGTTTATTTTTTTCTCTAATTTTTAATATTGAAATCTTTAAAAATACTGAAATCTTTAAAAATACTGAAGTAGGAATAAGGAAACAAAAGAGATGGTAAGCCTTATAGAAACCTCTTTAAAAGAAATTCCATACACTTTCTTCTCTTCTCTTTTCCTTTCTCTTGTTCACTTTCCCTTAAAAAGATAAAATAAAATTAAGAACTCTAACTAGTCTTGGGTTGTTAAGACTTCATGGAAGCTCCTGTTCAGAAGGTGTAGGGGAAGACTGATAAATCATTTCTCCCAGCACTTCGGCTAAGCCATTTCAAATATTGGAATAAAGAGTTACTGCTTAGTAATACTAATATGGTTTGTTTAGAGGTAATAGTGAATATATCCACTAACTGATTACAGTATCATTGTTTTCATCTCAGTTGTATTTCTTTCCACATGTTATAAAAGACAACATTATTTTAAAAAATATCTATTACTATTTAATTGCTTAGGAAGACTCCTATTCACCATCTCATTGAATATCATCAGGAAAAGTAATCTTTTCAAAGACCATACCAGTTTGGGCTAGCCAAGTACTAACAGATTTCCTTAAGGATATGTCTAGGAGTCTTCTGACTATTTGCATCTGGTTGAAGCATGACAAGTAGCATGAAAAGCTAAACTCCTGATGGTAGGTATGAATCTTCTATGATCATTTCCCATGGAAAGCTTTTAGAGGTTCAAAAATCAATCAGATTCTGCATTTCTGATTCATTGAATTAGTCAATATGGCAAATAGGAGAAGACTTCTCTGGCCTTTGCCCATACAGGATCTCCCTGCAGCCAGCATCCACTGAAGGCAGATGCACAGCCCGTTTGTTCCACAGAAGAGGTAAAGGAATGCAAAGAGCATCTTAGATTTAGCGTACGTCTTCTTCTGTCTAAACGATTCAGGAGCGTGATAGTAATTACGGAAGTTGGTCAAGTCAATTTTAGCCATTCTGGTCATCCATGTCATTAAACGACATACAATTCTGTTGTGTGTGAAACTTACTTATTAATAATAATATCAGAAACTATTACTGGCAAGAAGAGAGAGTATTAAAAAAATTTCTAATAAGCTGAGTCTCACTTTGAGCTGTTGAATGAATTCATTCCGTTTCTCCCTGAGACATTCTGCTGAGGGGGAAGGAAAGGTTCCTCTCTGTATTGGGCAAAATTGTCTATATTGTACCAAACAGCTGTCTGAGGTTAACCTTAGTCACTGCTAAACAAACATACTGTGAGAGCATCCTCACGTAATGCCTCCTACCTGACAAACCAAATAAAATGCCCAGGCTTTAAAGAAGCTCTGTGCTTTGGTTTGTATCAAAACTCTATTTGTCTGAGATAATTACATCAGTAAGAAGTCCTGCACTAAAAATTAGAGGTATTTCATAAAGCTAAAGGAAAGCTGATCAGGAAATCAGAAATATTAGACAAAAATCGATCACGTAAAACTATCAGCACCTCAAGGATTTTTTACAGGGCACATGCTCAAGAGATGCTTCAATTAAAGAATGGATTCACGGAGCCTGTACTTATGGTCTTTAAAGGATCCTAGTGAATTTATGCAGCCTGTAGTTAATGACAAAGGCAAATTTAAACCTGAATGAAATAACAAAATGGTTAGAGATCTGCTAGTGACAGCCTTCGTAGAAGATATGTCACAAAAATCAGTATTTTGAATATGAAACTGCTATTACGTTGTGGCTTAGAATCATTTAGGGACACATCAAATGGTTTCTAAGAAATCTGAACACTGGAAGCCAGAGAAATAGGTTTTGAATCCAGATTCATGTGAGGACCTCCTAGAAGCAAAAGCTTGTCATATTCCATTAGCAATGAAAATGAAGTTGAAAAATTCTAGCGTAAGGTAATTGCTAAGGTTTTGTGTGATGGACCACCACCAAGATAATCAGCCTTCAGATGTGAGATGTGATCAAACCTTCATTTAAATCAGTGGAACTCTGTTGATTTACCGTGGTTAAGCATTTGGCAGCAGATTTTTTTTCTTCAATTAATAGATGCAGGGAAAAATAATTGCATAGTTTATGCAACCTGCTCCTACAGGATGGTTTAAAAGTGATTTGCAGCAAATGACCAAAACAGAGTGGCTCGTGCCACTGTGTGCTCCATGGGGAAAGGTATGTGTCAGTGAGCTCTGGAGAAATGGATATACATGGTCAGGAGTTTGCTGTGGTAGTGAAGGACACAACTGAAGTAAGAAAACGTGGAGAGTGGTGCACAGACCAAAAAGCAAAACCGAGCGGTCTGCTTCCTTTCTCTCTTGCCCTTGGTAAAATGACTACTAACATACATGCCTGGGTAGAAAGGCAGACAAGGGAGGTTATGTTTTGAAGGGCATTTAGTTCTAGATACGAAAACATGGCAAAGTATAAATAGGGCCACAGGGGACACGAAACACTGCATAATGTTGTGGTTTGATTCAGCTGAAATGGAAAGTAAGGCTTCTCCATGCTTGTCTGATGTCATGGTTTAACCTCAACCAGCAACTAAGCCCCACACAGCCGCTTGCTCACTCCCCCCCAGCGGGATGGGGGAGAGAATCAGAAGGGTAAAAGTGAGAAAACTCATGGGTTGAGATAAGGACAGTTTAATAGGTAAAGCAAAAGCTGTGCATGCGAGCAAAGCAAAACAAGGAATTCATTCACCGCTTCCCATCGGCAGGCAGGTGTTCAGCCATCTCCAGGAAAGCAGGGCTCCATCACGCGTAACGGTTACTTGGGAAGACAAACACCATCACTCTGAACATCCCCCCCTTCCTCCTTCTTCCCCCAGCTTTCTATGCTGAGCATGATGTCATATGGTATGGAATATCCCTTTGGTCAGTTGGGGTCAGCTGTCCCGGCTGTGTCCCCTCCCATCTTCTTGTGCACCCCCAGCCTCCTCGCTGGTGGGGTGGGGTGAGAAGCAGAAAAGGCCTTGACTCTGTGTAAGCACTGCTCAGCAGTAACTAAAACACCCCTGTGTTATCAATCAACACTGTTTTTATCACAAATGCAAAACAGAGCCCCATACTAGCTGCTATGAAAAAAATTAACTCTATCATCCCAGCCATAACCAGCACATCTGAGTAAATATTAACAGATAGAGAATTGAGACAAGAGTCAAAATGCTCTTTTTGACGTGTTTTCCACTGCTGAGGTTCAAAGACTTGACAGTTCCCCATGCAAAGGTGCAGGACCTGTGAAACTGCAGACATTTAATACTCCATGGGGCAAAGGAAGAGTCAATATGTGACCTGAAGAGGATAACTTTTAGTAGTTATGTGAGAGGCCAGTGATGATCCTGAGGTATTGAGGGCGAAAAAATTGCCTGTATATGCTGCAATGGGTTTAGACAACAGGATATTTAGAATAATATATTATGAATATATATTGAGAGAAAGAGAGCGATATCATCACATTTGCTTATCAGCTGAGGTTCTGCCCAATATACTCACGCTAGCCATAAAAATGATTAGGCTGTGTTTCTTCCCTAGCTGGAGCAGATGTAGGGAGTATGACTGACACTCCTTCTATACTATTATCACAAACAGATAGCTATCAGAAAGTCAATCTCTTCCCGGCTTTGCAACGTGTCTCCAGGCTGTGACGGCACTGACATAAGGCATATTTTAAGCTGCCTGTAGATTCCAGAATGAGTGAGAGATTTAATATGGGGGAATGTTCACTGATAAAAGTGACTTATTTACCATGCCCACTCTGTGTGCTGCATTCCAAAAGGAGCAGATAAAAAGCAAGAAATAATAATAAAAAAATATATAGGTGGATTTATTCAAATGTGATGTCCATCACCAGAGAAATATTTGCTTCACTGCAGGACAGAAAACTAGGAGAAAGGGATGGAAAAGGTATGTGTCCTGTTAAGCAGAAGTTGGAGCAAGAAGAAATTATTTATAAAGAGAGCACTAACGTCCATGAAGATCACGAGAAAGCCAGAATGTGTTAGGACATACTTGTAACCCAGTCTGCCCTGTGTTTGCAGCAAGGACAATCATTTATTAGGTCTTTTCAGCGTTAGCATATTGAACTATGAAAACTATGCATCTTTTATGTGCTATTAAAGACATACGGCAGACATCTCGAAATTCTTTAAATTAAATACATACACCTAGAACCAGTCATAGTCAGTGGTAAAGTAAGCAGCTGTCTAGGGCAACAGACGTAGGTCCTGCTGCCCATCCCGTCATGGCCCTGAGAAGCCAAGCACTGCACTGCTGCCTGCGGGAGAGGCTGCAGGCATCTGCATTAGGTAGGTGACTTATTCCGGCAATAGGAAACTCCACCACCACTTTCACCATCCCTCCACTAACAGCAGGAAAAACAATACGTATGTCCAGAGCTCTCCTTTGGACTGTGTTCCTGCTCCACTCCTTCCTATATCAATGCTTATCAAGGAAAACTAGAGTGCTATTAGATTTGAGATGGCAATAGTTTGGTGCCAGGTGACGGGGAAAGGTTAGCTATTTTATATCTTCGAATGTGTTACCAAAACCTTTGCTGTTATCACAAATAAGCTGAATTTACGACCGTAAGTATGGTACAAAAAATGCAATACAGATCACATAATCTTGTTTTCCAGCCAGACCGCTTAGCAATGCACATAAAAATATCACATAAAAAGGAGCCTAATGCCTCAGATCTTTACAAATGTCTAACAAATAACAGTTTGAGAGAGGGGAAAAAACATTATGCATAAAACATTATCAATACACGTTGCCTTAATAAAAGAACATATTTATGTATTTTGAACATTTGCATTTTACAGTTTACCATGAAATATTCTCTTTCCTTAGTTTCAGAGAAGTGGCAGACAGCTGGTGGAGTCACAGATGTAAGAATGTTTTCCCATTTAAATGGCTTAAATAGTTGTCTTTCATGAGGACAGACACCAGCTATGAGAAGCAGCAAAGTTTATCTATGCTTTGTCAGACTGTAGCAAAGAATGTATGTTCTTGGAAGCACTACAATCTATAGAGGTATAATATTAGACGTATGCCAGAGATATGCTTTGGACTAGGCAATATGTTAGAAATGGCTTTTCAGTATGATCTCCCTATTGGGGTTTTTTTTGTGAGCTTCAACTGAAACCTTAATGTTGTTTTAACCCTTTCATTGTGGGGCCAGGGGCAGGGGGGAAGACTTTATTATAAACCAGTGGTAATTTTTATTACCACTTTTAAATTATAATTATGAAAATACATTTTATTATAATTATAAATTTAATGTATAACTAGATACAACTATATAAACATATAATTACTTTAAATATTTATAAATTATAAATTAAAAAGTGGTAAAAAGAAGTCACATCATTGCATGCTGCCCTTTTTCATGAATTAAAAAGAAAACTTAGACAAGTTAAAGTGAAATTGTTGGGAGGAGAGGGATGAACATTATTATGAGCAAAGAGACTACAACTGTCCACTTTTAGATAGAATCAAAGAATAGGTTCATCATTTTTCCCTGTGGCAATTTAATTCACATTTTGCACTGTTCAGGTAGAAGCATATTAATGGCAAATTACAGAAAGCAAGTCATTGTAATGCAGTGAATAGCTAATTCCATTGTTAAAATGTATCAGTGATTCTCAGTCAAGGATAAATGATGTTGCTTTTTCTATGCATAAGGAAAAATCCTCAATGCTGTCAGGAAACTGATGAAAGTTAAAGATACTCTGTCTTCTTCAAATTCACGTCCTCATCTGAATAGCTCATGCCCACTGCTCCTGCAAGCCAGGCCTGTTAAAAAAAAAATTAAAAAATTCACAAAGGACAAGTGCTGTTTTTCCATGTCACACTGGTTGTTTTGTTCATTTGTCAGCACCCTGAGTATATTGTTTTCACCAGTTTCCCTGTATGCTTAGTAAAATGGTGCTAATACCTTAGTGACTGTGGGATTGACCAAGCCACAGCCAGTTTCTGGGGTCAGCACAAATCCACAGAGTGTGGTGGAGAAAATGATTTAAAAAGACTAAGGGAATTGAACTACAAGTGACAGTCACTGTAAAATCAGGGAAAAGTCCTAAAATCAGATTTTTTGATGCAAAGTAATTTCAGGTGGATGGGCTTTGTTTAGCCCACAGTCTCCTGCTCTTCTCCAATACTGGGGACCAGTGTGTTGTGCTGAGTAACCTTTAGGCTCACAAAGACAACAAAAACTAAAAGCCTTCCTCTAGTTCCTCTGCAAGTCAATGGCATTTGACTCTGAAGAAGGAAGGGAGAACAGTGGCAAAAGGAAGCAAGCAAATTGATTTTACCTCCTGGATGTCATTCAAGTGTTATTTAGCATTAAGCACAGCACAGCCCTTCAGATAGCCAAAGCAACTGTTCTAGTCACCAAAGATATCTTTCCAAGGAGGTATTAATCTTTGCAAAGTTACAACCCTCAGGAACCATAAATATTTTCTTCTTGCTGCAATATTACTACTCTTGCAATTATAAGAAGCTATATGCATGTATATTTTTAATCCCTATGAGTTAATAAAAGCTCTTGCTGTTTGCTCTGAATCTCCATAGCCAGTAGGAGTCTTTTCTTTCACTTCATTGTCCTCTTGATAGTTTCCCAGAAGCTCTGATCAGACTACACACATAAAAGAACCAGAAAGTTGTTGCATAGGGTATTTTTGTTCTACAGAAGCACTGTACAACAAATTTTCTGGGCTAGCTCAACAACTTACCATCTTGAGATATATTAATAACAGTGAAATGCAATCCAAAGTTAATGGCAAATTTTCTATTTCTCATCAGTCTACTTTTCCCATATTTATCATCCCTTGTTTTCATTCTTTTCACTTTCTGAAAATGTTCTATTTAGTTGTATCTCAGTAGTTTAAAAAAAGGATATTTGGGCTTGGAAAAGCTTCAGTATTGCTCCATTGGCTTCATAGGTACACACAAATGTAGGAACAAAATAGCTTAGGGAAGTTTCCTGTTGCCGTGGCAAATTCAAATAATATACTTGTTGATTACTAAAACTGGTTAAATATTTTTCCTTAACAATAAGGCTTTAATACTGAAAAGATGTTCATATTCATAGAAATGGAGATAAAAATCTTACTAGATAGTACACCTAGAGCTGATATTTCCATCTGTTCTGCTATGGAAAAGAAACTCATTCAGGAGTGGAGGATTTGCTGCTTTTCAGGTAAAGATCAGGTAAGGTCACAAAAATGGCTCAGAGGCTAATCTCATGGGTTGCTTTATTTATTCCTTCCTAGCAGTGGCAGGTCAAA